>NC_138776.1:45323051-45530551 GCF_965119305.1 Pelophylax lessonae
TTGATTGACAGCCATGGAAGTCAATGGCGCCACTGCTGTGTCTCAGACAATCAGAAGGGAGAGTCCCTGACAGCCAAGGGACTTGTGGACATCACTGGACAGAGATCAAGTTCAGGTGAGTATTAAGGGGTGCTGGGGAGGCTGCTACACACAGATGTTCTTTTATCTTAATGCATAGAATGGATTAAGATAAAAGCCTTTACAACTCCTTTAAAACGTAAAACATGACAATTTGTAGAGCACTATGAGCTAGCTAAAAAGACAGCACTGTGGATGGAGTTTGAAAGGAGACTTGCTTGTCAATTTGAAACTACCTACTCAGCCATTTAAAAAGTGATGGCTCAATGCTGTAAATTGAAGCACTGGCAGCTAGAAGAGGGTGAAGAAGAATTGTATGCATGTATATGTGTACGTATGTTTACATGCTTGTATTTGTGTATACTTACAGAACTTAATGGAGAAGTACAGCCAAAGCTCGTTCTGCAATCCTGTGACCCGTTTGAGCTGTCGGCTAAAGTCACAGAGCCAGTCCAGGCTTGGGCAAGATCTTGACATTGAAGTCGGGATCAGCCCACATGCCTGGACCGGCTTCCAGCTCAGCCTTTCAGCGAGCTGCTGAGAGCCTGAGTCGGCTGCTTTCACCCCCTCCACAGCCCAGCGCACCAGTGAGCGCAGGAGGGGGGGGGGGCAGGGAGCCCTAAAAACTGAGCGATCAGCAGTATTTGATCGCTCAGTTCTCAGTGTACCAGCCAGAGGGGGACGAATGCATCCACCTAGTTAAGTATGATTCAGAAAATAAAAACCCCCATACATCTCTTTTAAAGTAGTTCTAGAGGCTAAAGTTTTTTTACCTTCTGACCTTCTGTGTGCAGCTACCCCCCAGCCACCCGTTATACTTACCTGAGCTCAATCCTGATCCAGAAATGAGCATGAGAGCAGAGGCTCTCCAGGTTCTCTCCCTCCTTATTGTTCAGACACAGGGAGGTATTGGCTGCTCTCAACCACAGCCAGTGAAGAGGAAGCTGGGGGGGGGGGCAGGGATAAGCCACGCTCTGTGTGTCCTTATATCTTACAGGGGCTTAGGAGCGAACATGCACAGGTAGGCCCATAGCAAGCGGCTTGCTATCCTGGCTTGCTATGGGGGCACCCGAACTGCAGCTCCGTCTGTCCATTCAGACATGGTGCTGCCACTCTGCCCCATTCCCTCTCTCTCCCGATTGGCTGACTGACTTTGAGCACTCAGCAGGGGGGAGGAGCCAGGTGCACCGAAATTAAAAAAAAAAAAAGCTTTAACATTAGTATCACTTTAGTTTTCGTTTTAACTCAGGATCTTTCTGGCAACAAGATCCTATGTATAAATATCAGGAAACTATTGATTATTACATCACAGTGCAAGAGGCCTAACTGTCAGTAAAACTATCACAGTGTTGAAAACGAAAAAAATTCCCTGATAATGAAAGGATATTACAGCCTGATTAAAGAACCAGTATACTCTAGTTATCTAATGCACTATTCACAAGCAAGCATGTGTATGTTGCTATATTTATTATGCCTGGTGCCAAGCAAAAAAGACAGAAAACAAGCTTTTAGTTATAAGATTTTGCAAATAAGTAGATTTTCTCCTTCACTGATCAGCACTGATGAGGCTGCACTGATGAGCATTGATGAGGTGGCACTAATGGGTGGCACTGACAGGTGGCACTGACAAGCACTACTGATAGCCACTGACAGGCGGCACTAATGGACAATGACAGGTGGCACCGATGGGTCGTCCACACAGCGGCGGTAAAGAAAGGGTGACCGATCAAGCCCACAAGCTCAGCAAGGCCAACCAGGTCCGCAGACGGGCTTCCTACCCTGGAACCCTGGATGAGGCAGACAGTGGTGCTGCAGCTGAAGGAGGTGGACGGAAGAATCCCCGACATGACCCCGGAAATCTTTGGCAAGAAAATGATCCTCGAGCAGGGGTTCAGCAAGGCGGAGACCCTGTCCGTACAGACCTTCATGAAAGGTATATTTTATATAACTTTTGTGTCTCTACAGGTCTGTAGAAGGTACTGGGAAGCGGTGAAGAATTGTGGCCCGGATTCCCCTTTCCGCAACTTTGTTGCGAATACTTGGATATATTGTCAGACTCTACGCTGGTGCAGTGGGTCCTGGGTTCCTCCTGGTGCACGACCATGCCTGACCTCATGTGGCGAGAGTATGCAGCCAATTTATGGAGAATGAAGGAATGGATACCATAGAATGGCCCCCACACCCACCTGACCTAAATCAAAAGAACACCTCTGGGATATTATGTTTCAGTCTATTCGACGCCGCCTCATCTGGTTGTACCTCAGTCTATTCAGGAGCTTAGTGATGCCCTGTTCCAGATCTGGGAGGAAATACCCCAGGACACCATCCGTCATCTCATTAGGAGCATCCCCCAACGTTGTCAGGCAAGCATACAAGCACGTGGGGGCCATACAAACTACTGAGTACCATTTTGAGGGGCTGCAATGAAATTTCAGCAAAATAAACTATCCTGCTGCATCATTTTTTCACTTTGATTTTCGGGGTGTCTTTGAATTCAGCCCTCTGTAGGTTGATCATTTTTATTTCCATCAAACGATGTGGCATCCTTTCATTCCTAATACATTACCCAGTCCATATCAGTAAAAATATCCAGCATAATATTTTTCACCATTGAGATCTGATGAGTTTTTTAAAGTGTTCCTTTAACTTTTTGAGCAGTGTATATAAATCTGTGGAGGTTTGCAATAAAGTGAACCTGTTGGTTTGTTCTGCATATGGAAAGCATTGATTCACATTTAGCATACATTGACACCTATTGCATTGCAAGCATTGTAGTAACACGTCCATGATTTTGACTCATTATCATGTGCTGCAATAAAGCAGCCCATTTATTTTGAATGCACTACTAAGGCATCACAATGCACTGAAAATCAGACATCCATATATTACTATAGTACATCCATGCATTGTGGCGTGCTACAGTGCAAATGCGTTTGGTGCATTTTGGTGTCGATTACAATGAATGGCATCACAATGCATTTGCTATATAGCGTCCGGATGCAGTGGAGTATGTGCAGTGTAGCAGTCAGCACAGGATAACCGTATTGTAGTTGCGAAGGATAAATATCTCTCGAATCTAGGCCGACTGTATATTGCACTTAGCCCAGTAGTAGCCTAACTAAAATGACTGATTGATAGTGCCAAATCCTTAGTATGGTATGGCCATTCATAATATATGGCATAAGAGCCAGTTCACACTGGGGCGACACGACTCTTTACTACTTCGGGGGCGACTTGTGCATTACCATGCACCACGACTTCGGAGCGACTTGCAGGGACTTCACATAATGGAAGTCTATGCAAGTCGCTCCGAGGTCACGCCGAAGTAGTACAGGACCCTTTTTCTAAGTCGGATCGACTTGTGTCGCTCCTATTAGAACGGGTCCTGTAGAGGTCAATGGACCGCGAGGGAGCGCGACTTGTCAGGCTGACAAGTCGCCTGACAAGTCGCGCTAGTGTGGACCGGCTCTAAAAGTTAATCTGTGGAAGTCAATTCCTTGGTGCCCGTATTCAAGTTCATTGCAAGCCATCTCACTTTAATTGGTAACAGATGCTCAGGGTACCATGCTGATATGATACACTTTGCATATGAAGAGCGAGGGAGAGGTTGTAAAAAATCTGGGAGTGTAGGCTCCAAGGGTATAGCTTAAAAGTGTGGTGGACATAAAGAGCATGTGAATATAGTGGAAGCTCTCCTATTGATGAACAGATGAATCTTACCACACCCAAACCCGAGCCGAGATAAGTCCAGAGTTGTCAACATAAGGTGTTGCTAACGATCCATCAGATCTGGCTCACTCATACCGTCAGTGGTGAAGGACAGAGTTACACTGCCGTAGCACACCATTATTGTATGAATGAGTCAATGGTTCGCTAGTCGCTACTTCAAGAAGGATTAACAGAATATCAGGGCAACTGCCTTGGCCCTTTGGATCCAAGATTGGCAAAAGAAAAACATCACATTGGATGGTAACACCATCAGGACTCAGGCAAAGAAGCTGTACGACACTTTTGACAAACAAAGAGTCTCTGAAGGAGGCGCTGCCAAAGCCGAACAGTTAGACGGCGACATTCCTGATCATCCTCAGCCTTCTACATCTTCATCAGGAGGCTTTTCTGCAAGGGATGGTTTGACTGCTTCCAGAAACGCTTTCAGTTGAAAAGTGTTTCATTGCAAGGTGAAGCTGCATCTGCCGACAAAGAAGCTGCTGCGCTGTTCACCAACGAGACCTTCAAGAGTATCATCGAGGAGGGTGGTTATCGACCAGAGCAAATCTTTAATATGGATGAGACCGACTTTTGGAAGAGAATGTCGAAACGGACCTACATCATGAAGGAGGAAGCCCGAGCCCCTGGATTTAAGGCTTATAAGGACAGAGTAACCTTGGTTACTTGTGGAAATGCTGCTGGGTTTATGATCAAGCCAGCCTTGATCTACAAGGCCAAGAACCCCAGAGCACTGAAGCATTAAACTAAAAACCAGCTACTAGTCCATTGGATGCATAACCCTAAGGCTTGGGTGACTAAACGCCTCACAACTGAATGGTTCCATGATTGTTTCATCCCAGCCGTCAAGGTCTACCTTGCCGAACTTGGCCTTTTGTTTAAGGTGCTTCTGCTGATGGATAATGCAGGAGGCCACCCATTGAGCTATCATATGAAGGAGTGCAAGTTGAGTTCCTTCCACCCAACACCACTTCTATAATTCAGCCCATGGACCAGGGTGTGATACGAGCATTCAATGGGCTGTACACTCGCAACTCCTTGACTCATCTTGTCGAATCCGTGAATTTCAATTTGAAGGACTACAGGCATAATTACACCATTGCAACCTGTCTGGAGAACATACAAAAGACCCTCAAGGAGATGAAGAAGGAGACCCTGCAAGCCTGTTGGAAGAGGCCTTGGCCAGAAATTTATCACAATTATAAAGGTTTCTCTCCTGACGAAGTTCACTATTCGGCTGTGGACAAGGCTGGCGAAGTTGCTAGGAGGTGTGGGTTTTCAGGATATGACCCAGGACAATGTCAATGACCTAACTGAAACCCATTTAGCTCCACTAACCGATGAGGATCTGTCAGAACTCACCAAGTCAATGAGTGAAGAGGAATGGGAGAAGGAAGAAGATGAAGGCTTGTCAATTGAGCGCCTCTGGAGGGTCATGCGTACGGCCAATGACCTGAAACGCATGTTAGCTGAGTGGGATCCTGACATGGTTCGTTCACTGCAGTTCCAAAACAGCATTGATGGAGCCATCCAGGTGTACAGGAACCTCCTCGCCCAAAAGAAGAAACTCGCTGAGCAACTGCCCATAACTATGTCCTTCACAAGACAGAAGAAGGCCACACCCCCCCCAAGTACCTCCACAGCCACTGACGTAAAAGTGGAGGTTCTGGAGCAGCAAGAAGATGACCCACCTACACCTGAAGAAGTGCCTGCTGAAGAGGCGCCTTCAGAAGAACAGTAGCTGCTCTTATTTGCTGTGCAGCGCAACTAATCATCATCATCGTACTGCACAGCTTCTTCATCATCATTGTCGTCTTCTTTGCTTCTGAGTATGTACATACTCTATTTTTTATACTGTTTGTACAATATTTTTGTGTGTTTCCATTGCTCTTGCTCTCTCTCAATATCTTTTATGTGTTTAAATGTGTTTCTATTGTTTTAAAAGTGTGTTTAAAGACCTTGAAATGCTTTTAAAATTATCGTACACCTAGGGTGTATTTAAATAGGGTATTTCTATTTTGCAGATTTTCACTTTTCGCGGGTGGGTCGGTCTGGAACGTAACCCCCGCGATGGAGGGGGGGGTTACTGTAAACCCCTTTGCTGTCCCTATGCAGCAGAGCTCAAACTATGCGAGAGAAGCAGCACAATGAGCCAATAAATTATGATGCAGTACAATAAGCATATTGATAGGAGGAGAGATCAGTAGACTGCTACTTCTCCTTCCATGTCCAAGCACAGGCTGGGGAATGAAAAGACCTGTAAGTGTTACTTGACTGTAGCAGGGAAAGAAAGCAGATCTTTTACCCTGCCAGGTATGGCTGTGCTGTGTGGCAGAACTGTGTAAACTTCAGGACTGGATGGCCATAAAAATCCTTCTTCGCTGCTGTAGGTTCCCTTTTAGTTATAGATCTCCTCTCCACCCCACTCTGGTACTGGACAGTAAATGGAGAAGCAGCAGTTAATCTTTCTATCACTCTGCATTCCCCTCCCATCAGCAAGCTCCCTGCATTGCAGCACAACTGATTAGCTCCTTATGCTGCTTCTCCCTTTACAAGTCTGAGCTCTGCTGAACTAAGACTTCAAAGAGAAGTTTGGGATTGGAAAATATTGAAAAAATCATACTTACCTAGATGTCTGCAGCACTGATCAAAGACCGCTGATTGCTCACTTCTCGGTCTTCTGTGAGCAGAGAGATGGTAACTGTCAGTCAGCGGCTCTCTGCTCTGCCCCTCCAGTACTCACTGAGACGCCAAACTGTGGAGGACTCAGACTGTGGAGGGGGCAGAAGCTGCTAGCTCGGTCTCCCAGCGACTCACTGAGAGGCTGAGCCAGCTGCCAGTCCAGGCATCTGGGTGGATCCCAACTGTACAGTTGGGATCGATCGATCCAACACCTGGACTGGCTGAGTGACATCATCTGATGACAAACTTTAGCCCGCTGTCAGATGAAAACAGATCACAGGAGTGCAAAACAATCTGCACTCCTGTGACCTATAAAAGTAGAACGAAAAGAGCTTTGGCCCAACTCCTTTCAAGAGGCTCATACCAAGTGAAATTCTGGTTATTTGTGCATAAAACAAATATATTTAAGAACATATTAAAGCAGAGTTCCATCCAAAAGGGGAAGCTCTGCTTGTCTGCCTCCTCTCCCCCCTCTGTTGCTACATTTGGCAATATTCGTGGGGGGGGGGGGGGGGAGCAGGTACCTGGTTTTTACAAGTTCCCACTCCTGGCTCAGTTTGCCGTAGTGAAGTGAGCCAGAAGTTTGGCCCCCCTCCTTCCCCCCGTGCCATTCAAATAGCGCAGCGCGATTCACGCATGTGCAGTAGGAAACCTGCTGTGAAGCCGCAAGGCTTCACTGTCGGTTTCTCTTAACCAAGATGGCGGCGCCAGCACCCAAGAGCTGATTCAAGAATTTTTTTTTTGGGGGGGGGGGGGGGGGGGGACTCCACTTTAATGATTTCAGAGCTGCATTTATCTTTTATATCGGTTCAGTTTTAACAGAAATATCTTGTGTTCATTATAAGAACTAAAAGGTAAAATATGGAAATGGCGCTGCCTACTAAAAGTATGTATATGTCGAGACAGGAAAATATGTATAGGTATGTACAATACACAAATAAATATCAATGTGACATAAAACATGATAAATAAATGATGATCATAAATACAGCTAAAAACTAAATAAGATGTGACACAAAGTGCAAACCCAATAAGGTGTAAACTTAAAAAAGGTGATAAAAGTGCCTATGTGCATAAAACAATAAATAATGCAGGTATGATAAAGATAAATAATGTACCAAATAATCAATAATTGAAGTGATTAGTACACATTCAGTGGAATCAATAAATAATAAATCAATGAGGACGAAATAAATGAAAACGTAAATTATGCCGCAATTGATCAATAAATAAAGTGACCAGTGCAATTGCAATGAAATAAAATATATAAAGTGACTCAGTGACAGCAAGAAACTATGCTGTATATAACAAATATAGGTGATAAATAGGGTTGAGCGGACACCTAGATGTCCGTGTTCGACGGGTTCGACCGAACTTTAAAAAAAAGTCCGGGTCCGTGTCCCGGACTTTTACCGAACTTTTCCCGGACACCGAACCCCATTGAAGTCAATGGGGACCCGAACTTTAAGGCACTAAAATGGCTCTAAAACACCAAAGGAAAGGGCTAGAGTGCTGCAAATGGCAGCAAAACGTAATTAAGAGCATGGCAAGTGCTCTGCAAACAAATGTGGATAGGGAAATAACTTAAAACAACAAAAAAAAACAGAAAAATAAAACAATGTTCTTCTTCATCTCTGAAGGACAAGGCCCATATGGAGTAGGAGGGAGGTTGAGGTGGTGGTGGATGTGGCGGTGACATAGGCGTGCGCACAGGGTGTGCTGGGTGTGCCTGGGCACACCCTAATCACCTAGGGCACATAGCATTGCCAGTGAGGAGATGGGAAAGATCTCCCTGGGACCTGCTCTGCTCTATTTCTCCTTGCCTACAGGTACATGGCCCCGATACATTACTCTCCCTGCTGGCAAACACATGCATGTGTATTTCAACTTTGGGGTGCACACCTTAATGCAATAGGCTGCGCACACCTATGGGCGGTGTAGGTGGAAGCGGCGGTGGAGGAGGACCAGGGCCGGATTAACAGCATCATGGGCTTGGTGCTGAGGATTTTGAAGGGCCTTAAGGGCCGTGCCTTGCCATGCACCCAGAGGAGGAAGGGTGCAGCCATGCATGCCTAATTCAACATGGGATGCTGTCTCTGAAGCCCATAAACACATCCATGCATCGCCAACTGTCCCTCCTTGTCCGGCCTTCACGCTGTGTGGGGAGGTTCTGAGGGTGCTGCCTGGGGAAGCGAGCATAGAAGCCAGACTTCTGTGTTTACAAGTGACAGAAGAGCGGTAACAGTGAATATGGCCAACCCGGGGCCTATATAAAAGGTAGGGGCCTGGAGCTGCAGCTCCAATAGCCCCTACATTAATCTGGCCCTGAGGAGGAGGACGAGGTAGCCAACACTGCTTCTTTTCAAAAATTTTAAATGAGGGTACACCCCAAAAGAGTGAGAAAGAGCAAAAATGGAACAATGGGTGGGTAAGGTCGGTATCCATTGCTATTCTGCATAAGGTACGGAAAAGTCCCGTGGGATCCATGCCTGGTTCATTTTAATGAACGTGAGCTTGTCCACATTGTCTCTGGACAGGCGGCTGCGCTTGTCTGTTATAACGCCCCCAGCCGTGCTAAATACCCGTTCAGATAATACACTGGCTGCAGGGCACGCCAGCACCTCCAAGGCGTAAAGGGCAAGCTCAGGCCATGTGCCCAATTTGGAGACCCAGAAGTTGAAGGGGGCAGACCCGTCATTCACTACATGTAGGCGTGTGCACACATACTGCTCCACCATGTTGGTAAAATGCTGCCTCCTGCTAAGACGTTCCATCTGAGCTGCTGGTGCTGCTGTTTGTTGTGGCGTGCTGACAAAGCTTTTCCACATTTCGGCCATGCTAACCCTGCCTTCTGAGGTGCTGGCGGTGCCCTGGTTGCGTTGGCGACCTCCTCCTCCTCCTCCTCTACCTTGTGCTTCCACTGTGGCCCCGCTGTCAGATGGGAATGCCAGCAGCATGGCGTCTACCAGCGTGCGCTTGTACTCGCGCATCTTGCGATCGCGCTCCAGTGAGTGAATTAAGGACGGTACGTTGTCCTTGTAACGGGGATCCAGCAGCGTGGCCACCCAGTAATCAGCACAAGTTAGAATGTGGGCAACTCGGCGGTCGTTGTGGATACACTGCAGCATGTAATCGCTCATGTGTGCCAGGCTGCCCAGAGGCAACGAAAGGCTGTCCTCTGTGGGAGGTGTATCGTCCGTGTCCTCTGTATCCCCCCAGCCACGCACCAGTGATGGCCATGAGCTGGCCTGGGTGCCACCCTGCTGTGAACATGGTTCCATCTCCTCCTCCAGCTCCTCCTCCTCCTCATCCTCCTCATCCTCCAGAACTGTGCCCCTGCTGGACAATTGCGTCCCTGGCGTTTGCGTGTGCAGGAACCCACCCTCGGAGCCCCTTGCGAATGACTGCCCTGAAAGCCTTGGAAATGTTACCTCTTCATCCTCCTCCTCCTCCTCATCCTGTGCCACATCCTCTTCCATCATCGCCCGAATTGTTTTTTCAAGGAGGCATAGAAGTGGGATAGTTAAGCTGAGAACGGCGTCATTGCCACTGGCCATGTTGGTGGAGTACTCAAAACAGCGCAACAAGGCACACAGGTCTCGCATGGAGGCCCAGTTAAATTAAATAGCGGAATAGAAAATATGATCCAAAAAAAGTGTATGTATATCACACGTACACAACCACACTGGGCCCCAATTACTATTGTTTGTACCCCTAAAAGGCTAGATGAGGAGTAGGGGGAGTATGGAACAGGCAGCACCCTCAAACCTTCAGAAGTATGAGATGAACCCCAACAACTTGGAAAGGTGGATCTCTCTCACACGTACCAACACAGACTATCCCCCAATTTAACTGATCCCCAAAGGTTTTTGATTAAATAGCGGAATAGAAAATATGATCCAAAAAAAGTGTATGTATATCACACGTACACAACCACACTAGGCCCCAATTACTATTGTTTGTACCCCTAAAAGGCTAGATGAGGAGTAGGGGGGGTATGGAACAGGCAGCACCCTCAAACCTTCAGAAGTATGAGATGAACCCCAACAACTTGGAAAGGTGGATCTCTCTCACACGTACCAACACAGACTATCCCCCAATTTAACTGATCCCCAAAGGTTTTTGATTAAATAGCGGAATAGAAAATATGATCCAAAAAAAGTGTATGTATATCACACGTACACAACCACACTAGGCCCCAATTACTATTGTTTGTACCCCTAAAAGGCTAGATGAGGAGTAGGGGGGGTATGGAACAGGCAGCACCCTCAAACCTTCAGAAGTATGAGATGAACCCCAACAACTTGGAAAGGTGGATCTCTCTCACACGTACCAACACAGACTATCCCCCAATTTAACTGATCCCCAAAGGTTTTTGATTAAATAGCGGAATAGAAAATATGATCCAAAAAAAGTGTATGTATATCACACGTACACAACCACACTAGGCCCCAATTACTATTGTTTGTACCCCTAAAAGGCTAGATGAGGAGTAGGGGGGGTATGGAACAGGCAGCACCCTCAAACCTTCAGAAGTATGAGATGAACCCCAACAACTTGGAAAGGTGGATCTCTCTCACACGTACCAACACAGACTATCCCCCAATTTAACTGATCCCCAAAGGTTTTTGATTAAATAGCGGAATAGAAAATATGATCCAAAAAAAGTGTATGTATATCACACGTACACAACCACACTAGGCCCCAATTACTATTGTTTGTGCCCCTAAAAGGCTAGGAGTAGGGGGAGTATGGAACAGGCAGCACCCTCAAACCTTCAGAAGTATGAGATGAACCCCAACAACTTGGAAAGGTGGATCTCTCTCACACGTACCAACACAGACTATCCCCCAATTTAACTGATCCCCAAAGGTTTTTGATTAAATAGCGGAATAGAAAATATGATCCAAAAAAAGTGTATGTATATCACACGTACACAACCACACTAGGCCCCAATTACTATTGTTTGTACCCCTAAAAGGCTAGATGAGGAGTAGGGGGAGTATGGAACAGGCAGCACCCTCAAATCTTCAGAAGTATGAGATTGTGTTCACTGTACCCCACAAAGATTGAGTTCACTGCACCCCACAATGATTGTGTTCACTGCACCCCACAAAGATTGTGTTCACTGCACCTCACAAAGATTGTGTTCACTGTACCCCCCAAAGATTGTGTTCACTGCACCCCACAAAGATTCTGTTCACTGTACCCCACAAAGATTGTGTTCACTGCACCCTAAAAGGATGTTGTTCACTGCACCCCACAAAGATTGTGTTCACTGCACCCTAAAAGGATGTTGTTCACTGCACCCCAAAAAGATTGTGTTCACTGTACCCCCCCAAAGATTGTGTTCACTGCACCCCACAAAGATTGTGTTCACTGCACCCCAAAAAGATTGTGTTCACTGTACCCCCCAAAGATTGTGTTCACTGCACCCCAAAAAGATTGTGTTCACTGTACCCCCCAAAGATTGTGTTCACTGCACCCCACAAAGATTCTGTTCACTGTACCCCACAAAGATTGTGTTCACTGCACCCCAAAAAGATTGTGTTCACTGTACCCCCCCAAAGATTGTGTTCACTGCACCCCACAAAGATTCTGTTCACTGCACCCCACAAAGGATTTTGTTCACTGCACCCCAAAAAGATTGTGTTCACTGCACCCCAAAAAGGATTTTGATCACTGCACCCCAAAAAGGATGTTGTTCACTGCACCCCAAAAATGATTTTGTTCACTCCACCCCAAAAAGATTGTGTTCACTGCACCCCACAAAGATTGTGTTCACTGCACCCCAAAAAGATTGTGTTCACTGTACCCCCCAAAGATTGTGTTCACTGCACCCCACAAAGATTCTGTTCACTGTACCCCACAAAGATTGTGTTCACTGCACCCCAAAAAGATTGTGTTCACTGCACCCCAAAAAGGATGTTGTTCACTGCACCCCAAAAAGGATGTTGTTCACTCCACCCCAAAAAGATTGTGTTCACTGCACCCCACAAAGATTGTGTTCACTGCACCCCAAAAAGATTGTGTTCACTGCACCCCAAAAATGATTTTGTTCACTGCACCCCAAAAAGGATTTTGTTCACTGCACCCCAAAAAGGATGTTGTTCACTCCACCCCAAAAAGATTGTGTTCACTGCACCCCAAAAAGATTGTGTTCACTGCACCCCACAAAGGATTTTGTTCACTGCACCCCAAAAAGATTGTGTTCACTGCACCCCAAAAAGGATGTTGTTCACTGCACCCCAAAAAGGATTTTGTTCACTGCACCCCAAAAAGATTGTGTTCACTGCACCCCACAAAGGATTTTGTTCACTGCACCCCACAAAGATTGTGTTCACTGCACACCAAAAAGGATTGTGTTCACTGCACCCCAAAAAGATTTTGTTCACTGCACCCCAAAAAGATTGTGTTCACTGCAGCCCAAAAAGATTGTGTTCACTGCAGCCCAAAAAGATTGTGTTCACTGCAGCTCACACACAGAAAAATGGATGTGGATCACTGACACCTGCCTATCTCCAATCCCACACCACACAGCAATATCGATTGTAGTTTGTAGAACACAGTTTCCCTAAAATTCAGCAGACTCTGTCCCTAACAGGATTGAGAAGAGATCGTAGATCAGGATTGAGTGCAGATTCACCCCACCCCCCACACAGCAATATCGATTGTAGTTTGTAGAAGACACTGACCCTATAATTCAGCAGACTCTATCCCTAAAATGCCTACAACTCGCCCTGCCTAAACACTCCGACCTGTCCCTCAATTCTATCCGGACACAAATGGTTTTTTCCTGCCTATCTTTCCCTAATCAGCAGCCAGCACATTGATGTGTGCTCTGTCCCTTAGCTAAGCAGCAGAATGACGCTGCTGCGGCGGCTGCCTCGAACTTATAAAGACTTGGTCACATGCTTCAGACGGCCAATCACAGCTACTAAGACATTTGCAGGCATGGCTGGGATGGCTTAAGGCACACCAGTTAAACGATTGTTGATTGGCTGTTGAAAGCCCGCCATGAAAAGAGCGCCAAAGCATGCAAAACCCGGAAATAAAACGACCGAACACGGATTTTTACCCGAACATACAGTAAAGTGTCCGTGTCCGTGTTCGGGTAAAAAAAATCCAATTATTCGGTACGAACACGAATAATACAGTCCGTGTTCGCTCAACACTAGTGATAAATAAAAATGAGCTATGGTGATCCAATAGTTAAGGTGAGCAAATTAGTCCATATAATAAACAGAAATCTTCATATGGGTGAATTGAATAAAACCCAGTGGTGGATGGTAGGTGAGGTGCTCCGCGCCCCTATAATAGGTAACCCACTCACCAGAGATACCCACCCCACACAGGGGTAAAGAGTGGGTATATAAGTAGTGGAATGGGTCCCTCTGATGGATCCTGGTCCTCTCTGGGGGTCCTAGGATAGGAATGTGTCAAGGATGCAGGCTGCTGAAGACGTTGGATGACGAAACGCGTACAGCGCCATCGCATCACTTCTGGTTCCGGCTATTGAGTGGAACGCATTGCGTTCCATTACCTGTTACACGCGCGTTTGTATTGGAAAATTTTGAGTATCCATCTTTTATGCATTTACATGAATAGAATACTTAAACGGTATCACACTATTGGCCCTTTTTTGCCCCATATGATCCATCTGCCACACCATATCTCGGTATACCTGGCTGTTATTGGAGCATTTCACACCACATGTGAGCGGACCTCCCCGATACCTGGGCATCCCTGTGGGAACCATTCCGGAGCCTTACTGGGCATCCTTGACACATTCCTATCCTAGGACCCCCGGATAGGGCCAGGATCCATCAGAGGGACCCATTCCACTACTTATATACCCGCTCTTTACCACTGTGTGGGGTGGGTATCTCTGGTGAGTGGGCTACCTATTATAGGGGCACGGAGCACCTCACCTACCACCTACCACCCACCACGGGGTTTTATTCAATTCACCCATATGAAGATTTCTGTTTATTATATGGACTAATTTGCTCACCTTAACTATTGGATCGCCATAGTTCATTTTTATTTATCACCTATATTTGTTATATACAGCATCGTTTCTTGCTGTCACTGAGTCACTTTATATATTTTATTTCATTGCAATTGCACTGGTCACTTTATTTATTGATCAATTGCTGCATCATTTACGTTTGCATTTATTTCATCCTCATTGATTTATTATTTATTGATTCCACTGAATGTGCACTAATCACTTCAATTATTGATTATTTGGTACATTATTTATCTTTATCATACCTGCATTATTTATTGTTTTATGCACATAGGCATTTTTATCACCTTTTTTTAAGTTTACACCTTATTAGGTTTGCACTTTTTGTCACATCTTATTCAGTTTTTAGCTGTATTTATGATCACCATTTATTTATAATTTTTTATGTCACATTGATATTTATTTGTGTATTGTACATACCTATACATATTTTCCTGTCTCGACATATACATACTTTTAGTAGGCAGCGCCATTCCCATACTTTTACCTTTCATTTCCATAGTCCTTGACTATATTCTGGGAGGCTGCAGCCTACTCATCCATCCAATATATCCTATAGCGCGGAGTTTTATACTTTTGTTTTCATTATAAGAACTAATCTGATTAAAATAACTTTCAGATAGCTTGTTTAAACTTGATTAAAAAAAGGCATTTTAAAATGCGGAGAATGCATAACTGTGATAGTATTTGGTTTCATGTTTGTAACTGTAAAAAATTGTTGGGTCGGATATTTGGAAACTTTTTTTGGAATTATGACATAAATGATTTCTTTGTTGGAATTCATGGTTTGTTTGGAGTGTAACAACTGTTTTTGTTTCTTCTTGGCAAGAAATTTACAAATCAGGGTCTCGTTATCAACCACAGTGACTGAAATGGGAAATCCTCAGACTACATTCTTTCCACTGAAGATGTGGCTGATGTCACTGGATGTGAATTTTGGAAAGCCAGCAGTTTCCAGCACAATAAAAACTCAACATTCATGGAACATGGAATATTTTCTGAGGGTTTTTTTGTGTATGCAGAATAATGTTAGATACACTCTGCCAAACTGTGACTCCAGCACGTTGGAAAGATTATCAGCACACCTAGTTGGCTTGCTGGGACTTCTCGTTCCTGGACAGCTGGGGAACTCGGTCTGCTCTCCGCTTGTCATTTGCATCAGCTTCTCTTCTTTGTTTGTATTGAGAAAAGTGTGAGGTGTTTGGCAGTATTTAAAAATAGAAAAACACAACATGGGAAGGGAAGGCTGCAGCGGCTACTTTGCTGGCTGCGAATTTAACACATCCAATTATAACGGGAGAAGCCAGCATGCCTGGAATCATTCTCCATGCTGTGGAAGGCCAGCGAGTTGGGGCTGTCAGTAGCTGGAGCAAAAGGAGACGGAGAACATATGGCATACACATCAAGCGATATTGTGTGTGTGTGTGTAAGTTTAACAATCCCACAGGACATGTGACAGCCTCCTCTGTCCTTGTACGCCACTTTCATTAAAAGATCTGCGGTTTGATGGAAGAGAGGATTGTAAACACGGGGACAGTGTACCGCTGGCACAGTATGAGCGTTATTTGTGGAGAGGAGTGTAAATCGTATAATAGGAAGGAATTTCACGCCGTACTTGGTTACGCCGCTCTCGGGTGTTTTCGCTTTTGCTTGAGTAAGGTAGGATTATCTACGACTTTGCCATTCTTTCAGAAGTAACTTGCTGCTTTCACTCTGATTTTACTGCACAATGCTACATATTTATAAATAATACTGACTGCCAAAAGGCCCATCTAGCTTACCCAAATAACTAATATAATAAATAACTTCTATAGTGTATCAAGGCTCAGCTTTATGATGTGCTCAGGGATATGACTAGTTCTGGTCTCATTTCTTTAGTAACTTTCGTCTTTCATGTTACTTGCTTTGTACATATTGGGGGTTATTTACTAAAACTGAAGAGTGCAAAATCTGGTTCAGCTCTGTGTGGAAACCAATCAGCTTCCAGTTTTTTTGGGGTTTTTTTTTTTTTTTGTGCTGCAGTTAGGAGCCAATTGGCTACCATGCACAACTGCACCAGATTCTGCACTCTTCAGTTTTAATAAAAAAAAAAAAAACATTGTTTATTTTCCATATGAACAATAAAATGCTCATTACCTTATCTTGAAAGAATAAACCTGTAAGGGTTGAAAAAATGTTCACGTGCTGAGTAACTTCTGTTAACAGCACCAATTGTTATGGCTTTTCCAGTTATTGCTAGCATGTCTTGTATCTATCGCATAAGATAATGCATTGCTTGCATTAGACACTGGTTTGAACAGTGTTTATCTGAGGATTATATACAAATATTTGCTATTGACAGTCATCTGCTAAGATCCAATTAAAATGTTTTTACTTGTCCATTAAAAAATTGTACTTGTTATATGAATCATTGAAAAATTTTTACTTGCTATGTGAATCTTTTTCCCAAGCTGTCTAAGATTACCTTGTTCTCTAATGTCTTTAACTGGAAAATGCTCCCTTCTTCCACCTTATAAAAACCCTTTACATACCAAGAAAATATTTTTGGTTCAGCTGGATGATCTTGTCCTGACCTTACATGCCTCATGAATGCTGGGGGAAAGTCTGGAAGGTTAGTTTGAGGCTAGTTGTGGGTACCAAGGTCACCAGGGACGCGAATAAAATATCTTGTTAAAAGGATCATTGCCCCTGGCCGATACAGTAAACTTGTTTCAGAAAGCTGCCCTTCAGTTATGGTATTGTCAGTACCTGCGATGTGATCGTTACACTGAGTCTTGCCTGAATCCAGAGGTAAATACAAACATGGATGCGAGGCAGGTAGGTCGGGGGTTTCCATAAAAGCACATAGCTATGGATATCATCCCAGCACAACAGCACACTGTATGTATACATTAGTCATACGCAATAAACTGAGAATATTATATACTGAAAGTGTTGGAAGGATGACATTGCATGCATAATTAGAAATTATGGCTACAAATTATGAGGGTTTCTGAACATAAAAAAAAGGACTTGTGTTGAGGTTTCTAAAACAACAGAAATAGCAATTTTTATACGGCAATAAAAATTAGTGAAGTGGCTGCTTTTCAGCATGAAATTTAGCAATATAGTGAAATTATTTAGGAAAACAATATTCTAGTAATTGATCAGGAAAAGAATGCAGAGTACAAGATCATTTAGGGAATGGATGAAGTTATAATCATTTGTTGTTCTCAATGAACAGCAAGTGTGGGCTGTGAGTTTTCAAACTGTGAAAATAAACAGACCCATTTGGTGATTGTACAGCTGTTTGCTGCTTATGTGTATTCAGGGATCAAGTGTAAAGTACCTGAGCTTAGAGGTTTGATGGCTTTTACATTAGTAGATTTCCAAAACCCACCCAGTGACTTGTTGCTCACAACCTGCAATTTCCACAGATTGTTCACTAATGGATCAAAATTATACAGCAGCATGGGGAATCCAGATTTTACCTTCAACAGCCAGGCAAGAGAGGATACATACATTTAAACAATATTTTTCCCCTACTGGGTGGGAGTAGAGAGATGGTTAAATGGCAGCTATTATGGAGGCTTTAATGAGCCTTAGAAGTGCTAATTTGAAACTTCCCACGCATTCACTAAGCTGTGGGGAACATTCAAAGTGCAACTTCCCTTGCAAAGTGAACAGCCTATTTGACTTTAGTAAATCAACCTCTATGAAGCTTTCTATTGCAGTCAGAGCTTTAAATAAACAACACCAAAACAGACAGTTTTGGTGTACAGCTTCAGTGTAAAAGTGAGCTTTATATTGTCTCAGTCTGCCCAAGATCACTGTGATCTAGCATTAGGATTGCTTTTCTTTATGTGCAAACGGAGAAATTTCACTTGCTTCTGATCCAGTTTAAAATGGATGCAGTTTAGTAAACCACAACTTACCTGGTAACAATGAACTCAGTTCTACTGTGTTAATATGTTAGTATGTATTCTGTATTAGAATGTATTCTTCAACACATCCTTAATATATAAAGTACATAGAAACAGGTATTTATTATTATTATTATTAATATTATTTGTAGTAGTCATAGAAGTATTTTATTCTATGCCAATAGAAAGTAAAGTGTAATTAGAAATAACGTGGTAAGGTTTCATGTGCTCATAGTAATCAGCGCCTGCTCAGGTGTTCTATAACATAGAGTACATCACAACCATCTCAGGATTATATTTATTTTCTTATTTTGGATCCAAAAGTGTCTATGGTGAAAGAACAAATAAGATAATTCTGTGGTGTGAACTGATATCATGGGTATATGGTGTTGGAAATATAAAGAGTATGTATATTTTCCGCTATACCAGTTAATGCTTGTAGTGCACTTGAAAACTAATTTCCAGAAATAAATATTGTCAGACTAGAACTATTTTACTTTTATTAGTGAGGTCAGTCTTTATAAGGTGGAGCAGATTTACGGACCAGTGTTTCCTTTCAACAGTCTATCATGCTGACATCTCTGCATATAGTAAATGATGTGTAACCCGTGACATTTCTTAGACTTGTTTCCAGGTCTGTTGAAGCTTAAATTGTTCTACTAAAATTCAGAAATTAGTTTATTTTCGAAGTAAGCTGGATTCCCTAATTTGGGGATTACTAATAATTTTATGGCCCTTTCATAAAACACACACAAACACTTGTTAAACAAGCAAAACAAAAATGGCCGCTGTATATTAAATACATTTCTAAGTGACAATCTAACGAAAGAAAGGCATTTAACAACACAAATACCTGACATTTAAAAACACAAATACCTGACATTTAAAAACACAAATACCTGACATTTAAAAACACAAATACCTGACATTTAAAAAAAAAAACGCAGACTTGCTGGTTTGTTCAGAAAGGGTCACATTTTTTCCTAAGTTGTATTCAGCATATGAAATGCTTTTTTAGTTGGTGTACTGCTATGATGGCATGCTTCTTCTGAGCAGGTCTCAATAAATAATCAAAAAGTCCTGTTTTTTAAACCAAACCAATCATGTTTCATGTGTCAGTTACAATCACTTAATGGTGACACAATACACCTCCCACTGATACCCTGAGAATTTGAAACAAAGCAGGCGCAGAGAATAAATTATCACAGATGTCTGGTCTTCAGCTAATTTACATATTAGTAGCTCTTCAGCTTCTGGGTCTCTAGACAAAATTGTAACTAATTATTCCTAGAGATCTAAACAGCTCTCCCATTAGAATTAAAGAAAACTCCAGCCATAGGTGGTTCTATTGGACTCACTTTACCTGTTCAAGAAAACATGCATTGATCATGCATTTGGGGGAGTGAGATTTACCCATTTTCCCTCCTCCAATCCCTCTCCCCCCTTCCCTTATTCTCCTCCCCAGCTTTTTTTTTTTTTAATCCCCCCTCCATCCTTCTCCTTGCTGGTTTTATATCTTTTTTCTCTATTGACGACTTGGCCTTCTCAGTTTGGTGCCATGTTGAAAATTTGTCTATTAGTATATTGGTAAAAAATGCAGAAGGAATGCATGCGCTCTTTAGCTTGCTATTTGGGCTTTGACCGTGACGAGCGATTATATATTCTATAGACAGGATGGTTTTCTGTTTAGTCTATTTTGTCATATTGCCTTTAAAATGGTTTATGCTGAACTCTGTATAGGTTCTTTCAGCATTCTTATCTGTATGTAAAAATCTTAAAATAAAGAGTGTTAAAAAAAAGCAAATAAAGAAAATATTTTGTTTATAATTAAGCTTGTTATATTGTTCTGCTCTTATGAAATTATAAATATAATGAATTTCTAAAATGCAACATACCACATATATATTTAGAACCAGCTTTTCAGCTAAATATACCTAAGAGATGTCTGCAATGTGACATTTTTACAATTGACAAGTTTCAAACATTATTTGGGAAATTAACAACTGAAGCAGGTAAACCGGAGACACCACTACCAATTGTGTAGAACAGTAACAGCAGTTTTGGAAATTATGATTTTTGTAGTATCATTTTAGTAGTAAGAAAGCATTGAAGGTAGCAGTCCATCCATCATCACAGGATTCAAACACAAAAGTGTACATATGTATTTTGTAAACATAGATGTTATAGCAGTTGATCCCTGTGAAATATCTGGAACATTTGTATGGAGTACAAACACAACTTTTTTGATACATTAAATTTTGTTGATGAAAAAAACTGTTGTTAGTAGTGCCGCACTGGTTCAATTGATAATGAGAATTGATATGATAATATAAAGGGTGGTGGTCAAATTCAAGGGGGTCTAGGTTACAGGGTAAATTATGGTTAAAGTTTAAAGCCCCGTACACACGATCAGATTATCGAACGATCTGTCGTCCGTTTTTTGTGGCATGCTAGTCTGATGTGGAAAGTGAAGAGGTTATTTTCATACAAATTTTCGCGTACAACAGAATTCTACTTCAGAAGTGATGTCATGTGTTGGATTGCTTTGTATGTGTTCTTTCGTCTCTGAGCATGCCTAGTCTTGCTCTTAAGATTTTTTTTCCGTCTAAATCTGTACTAATGAGATGAAAATCGGACATTGTATTACCGACGACAAAAACTTTATAGCCTGCAGATCAGGATTTTTTTGGCCGAAAAGTCGGAGTCGGCTATCGAAAGCACCATACTGACAATCCAAAAATCAGCAGATCGGTCGTCGGACGAAATTTTCCTTCAGGTTTTCTTATTGTGTGTACGGGCCTTAAGTTATAGGTCAGTGTCAGGCTTAGATTTCTGAATCTAATCAATTATCTTATCATAAATAACCTTTGCAAGTGAGATAAATTATGTGTAGTACCCAAAACTACAAAAGAAGTTTTTGTTTGGCTAAAGATTATTGTGCAAATAATATATTGGAGAACAAATATTAATATTTAGTTATGTTTACTGGAAACTCTACCTTTATTGTCAGAAGAAAAGTTTTTGTGAAGACTAAGAGGTTGATTTACTAAATTTGAGAATAGAAGAAGAATAGTAGAGAATAGCGAAGACTTCAGCTATCCAGTCAGACGAAAACCAAATAATTTTTTGTTTATTTTGTCTGTATATGATTGTATAGCTGAAGTGAATTTTTACTATTTTTGTGTAATCATTTTGAACATCTTTAGTAAATCAGTCTCCAAATCTCTAACAAGAACTTCAAAACTAATCCTCGAGGTTTGAACATATATTATTTCTGAGTAGCAGGTGGTGGTGGCTGCTTTGAAAACTGCTTTACATTTTCCACATGAAAACACATTGAACAGATCCATAGTATTCGGCTTAGACTTCTCACAGAGGGATTGATATAAAGGAAAATAAACTGTGCAGTTGCAACCACGGGGATGTAAAATAAAAAACAACATTTTTGCTTGCACAGGATTGCATGATGGAAGTCAACCTAGCCCTCCATCATACTAAGCTCTGGAGTAACTGCACTTGTAGAGTGCAACTGCATGTGCAAAAGTGCACAGTCTATTTGTCTTTAGTAAATCAACTCCAGAGAGTTATATAAAGTAGGTGCAAACTTTCAGAGATTAATTGGTTTTAGAAACAGAGGTTTAAGGTTAAGTGGTATAGCTAGGGCTTTGGTTGCGGTTAAGGGGGTTAAGTGATATGTTATTGTTCAGGTCAGGTGTTAAGGATTAATTTGAAGGTTAAGGTTAAAGTACTTAAAGGTAAAGCACTATGAGTGTTAACATGTTTATTAACTTCAAAAGCCACCATCTGCAGCTTTCATCAAAACAATCTTGGTGATCCTGCCATGAAGGTCCTTGCTCTGGCACTTCCAGTCATAGCTTTTCAAGGTCCGGTACTCCCTGTTGTTCTATCTCCTTGTCAGATGCTTCCAACGGATTCAGCAAGTGAGTGTTCAACATGTTCCAATTTTGTGACCATCAGAAAACCAGGCCTGGGAAAACATGCTGGAGGGCATGTAGATAGGAAGAGGATGTAAATAGGTTACAGGAGATCATCAGTGCTGGAAAAAAATTATAGTTAAACGCTGATTGGTTACTATTCAAAATTCCATCTGCTCCAAGTATAGTAAATCCCCCCGCTGTGCTTTAGCAAATTAAATAAATTCAGTTCGAGTTTACACCTAACTTAAGTTTTAGGGCTCTTTTTTTTTTTTTTTTAAGTTGGTTGATATGTTCCAAATTACATTTCAGTCGTTTCTATTGAACACAGTGGTGTTGCATTGCGGTGATTTTACTGCAGCGCACACCATTGCAATGCAGTGGTGTGAACTGACAGCATATAAAACAAGGCAAATTGCCTCATATTTGTTCTGGGACTGCGCTGGACAGGGCTGCCCAGAGCAACCCAATACAAATGGTGTAAATGGCCCCTTGGGGCGATTCTAAGGGTTACATTTATGGGTTAGGTTAAAAATTAAGGTTTTGGTGAGGGTGGAGTCATGTGTTAAGGTCAGGGTAAATAATATGAAAATGTAGGAAATTAGGATATTTAAAATAAAAATTAACCCAAAACCAAAAATCTAATACATCTCAGCTTACCTTTCATTAGATGTGGTGACTGGATTCGTTTTTTTATTTTTTTTTTTTTCCTTTCTGGTTTCACCTGGTAATCTGGCCAGAAACACATCTTCTGCATTAAAATGTCTACATTCTGGATGAAGGAGCAAAGGGGGCTTTGGACAGCAGCATTATCAGTCCAGGAGACTGATAATTAGATGCATGAAGCAGATTTAAATACACTAATAAATTAAAGCCAAACTCCAGCATTATAAGAGGTTACAGAAAATATTTATTTTTGGATAAAGGTTTTATATAAATAAATAAAAGCTGATAATTGTAAGCACCAATGTCAGTGGTAAATGGTGTGTCCCATCGCTGTAACTGCTACATTTGAAGCACAGCTTATTATTTTGAAAAATAACAGACTTACTGGCCAGATCACCAGGTGAAAATAAAATAAAGAACGACTAAAAAATAAAATAAATGCAGTCATAACATCTGAGAATTGGTAAGCTGCAATGAAATACAGGTTTGGTTTTGGTGGGTTTTACTGCTTTAAAAATATGCTTTATTTTGAACTTGTGTTTGGTGCCGGAAGCCCCGTGCCGTGAACTAACAGCACCAAAAACCAACCTACGAATGCAAAAAGGGGTTTCCATTCTGAGCAGAATCTAAAAAGAGTGCATTGTGGGAGGAATCGGCTGTGCTAGCTACTATTAGCCAGTTGCTAATGCCGTGTACGGGGATCTTGCAGATTTGGCGCTGATAAGCATGGCAGCGAGCAGTAAAGCATGAATAATTGCTGAAATGCAGAGCAGACATGCTCCGGACATTACATACCGAGCCCATGTGTTACCGAACATATTTCACAATGTATCGCAAAGGGATTAAGATTTCTGCCGCCGTCACAAATGCCTAAAAAATTGTGTCATGTAGATTAAAATAACTTCAGCTTTTAGCAGATCAAATGCAGATTTATACACCAAGAATATTGATATACAAAATGAAAAAGTACATACGCTTGATCAATTGGTAAAAACTCTTCTGGGAGTAAAGTATCAGAAATCTCAGGATTTACCTTAGTTTGTGAGTGAAGGATAATTCAAAGTAGCATTTTCATTTCTGACCATAAAAGTTTTTTTTTTTTTACTGTTTTATTACAACCCTCCCTCCGAAAAAGGTTTGGTTTCTTTATTTCTAACATGCGATATTGTATACGTTGTCAAATGATGGAGCAATAACATATGCAGTGCAGTGCACACAAGTATGAATTGCAAGGACGGGTTTCTTTCCTGTTTTTTTTTTTTTTGTTTTTTGTTTTTTTATGTTATGACTTTTTGCAGTACAGGCGGTTCCCGGGTTACAAACAAGATAGGACTGTAGGTTTGTTCTTAAGTCGAATTTGTTTGTAAAGTCGGAACAGGTCCATTTTTAAAGTTTAGCTCCAGCCAAAATAATCATTTTTAAGTTTTTTTGGATAGCATAGGGAAGGGGTAACACCCCTGTATCATTTGTTTTGCTGTCTGTACCCCTGTTCAGAAGATTTCCCCTCACTTTCTGTCCCTATGACAACTGTATTTTGAAAATTTTGGGTTGTTGTGGAAACAAGGATTAGTGATAAAACTTCAGTGGAGACACCTTTTTCCATGGTAACTCTTACAGGAGTGAATTTCCCTTCCTAGGGGGAGATTTCTCCTCACTTCCTGTTGTCTCTCTCTATTTGTTAGTCGGATGTTTGT
This sequence comes from Pelophylax lessonae, assembly GCF_965119305.1. Taxonomy (NCBI): domain Eukaryota; kingdom Metazoa; phylum Chordata; class Amphibia; order Anura; family Ranidae; genus Pelophylax; species Pelophylax lessonae. Next base: position 45,347,767 of record NC_138776.1, read on the forward strand.
AACCCGGGGGGACCTTCCGCCTGTATACTGTATGTATCCATTAGGTTCTAAAATATTATTAATATTATTACCCAGATTATTTTTACTCCTAAAAGGTATAGATATGGGTAAAGGGATTCATGAGATATTATTATTATTTTACAGGATTTATATAGCGCCAACAGTTTGCGCAGCGCTTAACAAAATGAAGGCAGACATTACAGTTACAATAAAATTTGGTGCAAAAGGAATCAGAGGGCCCTGCTTGTTAGAGCTTACAATCTAAGGGTCCTTTCACACGGGGTGGACTGTTTTTTGATCCGCTTCGGCAATTTTTTTTTTTTTTTTTACGGACACGGATGACACTTGTGTCATCCGGTCCGTATGTCCATTTATCATCCCATCCGTTTGCGGAAGATAAACAGATAAACTGAGATAATGTATGTCAGTGGGATTGCGGATGTCAGCGGATGATACCGCTGACATCCGTTCTTTGCCAAGTGGATAGTCAACCTCTTTGCACCTATTTTATTTCTAACCCCTAGGGGTTTGGTTGTTGGCAGCTTACACCTTATAATCTATACACACTATCTATACAACTCCATAGCGCTGGTCACCCCCGTTTATTTCATCTGTTCTTTGCGTCCGTTCCGTTTTTTTTTTTAAATGGAAGAAAAATAGGGTTCTCTTCCGTTCCAAAAAAATGCAAATCGAAAGTCAGTGGATGGTCATCCGCAATCCCATTGACATGCATTATGTCAGTTTTTCATCCGCAAAGAAATGGGATGAAAAACAGACATACGGAAGATAATGTATGTCAATGGGATTCGTATGATTGTCCGTTTATCATCCCATCCGTTTGCGGAAGATAAACGGAGATAATGTATGTCAATGGGATTCGTATGTCCGTTTATCATCTCATCCGTTTGCAGAAGATAAACGGAGATAATGTATGTCAATGTGATTGCGGATGTCAGCAGATGACATCGCTGACATCCGTTTTTTGCATCCGTTCTGTTTTTTTAAACGGAAGAAAAATAGGGTTCTCTTCCGTTCTAAAAAAACGGAACTGATAGGAAAGGACGCAAATCGAAAGTCAGCGGATGGTCATCCGCAATCCCATTGACATGCATTATGTCAGTTTTTCATCCGCAAAGAAATGGGATGAAAAACGGAGATACGGAAGGACCCTAAAAGGGAGGGTCAATTGATACAAAAGGTAATAACTGTGGGGGATGAGCTGATGGAGAAAGTGAAACAGTGTATTAGTTAGTAGCTTCTTTAGTTAATAGGCTTCTTTAAAGAAAATGGTTTTATGCATGCTACAATTAAATAATAGTTAAATAACTATGATATGTAGAAAAATAATATTTGTGCACTTATGCAATATTTAGGGCAAGAATTACGTTTTTTTAGGAGAAACATTGAATACAATACACCTTAGTGTCCGTGAACTGATGTCTGTATGATGGATTTTAAAGCTGAATTGCAGGCATATGTTATAAAAACAAGCGATAAGCCTATGTAACAGGGGGGGAGTGTCAGGACAAGTCTGAGGAGAGCTGGCTTTGAGTTCCCAGTGGAGCTAGAAAACTGACCATGCTGTGCTCTTGTGCATGAGTGGTCAGTTTTTAATAGGAAAGCAGAGAAACTGGCAGAAAGACCAGGGATTTCACACAAAGGAAGCAATACAAAGGGAACAGAATACTTTTTCCATACAAGTACATAGTACAGCAGGCACATATCAGGAATTTGAAATGTTGGGTTCACATACATTTTAATCACAAGAAAATGACAAGGAAGTCCTAGCTGCAGTGGACAGAGACATCAGAATATGAATCTGTCAAAAAGGTACAATGTATTAGTTGGTCAACATACTTCGGTATATTGTACAGTCTTATATAATAATATAGTATTTGACTACTGTCCATACTATGACACAGTTATATGTACTTTCTTTACTGTCTTCTCTCGGGCCCCGTTCACACTTAGCAATGGCAAAGCCTCACGGTTTTTAGCCAGTTTTTAAATGCATTTTTTGCAGCGTTTTTGGGGCAGCAACATTCCTTTGAATGTGCTGCTCTCTGCACCAAAAATGTGCCAACATATTTCTTGTACCTTTCTGAAGTCGACTTTGGGGTGTTTTTGAGTGTTTTGCATGTGTTTTGTCACATAAAAAAACACCCCTTTCTTTTGCGTGTTTGGGGTGCCATCACAATAATGGCATTCAAATGCTCATTGCATTTTGCAGCATTTGTAGAATTCCTAGATGTCAACGGGGCCTTAATAAAGAATCCAAAAACACCAAAGTCACACAGACATACCACAAGCAAGTTTGGTGATAATAACCTACCATGGCTCACATTTGAAACCTACACAGAAAACACAAACTTTTTACAAATGATGCCATGCTAGATAAAAAAAAAAAAAAAACAGAATCTCAGAACTGCAAAGCAAGAATACAAATATCAGGTTTGGGCTGAAAGTCTCCATGGTCATGTTAACGAGAATGCTGATGTATTGGAATTTGGGAAACAAGTTTAATGAAGGAAATTGTTCTCAGATTACAGGCCTGTTTTTTGTAAGTGTTATGATTACGTATGTAATTATTAATTCATTTAAACTTCATATAATTACATATTGCAATTTCTAGTTTTATTGATAAGCAAACATGTAATATGTTTATTCCTATTTCTAATTATGGAAGAAATAATTAAATTAATGCAAATAAAGGAATCAGGTAACACAGTCTCAGTGCAACTACAACTTTTTCCATGGGAAGAGGCTGTTTTTAGGTCCCTGTGCCCTCTACAGTCATACACATATGGATGTAAATACAATCAGGAGCCTAGAGTGACTACTCTTATTTTCAGTAATGGCTTCACGGGTGTGATCCAGGAAATATATGCTCCATTAACACAGCATAATCTACAGTTTTCACCAACATGATAAAGCGGACACAAAGATCAGATTTATCAGGGTGTCCGGTATTGGGCTGCTATTCAGTGCAAGTAAAATTGATACCTGTTATGTATGGATTTATTAGTGAGTTCAACTCCCAGACAGATTTTAAAGTTCATATCAATGTGAACAATTTTACTTGCAAGGAAATTTTATATCTGTTCAGCCAGACATAGAGTTGCATATTATTGTTACAGGCATAGCCAGGATGGTGGCACCATGATTTTCCGTTTCAGCTTTAAAGCTTTCTATGTAATTTCTCTGCTAATTGTTCAACAGATTAGCAATGCAATGATATTAGTTCAATGTCCAACAGGCGGAGAGGTGATGCTAAAAGCTAAACCAATAAAAAAATCTGTTTCTCCCTGCCGGTTGCGCTGTGTTTATACAGTATATACCTTACTTATGACACTTTTCTACTGCAAGTACCGGCTCGGCCCTGCTTGGCCCGGTTTGCTTTTCCACTGCTGGTACCGCATGGTACGGTGTTGGAACGGTTCGGTACGGTTTGGTATGGTTTGCTTTTCCACTAAAGTGGTACTAAAGTTAAGTGGGTGGGATAACAACGATTCTCTGACCAATCAGTGGCTAGTAGTGACTGCATGCAAAGGATTGTGGGATATGGTACCAGTATGGTACCTCTTGGAACCAAAATCGTGGTGGTACTGTTTTAGAGAGCCGTACCGTTCGGTTCCACGCAGTGGAAAAGCGCCGCCGTACCGTACCATACCGAACCGTTCCTACACAGTACCATGCGGTACCAGCAGTGGAAAAGCACAAAAGCGAGCCGAACCGTTCGGTTCCATGCAGTGGAAAAGCGCCACTATTTAACTATTGGAGTTCTGCATAAAGTTAAGATAAAGTAGAACTGTGGCCAGGGTATGTACATTTAAATATTTACTCCTAACAAACAATAAACTTTAAAACAAGCTCTCACTGACCTGTCTAGCTGCAGTCACTGTGGCGTAATTAATACATTTATCCTCAAAGTTTGCAGCAAAATCTTTCTGGTTTTCCTTGCATTTTCTCACTGTAATTTTGTCCTGCCAGCAGTAAGTTGTTAGCTTGCCAGCCTTCTAATCTGTAAAGTAAAAAAAGAGCAGGTAAATGGGAAGAGGGGAGAGAACAAAATGCTGAGGCCCAATTTGAATGACCATATTGCGTCTACTGTGAACTTTGAGGATGAATTGCTTCACAGGGTCTGTAACTAGAGGTCAGTGAGGGCTTGTTTGTTGCTTGTTGGGAAAATAGTTTTATCTAGTCAATACTTTGTATAATGAAAATATTTCAGAAAGGTGCCTTTCATGGTGCTCATTTCAGGCAGTGTTCTGATATAATAATACACGTTTGCACTTTAAGACCCTCCTGTATCTGTACAAACCAAATCACTGGAATTTACATTTTACATAGCTCAGGTGTATATATAATATTAAATGACCCATAAGTAGCCTCATCTTCATTCCACTGTAAAAGGTTTCTGCAAATTAATATGTCTAATGCATTACATCACTGTCAATGCTTAGCTCATGGGATGGACAAGTGTGATCAATCTTTGAGTCCGATAAAAGCTTTAGTGACAGTACATCCACCGAGATTCCGTCTCTTTGCTGCTGTATGTCTCTATCCATGTAATATGGTCTGTCTTTCTAGCCCTTAACTGGAAAGTATGCCTAGGTTGGCCTTGACTATCCATGATAAGTGCTCAGATAACATTTCAGAATGGCTGCATAAGTGCTCACTGGTGTTCTCTACTAACGTAAAGCCCAGGTGCAGCTTATTTTTCTAATTTAAACATCTCGTCACGTCTGTGACGGGCATTGCTCAGTTAATCCCCCAGTCTTGATACTTTAGCACCATGGAATCCTAAACAAACTGTTCACACGCCTTAAAAACAGCTTGTGCAGTGTGGAAGTTGTAAGACTGGAGCTACTGGGGGTTTTATACAAGAGTAGGCATCAAGCTAGGATAAAGTCTGTGTGTTAATGAGGGTCTGGAGCAAGCAAGAAATACCTGTGCTGGGTTCCGAAAGGGTCAGTCCAACCAAAACTGATATTTCAGTTTTTGGTAAATGATTGAACAGTTTCCTAGATCTTTTAGTTATTTTGGTGACAAAATCTCTGCTGTTGAGCTCTTTGTTGTGCATATTTGCCAAAGTCATTATGAAGGAGCCCCACTCTCCCTATTTGTTTGTATTCCTTTTTAGAACTGGTAAGATACAAAGCTCAAAGGTAGGCAGGACAAGGAGATCTCAATGTTGGTATCCCTAAGAGTGGTGCAGTTCACAATACTTCATATATAACTTAATATCCCTTTTGGGTCAAGAGAACCTTTTTAAACTGAACCTGTCACCAGATGGTGGAACATAAAATAACTTTACTAGACAGTAGCAGGCACCATAAGTTCCTCAAGCATACGTTTGGCTTCTAAAAATTATTTTCTCACTAGAAATTCCAACACCTTGGAAACTCTCAGTATCATACAGTATATAGAATTTAAAGTGTTACTAAACCTGGGATCCTGTATTCACTATATCTGGTCTCCCACAGTACACAGAACATGGAAATGCAATTATCTTAGTAAATATAAACTGCTAAATACCTTTTCTTATCAGCAGTTATAGCAATCTTGTAACTTTTATCAGTCTCTGATTAAAGCTTGTAGGAGGACTTTTTATACTTTTCTGACTGTTCTACAAGGCTGCAGGGCCCCTGACCCTCTGTCTGGACAGTGCTGATTGGCCCTGTGCTGATGCACCCTCCCAAGAAAAAAAAAAACACTCTTTAGCAATACACACCAAACTTGTTGTGCAGCAGGTTCACTGTAAACCTGAACAAGTAATTTGTAGCAAAATAAAAGATAGGTGTTCCACATGAGCGGAGCTAGTTTTTTTTCTTTTCTCATGGTCTTCCAGCATGATTTTGCGTCTTGTCTAATATTTTTACTTTTTACATTTTTTCTAGAATAATTTTAGAAGTCTATCTTTTGAGTATACATAGTTTTGCTTTGAACAGTAGAATCTCTTCTTTAATAAAACAACAATTTAAATTATTATAAAGTTAGTGAAATGGGCAGCAGGGCAGCATGGGCAGCAGGTCCTTTAAAAGTCTTTCATCTGCTATGGAACCTGCTGTCACCCATGTGTTTAGAAAAATGCAATTTTCGTCAAACCAGAGCATTGTTTGGACCTGATATGTTCAATTCCTATTACCTTGATACTCTGTACTCACCCAATACTGTTAATTCACTGTACCTGTGTTAATATTGATATTTACATTTATATTCTACGCTCAGGTGGAACAACTCTTTTTACTGTTTGTACTCTTTTTTGTTGAAAACGAATAAAAACCATTGAATTAAAAAAAAAACATAATAATTATTTACAAATAGTTTTGATGATCATATTTAGAAGTAACATAGGCAAATAAAAGGGAAAAACAAAGCAGTTTCTGAGCTGATCTCATACGTAACAATTGAAGGGGCTGTTCTATAATAATTGCCCCTAAAGCACATACAGAGTCCTGTACCATTGTTTCCAATGCTACACCTTTCACCTGTGTATTTTGGTTTGTGCATTTTTAAACAATTTCCTGGCAGCTTCCAAATAGGTAACCTTTCATATGAATAGGTAGCACATAGAAAGCACATGTTAAATTGTATATACATGCTCTTTGATGCACAGAGCTGCAAAGAGAAGTCTCCTCCTAAAAAAACACATTAGGAAATAACATTTTAGTCACAAAAAATTAAACTTACCTAAAGCCTAGAATGTGCTGTAGATAGAAACCAATCATATCCATTGTTTTTCTGGTTCAATTTAGAAAATAAATGCAAGGGTCTGCCATTCCACCAGTGGTTACAGAAACCGCTTAGGGTCCCGTATATAGAGAAGCAAAGTGTAAGTTCACTAACACCCTCCCCTCCCAAACCTCTCTCCCCCCTTCCCTGCTGAACTTACCTCTATGGGTTATGAGTTGTCAGTGCCCATACAGGCAGCGTAGCAATCGGGGGATTTGAAATCCCTTCTCTTCTTCCCCTTCTTTCTGTAGGGCTTTCAAGATGGATCAGAGCAATTCTGATTGTCGTCACATGCCCAGACCACTATATTGGGCACTAACCAGAGGGTGGGGAGGGTGTTAGCCACCTTTTCATTTTTTCTGAAAAGGTGAACTAACCCTTTAAGGCACAGGTGTCAAACACAAGGCCCGCAGGCCGAATCTGGCCCCCCAGGCCATTTCATGTGGCCCTTGCACCTCTCCTGCAGCTGCTGCATCTCCCTCATCTCTGCCCCCACCTTGTCTCAGCTGACAGCAGAATAGAGGACATAACTCTTCTGCCAGATCCTGTGCTTCTCCCTACAGCTGCAGAGAGGACCACCCCCCCTCTCAGCAGTTGGCAGCAGAGGGGAGGACACAACTCCTCCTACAGATCCTGCACCTCTCTGTGCAGCCACAGCACCCCCTCCTCTCCGCCTCCACTGGTCTTAGCATTCAGCAGACTCCGTCAGCTGAATCCAGCCCTCCTCTAGACCCTGCAGTTGCTGCTTCCCAGCTCCGCCTCCCGCTTCTTCCCAGCAGCAGCACATGGCAAAGGGGATGCACTGTGATGTAAGGGAGGGTGGGGGCTCTTGACTTCTGAGAGTGGTGGGCTACAGATAGAACTGGCCCTCTGAGGACGACCATACTGGTGATGTGGCCCGCGATAAAATTGAGTTTGACACCCCTGCTTTAAGGTAAAGCCTAATGTTTTTTCACCACACGCTTGAGAGAGTGATTTACTGCGGATTGTCATTTTTATGTTTGCATTGTAAATCCAAAATTAATTTGACCATACACTAACCAAATTTTGGGTAGTTATTGATGAACTGGTGGAATTTCGCTCAGTAAGTGGCCCTGTCTGCACCCTCCCACCCGATATCCTTCAATTCAAAAATCAAAGGAGCAAGGTGGAAAATTTTCGGTCCAACAATAGCAGCATCCAATCATAAGCAGCCACTGTCAATTACTCTGACAGCCACCAGCTGTGGCTGTCAGAATACAATAGGTGCAGTGGGATATTCTCTGCAATTATTTTTTTTTATACGGTATACAGGCTGAACAAAAAAAAATAAAATCTAAAAGTATATGGCCAACTTTAGTCAAAATCACAACCTTGTTTAGAGGTGATGAATTTGTGACTGATGGTACACATTTTTTTACTTTGTGCAGTGTTATTTGCTAACAGTCATTTATTTTTGTTGCAGTGCATCTCAGCTCCTAGAGAAGAATCCTTTCTCTATCAACAATCCATTAGGCAGTGGAACTGCTAACCCTCTACTGCCGTCACCCGCCAGCCTTCAACTTGCTCAGCTGCAGGCTCAGCTCACCCTACAGAGGCTAAAATTGGCTCAGACCACAAACACAGCTGCTGCTACAGTACTCAACCAAGTCCTCTCGAAGGTGGCTATGTCCCAGCCACTCTTTAACCCACTGAGAAATGCTCATATGATGGGTACCCCTGGGCCTGCAGGAATGGCCTCTCTTGGACCCGCAATGCATAATGCCCGATTTCCTTCTACTGGACTACCATTTTCTGCCCAAAACCCAGCAGCCATGGCCCCAAAACATACTCAGAATCCAAACCAAAACTCCATGCCACCCTTTGGTAAAGTCATGGGTGGAAATAAATTGGAGGGATTCCACACAGGTTCTCAGCCAGTTGGATCGGAGAAGGAACAGTCAGGGTATCATGGCTTCTCTTGTGGACAGGAAGAAACAATGGATGGTCGTTATCCTCCCAAACACAATAATGCAACAGGATTTAAGAATCAGTATTATGGCACACATGGACCTCATCATCCAATGAGCCATAAAGGTGATACTAGCCAGGGGGTCCATAAGATGTCCTCAAACAATCAGTGGGAATCCTCTCACCATTGGCAATCATCTAGTCAGCCCTTTGACGGCAGAAGCGAGCTCTACAACCCAGAAGAACCAACCCAAGACACAAAATTCAGCCCTTCAAGTTCTCCAGGTTTCAGCAGACACAATAATGGAAAACCCACAAATTCTGTCACTTCACTGAAGAATCTTAAGCCACAGGAGTTGAATGACTTCCATGGTATACCCCCCGGTCATCTACCCCACACCTGTACAATGTGCAACAAAAAAGTCTTCAATTTGAAGGTTGGTAAATATGTTTTTTTTTTTTCTGACATATGAGAGGGATAAGAAATTCATTTATGTATCCCTAGCTGTTCATGCATTATTTCTGTATAACTTACATGGGTGAATATGTTGCCTGGTTCTGTTTTACATAGTCACTGTTTTATGAAATTGGTTGTGTATGTATTTTATAGTCCATGAAGAAGCCGCCAGCAGGGATGGTGTTAGCTAGTTGGAGATTCCTGCTGGTGCATGTGAACTTTTTCACTTATGCATAAAAGTGGGAACCCTCTTTAAAATATTACTACCCTAGAAAGGCCATAACAAATAGCCAGGTTCTAATCTTTCAGATGGTCTGACAACTTGGCATTTCAGTGAGCAGGAGGTTTAAACCAGATACCAGGCAAGAGTCAATAACAGCTGGGTAGTTAGTGTATATTATTTTGTAGGAATGTAACATAGACCTGATATCAAGCAAGGGTCAGAGACAGCCGGGGAAACATCAAGTAAATAAGTATATGTGCAACCAAACCCCTCCCCCCACCCCAAATTTAAGCAGAGGTCACCTGTTGTCAGAGAGTAAGGCAGCATCTGTTGATATTACTTTGCATGCTCCTCTCCTCTGCACTTGTTCCTTATATCCTTCCCACCTGCAGTCTGTGAGTTATTGTTGGGATGTGATTTATTAACCCCTTGGTGCCGGACGCACGCAAATATGCGGCCTCTCCGCTGGTGGGCCTTGGAGCCGAGCGGCCACATATTTACGTGCATTGGTGTGAATACAGCTGTGCCAAGAGCTTGCATCCTGTATGGCAGTTACCAGCGGCTAACAAAAAGCTCCCAATGGCTACTTGCGATTGGGAGCTTTCCGATCACGGCAGTCACATGATCATAAACCCCGCCCCAGCATCCTAAACCCCTTAAACGGCCAAAAGGCGCTGGCTCCAAGGGGTTAATAAACATTCTCTGTTTAAAAGCCATAAGTTAGCACTTTCTACGGCTGGTGGCTCTCGGTCCTGGTTTTCACTGACACCTCTGGACCCCACTGGCAGTTATGAGCAAAAATAGTTTAGCCATGACATAATAATCACATCCTAACCAGGGGCTTTATGAACAAAATTCAGTGTGGAAATACACACATTAGTCACATTGCAGGGTTTATTTGCAGTGGCTGTGTACAGTGAATGCCTGACTTTGCATTTTCTTTTACTTTCACTTTCAGTGCTTATGGTAGATGGGGCAAATAGAGAGGGGGGAATATCCCAAATGAGGACACAGACAGCGACGGAAGTTGACAGATAAAATTACAGTATTATAAAAAATAGAAAAGTAGTAGAGTGTTGTACCATGTTAACCATCAATCCATGCACAAAGCTTTGATGCCATTTCTTGGATAACTTAAAAGCGAAGTTGAGTTTTTTTTTCTTTTGGAATCATACTTACCTAGGTGGATGCAGCATCAGTCCCCAACTGGCTGTAAGGCTGAGAACAGAGTGATCCAAAACTGCTGATCGCTCAGTTCTCAGTGCTCCATGAGCAGGGAGCTGATGACTGTCAGTCACTGCCACTGGCTCTCTGCTCTGCCCCCGTGCTTACTGGAGCTTTGGCTGTACTTCTCCTTTAGGTTTTGAAAAATTCAAGTTTTCGGGACAGCTCAGATCTCTTCTTCAGGCTTTATACATTTTTGAAAAATAGTTCAGAAACCCACTTACTTATATACTTTATTTATATATAAGTTACAAGAAGGAACAATAATAAATACTATAGATTAATAAAATGGAAGCATTTTTTTCTTGACACATTTTAGTTGTAAAGGCTTTTGTAAGAGATACGAGATCGGAGTTTAGAGGAGTTCTCAAGGCAGTTAACGCACAGAAAGGGATTTCAGGCACAAATCTCTCCTCCAATGACAGTATTTTTGAAATGTTCATAGAAGCAAATACAGCCTTTGTCATCCCATACTTGTCACCTCATTGCATTCTTTTGAATTGTCCACACTTTTAATCAAAAGCTTGAGAAAAACAGACTCTCTCTTTCTTTCACTGATAGAGTAGACACAGCTCCATATCTTCTTAGACCCTTGGGCTTATGCTGCTCTCTCTTCAGGAGTAGGACTAGGCGGAAACAAATTTGGCTATGCCCCCGAGGCAGTCCCAGAGGGGTATAGCCTCACTTCCTGCTATAGGACTTACATTTTTTCTGCCTAGTCAGGAGTAAGGACCTAGCTCCCTGCTGGGATCTACGGTCCTGGCATTTTTTCCTTTTTAAATTGAATTTTTTTCTTCCTTTGTTATTTTCTGTTCCTGTGAGAACTACAATCAATTCAGTTCCTGTGTGAACTACAATCAACAGCCAGACTGGGTGATGTACTGGATATCATAGATCCTTATGGTCTTCCCAGTCTGGCCTGCAAGTGCAACTAGCTTGGCTGCGACATAGCCCCACTGGACAGGGGCCGGCCAGCGAGTGAAACACCTCACGAGGAAGCATAGCCCTGGTCACGACCAGAGTCGCAGCGTACCTCTGGCCGCAACACCCCTATTCCAAGAGGGTGCGGTGGACTGCAAGGAGTCATGCCTGCTTGGTTCCCAGGTGTGGTGAGTAGTGTCCCCCCCTCTCTTCTCTGGGGAATGCTGGGGTGGACTCGGGCCCTTCCTCTGGTTGGTAGGTCCCTTCTGTGCCCTTCCTTCCCTTATGATCCCCTCTCCCCTTTTCACTGGCGAGGTTCCCCTGTAATGGTTGCCCTCACCTACCCCCCTCTTCCCCCCTTGGGGTGCACGGGTGTTTCTGAGTGAGGAGTGTCCCTGTTTGGTGAAGGGCTGGATGGTGGGAGCGCACCACCGGTGGCTCCTTTCTGGTGTGCCTGTGACAATGGCTGTGTGGGGGGTCCCTGTGAGGGCTCCCCCTTTGGTGGACTGCAAGTCCCTGGGGATCCAGTGGGGTCCTGGTTGCCTCAAGGCGTCGCCATTTTGTTGTGGATGGCTGTATTCAGCCTCGGCGGCCATGTTTTTGGAGTTTCCTATTGTAGTCAATGCGGCAGCCATTTTCTTGAAGTCTGGAGGGGTGACGTGTGGCGGGGGCCTCTGTATCCAGTTCTGAGTGTATGGTGGTGAGTCCCTGTGGGTATACAGCCCCTTCTCTGCTATAGCAGCGCCGCTGGTGCGCTGATCCTTGTAGTACCACAGTGGTTGTGATGTGAAGGGGTTTTTTTGCAAAAAAAAAAAAAAACAGTTTTCATTGTACACGGTGCGACCTCTGATTTAATTATGGAGCGAGTATCACCACCTGACCCACTTTCAGAAGCTGCGGGACCCTCTGGGTCTCAGTCTGCCCTGGCGGCCATGACGGCAGCCCTGCAGTCACTTGTGTCAAAGGTTGATATGGCCCTGCAAAAGCGGCCTTGCAAGAAGTGCCCCACGCCTTTGCTTGCATCCCCCTCCTCCTCAGAGTCTGAGGTGGATTTGGTCGCCGCGGATGAAAGTCAACCCACTGGGTCTGCTTCCATGCCCCTGAGTGCTCTAACAGTGAGGATGAATCCTCTTTGACTGCAGCCGTGCATGAAATAGCGCTGGTGGAGGCACTGATTGTGTCAGTGTGGGAAACTTTAAAGTTGGAAGACTCAGCTAATGCTGAGTCAGTTGCGCTGGTGCGGTTTGGCACCCGCAGATCATCCAAGGTGACTAAGGTGTTTCCCTTTCCTGCCTATTTTGACAAGATTGTCGCTAGTCAGTGGGGATCCCCGAAACGCATGCTTGGAATACCTAAGCATTTCGCTAGAAGATATCACTTTGAGGCGTCTCTCTTGAAGAAGCTGACAGGTCCACAGACGGTGGACTCTCAGGTTTCCAGGTTGAATAAGGCCACACTTTTACTGGTGGAGGATTCCCCCTCCTTTAAGGACCCTGTGGACAAGAGAGCTGAGGCTCTGGTCCAATACCTTTTCACCGTGAAGGGTTCAATTTTGAGGCCGATATTTGCCATCACCTTGGTATCCCAGACTTTACCTGAATAAGCAAAAATCTTACGCCAGGATCTGGAAGGGATCAACATCCTCCTGAGCTGGCAGATCAGTTGATTTAGGGGCTACAGCATATCTGTGAAGCATCCTTGGATGCGGCCCCTTTGCCTGGCAGGGCATCTGTGACAGCGGTGATCCTTCGCCGCATGATATGGTTAAGGCACTGGTCTGCCGACCAGGCTTCTAAAAAAGGTATTGACTAATCTCCCTTTTGTAGGAGACCATAAGTTCGGTGCCTCTATGGAGGAGATTATTAAAGGTCTTATGGAAGGTAAGAGTACTTTGCTTCCGCAGGTTGCTAAGGGCAAGGAACCTCGTCTTAAATGCGGTCCTTTTGTTCACCCATATCTTCGCGGGCGGCTCAAAGAGACCCTGGACTGGTAGATCAAAAGCGGGTTCTGTTAGTTCCGCAGACAAGCCTTCCTCAGTCTGAAGGGGCGCCCTCACCCATATCTGGGGTGGGGGGACGTCTTTGTTTCTTTCCGGACCCGTGGGCCTTGCTCATTCAGGACAAATGGGTCCATGAGTTGATTCGGTCCAGTTACAAGATCGAGTTTTGGTGTTTGCCTCTAGCAAAGGTTCTTTCCTTCCAACCTACACCTGTCTCACGATCGACTGCAGGGCCTTTACGGGGGGGGGGGGGGGGTGCAGGACCTGTTGGCACAAGGAGCCTTTGTGCCGGTTCCAGAGTCAGAATGTTTTCAAGGCTTTTATTCAAATCTGTTTACTGTTCCCAGGAAGGAAGGCAAGGTCCCCCCCGATCTTGGACCTCAGGGCTCTGAACCACTTTGTGCGGGTTCAGAAATTTGGATGGAGTTCATTCTCACGGTAGTGGCATTCCTTCATCAAGGGGACTTTCTGGCCTCTATCAATATCAAGGAAGCTTACCTTCATATCCCAATATATGTCAGGCACCAGTGTTTTCTTCGCTTTGCCGTGGACGAGGAGCACTATCAATTTTTGGCTTTACCCGTTGGTCTCGCCTCAGCTCCTCAGGTGTTCACGAAAGTGTTGGCCCAGGTGTTGGCCTTGCTCAGGAAGAAGGGCATTGCGGTGTTGGGATACCTAGACGATCTGCTTCTGCGTGCAGTGTCTTCATCGGCTCTAGAAGTACATTTGGACATTACTGTGTGCAAACTCTGCAAGAGTTTGGCTGGACGCTGAATTTTCGAAAATCAGCTCTTACTCTGTCCACCAAGCTGGGCTACCTGGGCCTGATGCTGGATTCGGCCTCGGCATTTCTTCCACAAGCAAAACTGCTGAAGTTGCAGGATGCGATTAGACTCCTGTTGTCCAACCGTCGGTCGTCTCTCAGGACTTGCATGCAAGTGCTGGGCCTGATGGTTTCCACCGTCGAAGCAATTCCATTTGCTTAGTTCTGTACCAGACCTCTGCAAAGGGAGATTCTTGTGAAATGGAACAAGGATCCATAGTCACTAGACAATCTGATCCTGTTGAGCCGGGGTATGAGAGGCTCTCTGACCCTGTGGCTTTGCTTTCCAGCGCTTCGACTAGGGAAGTCCTTTCTCCTCCTGTATTGGACAGTGGTTTCCACGGATGCCAGCCTGTCTGGGTGGGGAGGTGTCTTGGGTGTTTACTTGGCTCAAGGAGGTTAGACTCGGGAGGAATCCAGTCTGCCAATCAACATCCTGGATATTTGGGCAATCAGGCTTTGTCTGTCCCAGTGGACGTATTGCCTGCAGGGGTGCCCAGTAAGGGTATAATTGGACAATGCCACGGCTGTGGCATATGTCAATCATCAAGAAGTGCCCTGGCGGCCCAGGAAGTAGCCAGCATCCTAAGGTGGGCAGAAGGATATGTTCCGGCCCCCTCTGCTGTGCATATTCCAGGGGTAGTGATTTGGCAGGCGGACTACCTCAGTCGGCAGTCGCTGGATCAGGGAGAATGGTCTCTCCATCCGGAGGTTTTTCATCGACTGTGTCTCCGGTAGGGGACTCCCGATGTGGACCTGTTGGCCTCCTGTCTCAACAGGAAAGTGCAGAGGTTCCTGTCAAGGTCTCGGGATCCTCTGGCCGACGTCGCAGACGCCCTGGTGGCCTCTTGGGTCAGTATCGTCTGATTTATGCCTTTCCCCCAATACAACTTCTGTCAAGACTGCTATGCAGAATCGAGGTGGAAGGGATTCCGGTCATTCTGGTGGCACCAGACTGGCCTCGCCGGTCTTGGTACGCAGGCTTAGTAAGGCTGGTAGCCTTAGTAAGGCTGCTTTACAGTCGCTGGCTTTAACGGCATGGCTATTGAAAGCCAGGTGCTGAAGGACATAGGGCTGTCGGAGTCAGTGATTCCTACGCTGTTGAAAGCTAGAAAATCTACTTCCAGGAAGGTTTATCATCGAGTTTGGTGGGCATACATTACTTGGTGTGAATCTCGAGGGGTTTCTCCCCGTTCTTTTTCTGTGTCTCATCTGCTGGAGTTTCTACAACTAGGAGTAGATCAGCGTTTGGCTCTGGGCACCATCAAGGGCCAGATTTCCGCCTTGGCCATATTTTTTCAAAGACCGTTGACTGTGAATTCCTTGGTTCACACTTTTGTGTAGGGGGTTCGCCATCTGGCTCCTCCGGTGAGATCCCTGGTACCTCCGTGGGATCTCAATTTAGTACTGTCGGTACTTCAAAAGCCTCCTTTTGAAAATGTTTGTGAACTTTCTTTGCTCACCCTGTCACAGAATGTGGCCTTTTTGGTGGCTATTACTTCTGCGCGTAGGGTGTCTGAGTTGGCTGGGTTGTCCTGTCGGTCACCTTACCTGGTGTTTCACAGGGACAAAGTGGTGTTACGATCCTGTCAGGCGTTCCTTCCTAATGTCGTCTCGGGATTTCATTTAAATAAGGATATTGTGTTGCTGTCTTTATGTCCTAAGCCAAAACATCCTAAAGAAATTGCCTTACACTCCTTGAATGTGGTTCGGGCAATCAGAGTGTACCTGGCGGCGACTGAGTCGATTGATAAATCTGATTCTTTGTTTGTCCTTACGGATGGATCTCGTAAGTGGCAGGCCGCATCTGCTGCGACCATTTCCAGATTGATCAGGCAGACAGTGGTGCAGGCCTATTCTATTAAGGATCAGGTTCCTCCCTTCCCTGTCAAGGCGCATTCTGCAGGGGCGCTTATTGCCTCCTGGGCCTTCCGTCATCAGGCATCAGTGGTTCAGGTGTGCAAGGCAGCTACGTGGTCATCTGTGCACACATTCACAAAGTTCTATAAGGTGGATGCCCTTGCATCTTCGGATGCTGCATTTTCCCGCAAAGTTTTGCAGGCTGGGGTTGCAGAGGCTCCTGCCTCTTGAGGGTGTATTTTTTCCTGGTGGTGAGCTCCAGTTGTTCCTGGTGAGCTCCTGGTTTACCTGGTTGGCTATGTTTAGCCCTTGTTGGGAATGATATCTATACCTCCTGGAACTACCTCAGGGGCATAGCCAAATTTGTTTCCACCTAGTCCTACTCCTGAAGAGAAAGTAGCATAAGCCCAAGGGTCTAAGAAGATATGGAGCTGTGTCTATCAGTGAACCTCAGAGAAAAGGATTTTACGGTAAGACAGAAATCCAGTTTTTGTTTTCAGAAATCTGAGAATTGATAAAAAATATAATGCAACATAAAATTGCTGTTCTGTTTTAGACCCCGGTCCAGAGTTTAGAATTTGCATGTAAATTTACATTCCCTTTCCAGCCTCTCTTTTCATGATTTTTTATTGAAAAGTGTTTTACAACAGAAAGACATAAACCACATTAGAAAATAACATTGGCGTAATGCCAAGCCATACATCTTTATAAACTTACAAAAAGAAAAACAAAGTACATCACATGTGGTAAGGATATCGGGACTTGCTGAAGTCCATGGCTGTGGTAGGCCTAACCTCATACATGAGGATAACAAAATCTTACCTCCATGGTATTTGGCAACTTAAAAAGACTCTTTTCATGATTTGAAGTTCCCCATCAATTATCATAATTTTTATATTATGTATGCTGTGGTCCCTGCTGAGGAGAATGGTTGGGTGGTATTCCTGGAATCGCCACTACTACACATCCACAAGCACCCAACCTACAACAGCTTATTGTGAGAGGTTCCCTAAACATTCCAGTACTAAATGGAACACCTCCCATGATATGAAACCTGCACACAGTTCTACATCATGGATAGTATAGCAAAATCAGGAGTACAGAATAAAGGGTAACTTATGCTGAAGATTTTCAAATATGTGCAAAATGCCCCAGAGGACTCTATGGGGTTGATTTACTAAAGGCAAAGAGACTGCACTGTGCAAGTGCAGTTGATCCAGAGCTTAGTAAATGTGCAGAAACTTTGCTGACTTCCATCATCCAATCATGTCCAGAAATGCTGTTTTGTCAAGAGAACCTTTACCACATTGACTAAACTCTGCAGCAACTGCACTTTGCAAAGTGCACAGTCTATTCACAATTAAAAACAAAACATTTTTCCCTGTGGCGTAACATTTCTGAAGCAGAGACTATAGCATAAATGATCTAAAAATGATGTTACTGACTGGGAAATTCAAATCACAAAATGAGAGTCTGGAATTGAAATGTAATTTTTACACAAATTTCAACTCTGGACCAGGGTTTAATTCAGAACTGCTATTTTCTCTAAACACAAGTAACCTCATTGCAGGTAAATGCACAGTGTAAGTGCCAGTTCACACTTCAGCGATGTCAGACATTGCATGTGATTCGCAGCGCACTGCTCTGCAAATCACATGCGATGTCTCTGCGTTGCAAATTCAGTCATACACATTGTTGATACAGATATACAGATACGCACCAGAATCGGAATGGCACGGGTGTTCACACCTATGCAATCCATTTTATATCCGAACGGACAGTTTTCACTGCGATATGCGAACTGATCTTGGGGTGTCGCTGACTTTGTAATGACACCCCCAGCGATTCGCATATGGCAGTGTAAACTGCCTGCGAGTCGAGTGCAATGCGGGAACCCGCAGTGGATTTGCAGGGTTCCCGCATCGCATATGTGTGAACCGGCACTGAGTTATATGATCTAAAAACATTAAATGCATTTATTTTTGCTGGCAGAACTGTCTTTTAAATGTATATAAACACGTTTCTAGTTTCTTTGCAAACAACTATCTTGGGATCAACAATGGTTAGTCTACAAGGAAATATTGATTTTTGTAATGATACATTTATCTAAAAATATCTACTTGACCATGGTTTCTCGACCAAGGTTTCATGGAACTCAAGGGCTCCTCCAGAGGTTGCTAGGGGTTCCCTGAGCAATGAGTACTTTCCGCCTCTCAGATAAGTTTGCACTGACACCAATGATCATTTTATCTATCTATCTGTAAGGGGATAGCTCTTCCCAATGACCACAAGGGTAAGAAGCATTCTTCCCACTGACCATCACACCAGAGGCATACCTACAGGGGTTGCAATTGCAACTGGGCCCCATGCTCCAGGGAGCCTGTGCGGCTCCCCTGTACACCTGGATAGGAGAGGGCAGCATGTTGAGAAATCACTGCCCTCCTTTTTCCTCCTGTAGCTGAAGGAGGAAAATGGAAGAGATTGGTTCCTCTGTATGCTGCCCCCGCCACCCCTCCTATCCAGTTCACTTGTTTTCTGCTGTCTCTGGACCTATGTGTGCTCCCCCAGTTCCCCCCATACCCCCCCCCCCCCACTGTGCTCCCTCCCCTCTCTTGCTGGCTGCTGCAGGGGATGTGTCACAATAGAGAACCAGGAAGTGGTCAGTAAATATGTAATTTGCCAGCTCCTTCCTTTTCTGAATGGACAGAGTCATAGTCACTGACACTGTAAAAAAACAAAATGATAAAAAATAATACAATTAAAATACCAAAAAGTAAAAACTACTGACACCAGTGGGTGAACTTCCAGGATCGCAAAGGTCACGCTTGCGAATGGCCCTGGCATTCCACCACCGTGGGGGGCCCCAAGATGGCAGGAAGGGGACCAACTGCAGAACTTGTGAAAGGGTCCCGCTGTGGGACCGTAATAAAGGGCCCCGCAACGAGAGTAAAGGACCCCAGGATCAGTGGGAAGAGCCCCAGGCTTGAAGGGAAAGGCCCTGGCCAGGGGTCCGGGGGGCCCTTCATGGTTTCTTGCATCAGGGCCCTGAAGGGTCTAGTTACGCCTCTGTATCACACTAATGCATCATGAGTTACAGATATAGTAATTTTTAGCAAGGTTCCCTGAGACCAGAAAGTTATTTCAAGGATTCATCTGTGTTCAAAAGGTGGAGAAAGGCTGATTTAGATGATGTGGATAACAGGATCCATCTGGAAGTGAAACAGTGCACTACCGACAGTGTTGGGGTAGTTACTCAAAAAATGTAATTAGTTACTAGTTACTTCTGTAAATTGTAATGAGATTACTTTACTAGTTACTGCATTTGAAAAGTAACTTCACTACTTATTACTTTACTTTCCTCTTTCTTAATTGACCGTGTAGAAGAAGATACATGACACTCTTTCTGCATAGAGTTTATTGTATAAACACAGGCTTTGGGAAACATGAGAACAAAACCTGAAAAAACAGAATAAAACATAAAGTGCAACAAAAAGTCATAAACTTCATCCCTCTCTATTCTTCGAAATAACAATTGTATCGCACGGCTTGGGTAACGCAGGAAAGCGCTTTCCTATAGCCTAGTAAAGTAGTGTAGTTACCTCCTATAGCCTAGTAAAATAGTGTAGTTACCTCCTATAGCCTAGTAAAGTAGTGTAGTTACCTCCTATAGCCTAGTAAAGTAGTGTAGTTACCAATATTAGTATGGTAACTAGTTACTTTACTTAGTTACCAAAAAAAGTAATGTAGTTACTGTAATCAGTTACTTTGTAACTAGTTACCCCCAACACTGACTACTGATTACATTTCTGTATTCTACATCCCATAAAAGTCACATAAATGACTGTAAAGCTTGGAGCCTGAAAAAGCTTCTTGGGTGATACTTCTGGTATGACCTGTAAATAGCTGGGAAGTTTGTAAAGCTGCTCCCCGGGTCCAGGTGTTTGCAGTCCCGGAGGAGGCTCTGTGAAGGCTGAGTATCTACTTTTGAGTGACATCATGTGTTTCTTTTCACAGTATCAGCTGACAACACTTATATCTGGCTGGCGTGCATGTTACGCTCTCTTACATGTAACCTGTCAGCAATATGTTTAGGTTACAATTATGCTCGGGAACCCTGAGTCTTAGAGCTGTCTTTCAACCAGTTTTTTGTGATTATTTAGATCATTTATCCTGGTTCATGATAAATGATGGTTTACTAATACTAGCTGGTTTTGGTCAAAAGTCAAATTCTAGATTCCCTCAATTTCAACAAAAACTGAGACATTGTCAGAGCAACTAAATTCACAAAACAGAAACAATTAAGTTCATTTTCCAGGGTGTAACTGCTAATATAATAATGGTGTAAACTAGGGTAAGGCCTCACGCACATTTAGAGATAGTCTTTACATAGAAATTTGCTGGCAGCGAGATCTGCCTAAAAAAAAAAAACGTCGGTATGATGTGCGCATGTAATTGACTGCCAGCACAGATTAATAATGCTTACATGTTAGCCCTAAATGAGTCCAGAGTAGGGCTGCAACTAATGATTATTTTCATGTTTGAATAGTTGGCTGATTATTGTTTCAAATAATCTTTTAAAAACCTTGATAAAAGGGTAGTGTATAATTTAGTTATGTAAAGTTTAACCACTTTACCACTAGAGGATTTTGCTGTCTTACGTCTGGGCACTTTTTGCGATTCGGCGATGTGCGACTTTAACTGACAATTGCGCGGTCGTGCGACGCCATACCCAAACTAAATTTACGTCCTTTTTTTCCTACAAACAGAGCTTTCTTTTGGTGGTATTTGATCACCTGTGCGATTTTTACTTTTTGCGCTATAAACAAAAAAAGACCGTAAATTTTGAAAAAACAACAATATTTTTCACATTTTTTTATATGAAATTCCCCCCAAAAAAATGTAAAAATCAAATTTTTTTTACATTTTTGGCCAATTTGTTTTCTGCTACCTATGTTTGGTAAAAAAATTCACAATAAGCGTATTTTGATTGGTTTGCGCAAAAGTTATTGCGTTTACTAACTAAGGGAAAGATTTCTGTCATTTTTGGTGTTTTTTATTTTAACGAGTAATGGCGGCGATCTGCGATTTTCTTTGCGGGACTGCGACATTGCGGCGGACAGAACGGACCCTTTACTGACATTTTTGACACTTTTGGGGATACCAGTGACATTAATGCAGTAATCAGTGCTATATATATGCACTGTTACTGTAAAAATGACACTGGCAGGGAAGGGGTTAATTTTATTGGAGAGGGAGGGGTTAATGTATGCCTGGTGCTTACTAACGTGTGTGGGGGGAGGTGACTGAGTGACACAAGGACAGATCCAGGGTTCAGCTATGCTGAACCCTGCAATCTGACCCTGCCTGTCACTTAGGAGATCTGCCCGCTTGTGTTTACACAAGCGGGCGGATCTCCACACTAGATCCCCGACGATCGGGGAAGAGCAGCGGCGATCGCCGCTGCTCCTCCCCTGGCCCGACTCCCGCTGTGACTGAATACAGCAGGAGCGAGCCTCCGGCGGCGCGCGCGCGCCGCCGAGATTGGTGAGTGTCTGATGACGTAGATCTACGTCGTCAGACGATAACAGACCACTTTGCCGCAGTACTATCAACGTAAGCAGACGGCAAATGGTTAAAAAAAGACAATTTATTATTGAATCTTCTCCAGCTATATGTTTAGGGAGCAAAATATCAAATCCACTCTCAGAATAACGGACATAAAAGATATATATAATATTAGAGGTTGGATCTGGTACATATCATCAGACTCGGCAATCAAAATTTTTATTTGAAGAAAAAATAATGTAAAAGGAGATTTTCAGACAGGATTCTAATATATAATGCACGACATACTACCTTGTCATAGGCAGGTAGCTCGATACAAGCTTCGTGCCTGCTGCCACTTATGCTGGCCATACATGAACAAATTTTTCCTTTGAAAATTTTAATTTTGAGAACTGATTTTTCTAATCATAAATGGGGTCAAATCAACGTTCGTTTAAACCACAGTGACAAGAACGTTTGAAGGAACAGGATAGAAAACTTTTCTTGATCAAATGAATGTTTGTACAGTGTATGTGGTTTTCCTTCAGAAGTTACATTTATTTAAAATTAAATGTTAACCCCTTGGCGCCGGCTCCCGCTTGCCCTTTAAAAAGGTAGTAAACTCAGACAATCTAACTCCTAATCTGCAATATGCAACTTCATGTTGCTCTTTATAATCATTGCGCCACATATATTATGAAAATTAAAATGTTCTTACTTGCTCAAATAAACTGTTTCTGAATGTTCCAGCTAGTATGTTGCTGCCGCCATTATAAGTCTGTCTTCCACATAACAACAGTAATGTATTTTCGCCCTAACTATGTCTCCATGGCCATAATCCCACGCATGCGCACCTATCTTCGGTTCTGCTCTCCATCTCTCCGTCTCTTAAGCCCCCGTTCACACTGGGGCGACGCTACTTCGCACCGCGACCTCCGAGGTCGCGGTGCGAGCAGCGCGCGGCGAACTCGGAGCGGCCGCCACGGACTTCACAACATTGAAGTCTATGGCGGTTGCCTCCTGGTCGCCCCAAAGAAGCTCCGGACCCTTTTTCTGAGTCGGAGTGACTTGTGTCGCTCCTATCAGAACGGGTCCGCAGCTTCCCTATGGGAGGCGACCTGCGGCGACCTGTGAGGCGACCAGGTCGCCTCACAGGTCGCCCCAGTGTGAACAGGGGGCTTAATCTCCACAACCCCTGTGACGTAGCAAGTCACATGGGGTTAAGGCTCAGCATCTGAATGGGGAACTGGGAAGGAGTGTCGCAGGATCTCGGGGCTGACGTTGACCTAAGGAAATGACGCAGCCCCGGCATATACACAGCATTAATCCTGCACGAAAAGCTTGCTGAAAAATAGGACCAATAGCACATGCGCCAGTGACGTCATTGAAAAGAAAACTTTGGATTACACAGAATGCAAGCAGATAAGAAGACATAAACACAGAGCACACAGTACTATAGGCTGCATTGAATAATTTAAAAGAAACTTGCTAGACTGGGTTTACAACTGCTTTAAGGGGTTTCGATTGCCAGGTGGTGGGGTGGGACTTATGGCCATGTGGTGGCCCTGATTGCTCCCACACATCAATTTGACGTTCTATCCACTATTTTGAATATTAACCGGTTTATTAGAAATCTCATGTTGAAGAAACATTTTTTGCAGGTGACAATGGAAGACAATACTACCCCATACATGATCCAGTCAGACGATTGTTCATCATTTTTGTTTAACAACCTAACTGCAATATCCACCCTTGAGCATTTACAATCTGAATCAACTAAATGGTTGTATGGCATTGACAACACCTTTATTTTTACTGGGGATAAATATTTTTATCCTGTCCAGGCTAAAAGTGAAGCAGTTTGTTGTAGAGAAGGAGCTAGACAAGCTGAGGGAGTCGTCTGAATCACATACACGCCCCACCAAATTTAATTTAAATAAGGCAGAATATCTGGCCCTACCGTAGTAGTTCTGGATGCTGTGAGTTATAGAATTGATGCACTTAGACAGTTAAATGATACCAGTACATAAAGGTTGCTCAGCTCTGACCTCACAGAGACTATACAGCAGAAATTACTGCAACCTTTGGATGATGGTGCAGATATGGGAGTAATGGATCGAAGGACGATTGATTTTTTTATTCATGAAAAAACCAGTTGTACCCATATTCCATCTTCCAACGGTCCATAAGCAAACTTATTCCTGTAAGAGGGATGTCCGATAGTGGCGGGCATCGGGTCTCCATTTGAAAGACTTAGTAAATGGGTTGATGAGCATCTTCAACCTCTTGTTAAACGATTGCCAGGACACCTTCTAGCCCATAAAAAGGCAATTAGGTGGTCATCCAATAATAGCTGGATAACTGTGGATGTAAAAGCTTTGTACTCCTGCATAGCGCACCACTTAGCCCTTGCAGCAGTCAAACATTATTTAACTCGATATTGTTTGAATTTTTTTCATGCCTTGATGGGCTCTAAAATTTCTCTCTTACTAGAGAATTTTTATATGCGGTGGTGGGAGGAAACTTTTGTATTTTTCCACGACAACCCATATAGGACACATATAGATTGGTATTGTCGTTTTATAGACGATCTGATCTATGTGTGGAGTGGTCCAGTTCATGCAATAGAGCATTTTGTACATTATCTCAGTGCCAACCATTTAAACCTGGGGTTCACATATAACTGACTCTGATAGTATTGACTATCTGGATGCAGAGTTGTATAAAGTACTCGAAACCCATACTCGAGTAAAAGTACAAGTGCTCGATCAAAAAGTGACTTGAGTAGAAGTACTTAAGTATTCAACATTTTTTGTACTTAAGTATTGCAAGTAGTTTTTTTTTTTAATTTTGCTACTCAAGTACTGAAAGTAAAAGTAGCAGTAGTTTTGAAAAAAAAATTGCTACTCAAGTACTGAAAGTAAAAGTACAAGTACTGTGTTATGTAGTTATTAACCACTTAAGCCCCGGAAGATTTTACCCCCTTCCTGACCAGGGTTTTTTTTGCGATTTTTTACTGCGTGACTTTAACGGACAATTGCGCGGTCGTGCGACGCTGTACCTAAACGAATTTCACGTCCTTTTTTTCCCACAAACATTGCACAGGTGGTATTTGATCACCTGTGCGATTTTTTCGATCATGTGCTATAAACAAAAAAAGAGCGTAAATTTTGCAAAAATAACAATATTTTTCACTTTTTTTTATATGAAATTCCCCCCCAAAAAAATGTAAAAATCAAAATTTTTTAACATTTTCGGCCAATTTGTTTTATGCTACCTATGTTTGGTAAAAAAAATTGCAAAAAGCGTATTTTGATTGGTTTGCGCAAAAGTTATCGCGTTTACTAACAAAGGGAAAGATTTTTGTCATTTTTGGTGTTTTTTTTTTTTTAACGAGTAATGGCGGCGATGTGCGATTTTTTTTGCGGTACTGCGACATAGCGGCGGACAGATCGGACCCTTGACTGACATTTTTGACACGCTATTTGCACTGTTACTGAAAAAATTACACTGGCAGGGAAGGGGTTAACTGTATTGGACAGGGAGGGGTTAAGTGTGTCCTAGGGGCATGCTTCTAACTGTAGTGGGACATGTCTCCTATTGTAAAAACAGAGATCAACGGTTCTACATAGTAGAACCGTCTGATCTCCATTTTTACACAGGGGAGAATGACAGGCGGCTTGTTTACATAAGCCGCTCCGCCTTTCTCCCGCTCTACCGACGATCGTAGTGTGACCGGCGGACATCGGGTCTGCCGGTCACACGCCCGCACTCTTCCGTGAAGCTTTTATTTATACATACAGTAGCATTTATTTTTGTATGCGCTGATAATACACATGTTTTGAGCTTCATGAAACCTGCCATCTACTGTTCTGGCAGTGGTCATTTTTATAATAGTAACGAGTAACTATGCAGCACAAAAAAAAAATATCGGAGTAGAAGTATTGAAATCATCGAAAAAATGTAGTGAAGTAAAAGTGGAAGTAGGAGAAAAAAATTCTACTCCAGGAAAGTACAGATACCGCCTTTCAGTACTTAACCTCCCTGGTGGTATGATTCTGTCAGGAATTCTGTACCAAAAGCGGTACAATTTTTTTCATGGAAATTTGGCGTTATGTATTATAGGCCTACAATTCTTAGTAATTACTGACTTAAACCTGACCAAAACAAGACTCTAGTAGACATCCCAGATGTGATAAATTTGAAACACATTATAATCGAATCAATAATATAATTTTATTATATAATATATATAATAAAATTATATTATTGATTAGATTATAATTCATGCGTTATATATTATATATATATATATATATATATATGTGTGTGTGTGTGTGTATATATATATATATATATATATATATATAAATATAAATATAACGCATGAATTATAATCGAATCAATAATATAATTTTATATATATATATATATATATGTGTGTGTATATAGGTATTTATATATATATATATACACATATATACATATATATATATATATATATATATATGCACATATATATATATATGCATATATATATATGTATATATATATATATATATATATGCATATATATATATGCAGATATATAATATAAAATGTGTTTGTGTTTTGTGCAACGTTTTTTTTTTTTTTTTGAATTTCCCTCCCTAGTTCCGCTCCCATGCAGCATTGCTGCTGCAGGGAACGGAACTAGGAAGTCCTCCTACTGACAGACGAGCGGCGGAGATCTCGGCTGGCGGTCACAGCAATGAGAGCTCATCGCTGGATCGCCAGGATAAGGTAAGACACTCCGCTGCGCTGTCTGCATAGCTCTGCCCATTCACCCCGAGCGCGACTCGGGGATACCGATAATAGCAGGAAATTCCTACCCCGAGTCACGCTCGGGTTTACCGCTAGCGTGGTTAAGTACAGTAGTGAAGTAATTCTACTTAGTTACTATACATCTCTGTCTGGATGTCACTTTGGCAGGATGTGTAGAGGAGGGTGTGGTGTACACAAAGACCTATAGGAAACAATGTGCTGGCCAATCACTCCTCCTGGCTTCAAGCTGTGATCCTGTACATACAGTTTGATCGCTGCCAGTGGGAGAATAAGTGAGAGCCAGGGGAAATTGTTCCTCACGGGATGATTTCATGAGGGAATGTGACATTGTTTCACATAGGTTGAGAGCACGGAGATATAGTGAGGATCCTATAAATAGAGGCGGGAGTTTGGCTGAGGAACGAGATTGTGATACTCTGATTAGTAATCCGTCTGCCTCTAGGACAAATAAACGGTCCCATTACAGAGGGGGAGGAGTTCACTTTGTTAAGCATAAAAAGAAATGTAGTAGCGCCAAACACTATAGGCAAATGAAATCATCCATAAAAGTCCAAATAGAGTCCATAAAGGGAAAAAAGGCAAGATCCCAGATCCAGATTGTGCAGGTAAAAGAAAGCCAGCACCCAATTGTGATGTGCACACTTATGCGCTTACCAGAGATCAATGAAATCAGAGCGATGTATGAATCCAAGAGGAGCAAGATGGACCACCAAATTGTTCAGGGATTCCGACTCGAATAAATCTGATATGCTGACACCAGTAGGGTATATATAGCCTGATATAGGAAGTATCACCAGGGCTTGCTGCAAGTTAATCCCAACTCCAGTACCTCAACACAAAAGGGAGGACAATAGTGCAGACTGTACAGGATAACATTTATTGAAATAAAGAATGGTACTCACACATAACGAAATGTAAAAGAGCTTGTCACATAATGGGATACCGCGATGTCGGGTAGCGTGCTAATCGTTCCCGGGTCGCCTGACGCGTGTCGTCAAAAAAAATGACATCATCAGAGGCAGACCCGGCCGGAACGTCAGCACGCATATAAAAGACTTAGCCGGAAGTGACGAACGCGGAACTACCCGCATATTAGAGCTGCACGATTAATCGTATGAAAATCGCGATCTCGATTCACCCCCCCTGACGATCTAAACCTGAGATATGGTCGATTCTTTGCATAGCTGCATAGCAGAGAGAACAGCTGTGGAAAAAAAAAAAAAAAGCCTCCCAGCAAACGCCTATCAGCATAGTCTCCCAGTAACTATAAACAAAAATGATTACATTTGTATCTTTTCCTTCCCTCTGCCAGGGAGAAAGGAAGTTTAACCTCTTAAAGACTGGACCTTTTTCTGACAATTGTTGCTTGCAAGTTAAAATCTGTTTTTTTTGCTAGAAAAGTACTTAGAACCCCCAAACATTTTATATATTTTTTTAGCAGAGACCCTACAGAATAAAATGGCGATTGTTGTAATATTTTATGTCACACTGTATTTGCGTAGCAGTCTTTCAAACGCAATTAATAGACTTTAACCTTCCTAGCGGTATTCCCGAGTGTGACTCGGGGTTAGATTTTAGTGCCAAAAGCGGTAACCCCGAGTCACACTCGGGGTAGCGCTAAGAAGATCGCTGGATGCTGGTAGAGGTTTTACTTACCTTTTCTCCGGGATCCAGCGAAGACTGCGAGCGGTATGCGGCGGTGGAGCTCTCTCCCGATCGTCTGCGAGCCCCGGCTTCCGTCTCCGGCGACGTGACGTCCGCCGGGGGGTGGAACCGGCGGCAAATTCAAATGTAAAATGCACCAAACACACTGATACCGTTCAAAATAAAATAAAATCACATTACATTGCCCCCCAGTGCCCTTTCCTGCAGTTTTACTGTACTTTTTATGTAAATATATGTATATAAATATATATATATATAAATATATATATATAAATACAGTATATATATATATATATATATATATATATATATATATATACACACACACACACATACATACATACATACATACATACATACATACATACATATATATATATATACACACACACACACACGTGTATATATAATATATATATATATATATATATATATACACGTAATTCTTGTGAATGAGCAGCCCAAACCAACTGTATACATTGTGTATATATATATATATATATATATATATATATATATATATATATATATAATGTGTATATATATATATATATAATATATGTATACATACATGTATATATATATATATATATATATATATATAATATATGTATACATACATGTATATATATATATAATATACGTATACATATATATATATATAATATATATAATAAATGTATACAGTTGGTTTGGACTGCTCATTCACAAGAATTACATGCAAAATAATGGTACCGCTTTCAGCACCTAAAATCCAAAAGAATCATACCGCCAGGGAGGTTAATGAATAAAAAAAAAAACGTAACAGTAAAGTTATCCCAATTTTTTTTTGTTACACAGAGAATCGTGAGAGAATCGTGATCTTTATTCCAAGCTAAAAAATCGTGATTCTCATTTTGGCCAGAATCGTGCAGCTCTACCGCATATGCGCTCCACTCGGCTCTGACCGGAAACCGGATGTCAGTCGTCGGTGGACCCCGGAAGCCGGAAGTGGATGCGGTGAACCGCAAACAAAAGCCGGACATCCTCAAACCACAGACACACAGCACAGAGACCGGAAAGAGAACCGAGCGGAGCAAACACAGACCGGAGCATTATTATAAAGAAACTAATATGACACAAATATTGCACATGAGAATAAAGACATATATGTTAAAATGAATATTAAAAAGAAACGGTACTAAAAGCCAGACGGATTGTGGCTTCAGAACCTGATTCCACAAAAATGCCCGTACCATAATACAATCATCAGTCATATAACTCAAGATATGGAGACATTAATAAAACATTAATACATAAAAGTCGGTGCGATCAGCATAGCAAATTAATGATATAAAGGCTGATAGCAGCAAACGACTCACATAAAAATGTCAATGCTTAAACAATTTGGTTTATCTAAAACGTCTAAAACGTCTCCAGATCGCTCCAAATGTTTTAGATAAACCAAATCAGCTTCCCTTCTTTCACACTCTAACAGGCTTCTACCCATGCAGAAGATGTTCGGTGTGTAAAGTTAATTCGCTTGTTGGTAGAAAGTTTTGTGAGGTTACATCTACAGCCACGTCCCAAACACATTCTATTAAACCATTCATAGGTTGTTCCTCCACCAACGTTGTGTACTTGCTGCAGTGCCCTTGCGGCCTTCAGTATATTGGCCGCACTAAGCACACACTGACAGTAAGGGTGAGGGAACACATTAAGAATATTAGGAAAGCTTTCCCCAATCATAGTGTCTCGAGACATTACGCCAGCTGTCACGATAAAAATCCCGCTGGCACCAAAATTTGGGGGATTGACAAATTTACCCCCCACTGGAGAGGGAGTCATATACACCGTGAGATTTCCCGTTTGGAAACCCGGTGGATTTTTAATATGAAGACATATGCCCCTTGGGGACTAAATATAGAGTGGGACGTGAACTGTTATATTAGCAATAGTTGAATTCAGGTGATATATCTACTTTTTAATTTTTATATATTTTTATACTTTTAATTGTTTAAGCATTGACATTTTTATGTGAGTCGTTTGCTGCTATCAGCCTTCATATCATTAATTTGCTATGCTGATCGCACCGACTTTTATGTATTAATGTTTTATTAATGTCTCCATATCTTGAGTTATATGACTGATGATTGTATTATGGTACGGGCATTTTTGTGGAATCAGGTTCTGAAGCCACAATCCGTCTGGCTTTTAGTACCATTTCTTTTTAATATTCATTTTAACATATATGTCTTTATTCTCATGTGCAATATTTGTGTCATATTAGTTTCTTTATAATAATGCTCCGGTCTGTGTTTGCTCCACTCGGTTCTCTTTCCGGTCTCTGTGCTGTGTGTCTGTGGTTTGAGGATGTCCGGCTTTTGTTTGCGGTTCACCGCATCCACTTCCGGCTTCCTGGGTCCACCGACGACTGACATCCGGTTTCCGGTCAGAGCCGAGTGGAACGCATATGCGGGTAGTTCCGCATTCGTCACTTCCGGCTAAGTCTTTTATATGCGTGCTGACGTTCCGGCCGGGTCTGCCTCTGATGATGTCATTTTTTTTGACGACACGTGTCAGGCGACCCGGGAACGATTAGCATGCTACCCTACACCGCGGTATCCCATTATGTGACAAGCTCTTTTACATTTCGTTATGTGTGAGTACCATTCTTTATTTCAATAAATGTTATCCTGTACAGTCTGCACTATTGTCCTCCCTTTTGTGTTGAGGTACTGGAGTTGGGATTAACTTGCAGCAAGCCCTGGTGATACTTCCAATATCAGGCTATATATACCCTACTGGTGTCAGCATATCAGATTTATTCGAGTCGGAATCCCTGAACAATTTGGTGGTCCATCTTGCTCCTCTTGGATTCATACATCGCTCTGATTTCATTGATCTCTGGTAAGCGCATAAGTGTGCACATCACAATTGGGTGCTGGCTTTCCTTTACCTGCACAATCTGGATCTGGGATCTTGCCTTTTTTCCCTTTATGGACGATATTTGGACTTTTATGGATGATTTCATTTGCCTATAGTGTTTGGCGCTACTACATTTCTTTTTATGCTTATCAAAGTTTTATCCACTTTTTAGTTGGCTGCCTACACTTTTTTATTCACATATATGTGTATTTTTATATATTTATGTGATTAATTTGATTTATTTGTGAGTCCAATTGTCTGAGCGCAGATATCCTACCTCTTTTTTACTTAGGAGTTCACTTTGTAACTACTTATTCTCGACAATATGATCAAGTGATAAAGATTGTTAAAAATCGCCTTCCTATCCTGTATGCTGATAAAAAACTTTATGACATTTTACATAAAGGATGTAAATTTTCCAGCATGAAGGCTTTAACTTTAGGTACCATGCTTTCTCTCTCTCTCTTTTTCGTTCACACAGCCCTCATTCCTCCAATTCATGGTTGGGAGCTGTGGGATCCTATCCCTACACAAAAAAAAGTAAAAACGTTACTTCCCTTTCTACAGGGAAAACCCATCCACTTAATAATCATACAAACTGCAATTCCAAGGTGGTTGTTTATATAATAGAATGCAGTAGTTGAAGAATACAGTATGTGGGGTGTACCATTCGTAATTTACGTGTGAGAATATCAGAACATTATAATGACACACTCAATATTAATGTAAAAAACATCTCAAACATTTTAGAATGGTGCATGGAGGAAACCTTGATTATTTTTCTTTCTTTGGTTTGGAACAGTTTAAAAGACCTATCAGAGGGGGAGATACACACCGCATTTTACACCAGCGTGAAGTGTGGTGGATAC
Organism: Pelophylax lessonae; assembly: GCF_965119305.1. Lineage (NCBI taxonomy): Eukaryota > Metazoa > Chordata > Amphibia > Anura > Ranidae > Pelophylax > Pelophylax lessonae. The sequence goes on from NC_138776.1 coordinate 45,379,747, forward strand.
ACAGAATAGACATTAACCTGTTTTTGAAGTGCTCAGTTTAGTTTAGTCTCAGCATATATATTTGGGTACTGTTATCTAGCTTCCAGTGTGTATATTTCCCCTTTTCTCTGGTTTCTCTGACTTCTCTTCTTCCCCTGGTGCTTCCAATTGATTTTAATTAAGATTGTACCGCCCCTGGTCGCCAGGGGTTGTGCGCTTCTATATAAATTTGATTTTATTATATTTTTTTATGCTATTAGGAAGGCTTAGGCTGAAACGCGTTAGCATTTTTCAAGATGTTGTAACTACTTCAGTGCAAAATAAAATTTCATAAGAAGGAGCGATCGTGTGCCAGCTTTTGATTTCTATGGATTCATGTTGGACGGAATAGCCAGAGCACCGACACGCAGCCCAGTATACTTTTTTTTTGCGGTAGAGCCTTGGAGAGTTCTTATACTTCAGTCCTGTTCATGTCAACTGGGATGCAGAGGCTGCAAAGACAGATTTGTCTTCCTTGCGGTTGTGGTTGCACAGACAGTGTGAGTACAAGGATATACACTCACATGCATGTCAAGTTGGGAACAATGTCTCAATGCAGCAACTGCGCCCCAATAAACATGGCCTCGCTGTAGTATGCCCCGCGTGAACAAGACCTTTTTGTCCTATTTAGACTTGCAGTTGGGGGCAGCACAAATGCGTGGTTGCGCTGTGTTGCCGCCTGCCAAACGCCCCCGCCCCTAAAGAGGAGCCCCAGTCTCCCCCCAAAAATTTTTAGGTCTTTTCCTACAAGGACACTTGCCTGTCTAGGGATCCAGTGATGTCAGCATCCGAGCCGATTCTTCAATCGGCTTTGGGTGCAGGTGTCGGCATTTTCACAGCCAGTTTCCTTCTGCACATGAGTAAGTTGTGCTGCGCTTTGTGAATGGTCCCGCATTCTTCTGTGTGTGTCTTAGAAGGCTGCAAGGGGAAGAAGGAGGGGCCAAACAGCTTTGTAGATTGCCACGTCGATCTTACTCTGAAGTGTTAGTGGGTACCCTGGAAGTGGGAGCACATACCTGTCAAAACCAGGTACCCGCTTCCCCCAAAAAGTGCCAAATGTGGCAGTTAAGAGGGGGAGGGTGCAAACAAGCAGAGCTTCCCCTTTTGGGTGGAGCTCTGCTTTAAGCTGTAATTGGCAGTGGACAGGGTGCTGATGCTGCAATGCTTTGTGCCCGCGGCAAACTTGACCCAACTTGTAGAGATGTCTTCTGCCGAACACAACACATTCATGTCAAGGGGAAGTGCTGCAAACTTCCACACTTTGGAGAGACATCAGGGGTCTAAACAGACCACTAATGTCTCTTTTTTAAAACTAAAGACAGTCCCTTTCTCTGCAGCCTGAGCTGCACTGTATTTGAATTGATAAGGAGTCTGTATAGACTCCTATTGATTTGTAAAATGAAACATAGTTTCATTCACAAATGGACGCATATTAAACACAGTTTTCTATATGTCAGTGATGAAAGAATGCAGAAGCGATCTGTAATGATTGCTGACTGCATTCTTTCAGGAAAGGAAGGGGGCTGCTAAAACAAATTTTTACCACCCCCCCTCCTCCCCTTCATGCCGATCGCAATCTGTCAGCTCCTGCAGCCAGCGGGAGGAAAGGAGGGAGAGCTGGCTAGCAGCATGGAGGGGGTTCCCCAGATATCGGGGAGTTGGTGGAGCACTAAGGGGGGGGGGGGGAGAGTCAAAGCAGTGCGTGGGGTAGTTTACTGTGTTCCCCTCTGCTGATGCCATAATGCTGCAAAACATAATAAAAAATCAGTAGGGAAAAATGCATTAAAGTGGATCTTCACTGCATCTGAGCACCACAAACCAGTTAATTATTTTTTACCATCTAAAGCAAACCGCCCCCCCCCCCCCCCGCCACCATCCACCCATGCCTCTATGCTTTATTTTGTTGAGAAATCTATTTGACAAACACCCCTTAGCGTTTCTGTCTGTGGCCATCTTGAGTAGGGGTATAAAATTCATGTAGCATTTACTTCCTCAAATCCATCTGCCCTTAGCTCAAGCATGCATGCAGGAGAGTACACTAGAAAACCTCCCCTCCCCTCCTGATAACTCATGGGATGTATGACATCATTTGCCTAGGCAAGAAGCCAAGAAGTAACTAGAGAAATGTAAAAAAAAAAAAGTTTAAAGCAAGTAAATACGATATACTTTCCTATCTTTTTACTAATGCTAGCAGCATGAGGATTAAAAATAATCAATGTTGATTGGGAGAGTGAAGTTCTACTTTACATACACTAAGGGTCCTTTCACACGGGCGGTCCATATGTCCGTTTTTCATCCCATTTTTTTGCAGATGAAAAACGGACATAATGCATGTCAATGGGATTGCGGATGTCAGCGGATGACCATCCGCTGACATCCGATTTGCATCCTTTCCTATCAGTTCCGTTTTTTGGAATGGAACAGAACCCTATTTTTCTTCCGTTTAAAAAAACGGAACGGACGCAAAAACGGATGTCAGCGGTATCATCCGCTGACATCCGCAATCCCATAAACATACATTATCTCCGTTTATCATCCGCAAACCGATGGGATGATAAAAGGACATACGGACCGGATGACACAAGTGTCATCCGTGTCCGTAAAAAAACGTTCCGCCCCGTGTGAAAGGACCCTTACATTTCCACTCCCAAGGTGTTTAGAAGAGGGTGAAGTCCTGCTCCTTCCAGTAAGATCCCAGGGAATGCTAAGTAGCCCAAAACTTGAAAGAACACACTCATACACTGCTGCAGCGTCATCTTATGAGATTTAGGCTACTCAGCATTCCTTTTCTCAGAAGGAACATAACATCACCCCTGCAGTATGGAAGGTACTGAAGTATGTTTATTCATTTTTTGTTCTCTACAGTTTCGCAGCAGCATTTTGATACGGCGGGGGAGCAAATGTAATATTGGACCTTCTCTTATTTCTACAGGGTATGCACATTTACGATCGACCAAAAACCTTAGATAAAAATCACATTTTTATTTTTGGCACATCATAGCTTAGCTGGTATACATTCCATAGTAAACCATACTTATCAGTCATTTCAATGTATGTACACAAGTCTGCACTCATTGCAGTCCCATAGTAATTATCCTGAAGATGCAATTTGATTATCCATGACTGATTGTTACATTGGCATACCCACATATTTAGTAGCTCACTGTTTTTCCGGTATGTTCCTTCCATCTTTAATTACAAAGTGATCTAGTGTAGTATGATCATAAAATACAGAAAATGTATTTGCGATGCTTTGCACATTTATGGTTGGAGCATCCATGGAATCCTGTTTTGCTAAACGAACATTTTTAAGGAAAAAGATAAAAATCTTCATTTCATGTTGCCACTGAATAATGGGGTTAAATATGCGTTTTGAGGAACAATTTCATTATTGAAAAACTACAGTGCTCTCGGTCAATCCGAAATGTTACCTAAATATTCAGGTTGTAAACCTCCAACCTGAATATTTAGGAAAGAAAAAGTGAGATTTTGGCTTTCTTAGGAGAATATCTGTGTGCAGAATTATTTGCCAACTATTAGTGTGCAGAGTTATTGTGCAAATAAATGAAAGTTTTTCCATCTCACTTTTATTTTCATCTGTTAGAGCCGGTTCACACTATTCCGACTTGTCAGGCGACTTGGTCTGTGCAATGGAACCATTCTAATCAGAATGACTCAAGTCCCTCCAACTTAGAAAAAGGTTCCTGCACTACTTTTTGGTGAAGTCGGAGCGACTTGCATTGAATTCTATTATGAGAAGTCGTTTGCAAGCCGCAATGAAGTCGTGCTGCACGGACGACTTCAAAGTCAGGGTGACCTTGAGTCGCCGCGGTGTGAACCGACTCTCAAAGTGAGAATAATAAAAAAACAATTTAAAATATTCAAATAAATATTTCTGACATTTAAAACAATAATCAGTGATCAGTATAGCCACCCTTCATTTCAATAACAGTCATAAGCCTTCCATTGATGAATTCTGTCAGTTTCTTGATCTGTTGACGATCAATTTTTTGTGCAGCAGCAACCACAGCCTCCCGGACACTGTTCAGAGAGATTTACTGTTTTCCTTCACTGTAAATCTCTCATTTAAGAAGGGCCCACAAGTTCTCAATAGGGTTTAGGTCAGATGAGGAAGGGGGCCATGTCATTAGTCTTTCATCTTTAGGGCCTTTACTGGCTAGCCATGCAGTGGAGTGCTTCGATGCATGGGATGGAGTGTTGTTCTGCATAAATATCATGGTCTTCTTGAAAGATGCAGACTTTTTCCTGTACCACTGCATGAAGAAAGTGTCTTCCAAAAACTTTCAGTAGGTTTGGTAGTTGATTTTGAGTCCATCTTCAACTTGAAAAGGTCCAACTAGCTCATCTTTAATAATACCATCCCATATCAGTACCCCACCTCCACCTTGCTGGCGTCTGAGTTGAAGCGGAGCTCTGTGCCTGTTACTGATCCAGCCACAGGTCCATCCATCTGGTCTGTCAAAAGTCACTTTCATCGTATCTGTCCAAAAAAAAACTATGAAAAAATTGTCTTCAGATATTTCTTGGCCCAATCTTGACGTTTAAACGTATGTGTTGGTGGTGGTCGGGTTTCAGCCTCCCTTACCTTGGCCATGTCTCTGAGCACTGAACACCTTGTACTTCTGGGCACTCCAAGTAGGTTGCAGTTCTGGAATACGACAGCACTGGAGGATAATGGGTTCCTGGTAGCTTCACGTTTTGATTCTTCTCAAAACAAGGAGTTACAGCCAGCTGCCAGCATGCCAGGGCCCGGGGGACCAAGGACTGGTGAAGAAACCGGCCCGGGAAAAGATGTCGCTGGATCCCTAGACAGGTGAGTGTCTGTTTATTAAAAGCGAGCAGCTACAGATTTTGTAGCTGCCGACTTTACATTTTTAAAGAAATGATTGAAGAATGGCCTTAAGCCCTGGTTCACACCTGTGCAGCTTTGAAATTGTGCTACTTCAGTGTGATTTCAAAGCCGCAGATCAGTGCAATTTGCACCTCCAATTTCATTGTGGCTTGCGACTTCATTTAACATAAGCCTATGCAAGTCAAAATAAAATCCCAAAAATGTAGTGCAGGAACCTTTTTCAAAGTCGTTGCAACTCAGAACAGGTCCAATGCTGGCAATGCGGTGCAACTTGTCATGCGATTTTGTGTGAACCAGGGCTACAACAAACATATATCCGGTTTTATACTGGGCAACACAATGAGAGGTACAATCCAGTTAAACATAAAGATTTGTATTGAAACTCACACCTTCCAGTTTTTATGATTTTGCATCTTTGTTGAAATGACTGTGGAATGACTTTCTATAAACAATGTCCCAAACAATCTTCAGTGACTTGTGGGTTATTACTGGAAGTGGGTGTGCTAGTTTTACAGAGGTTGGATGGCCCCAGTTTACCCATTCTTACAATCAGGATTCCAGTGTGGTGTGTGCTGTTGTAGTGATATAGCGTGCAGGACTCTACACACAGATAATCCCCCAGCTTTCTGCCAGGGGAGATATGTCATACTTAAAAGTATCGTTGATATAATCCAGTGGCGTTGACATTCAGGAGCAACTGCTGTATGAAATGGCCAATGTCAGTCTGACCCTGGTCTAACCTGAACTTGGCACATCTCAGGCATGCCTCATTAGCCCTTGGGTAATCAGGATGCCTCACAGGGATCACAAGGGTCCATGTCACTTTATCAACTTGGCTCTATTCCAGTAAATTCCACTGAACAGCTAATAGGTAGCCCAGTGAAGTGGACTGTACTGACGTCTGGCAGGTGAGCACAGACAGGGTCTTGTGTACTTTCCTCTGCACCGTGTCTACATTTCCCTGCTCTTATAAATGTTTTATGTTGTGTACACTGCGTGTGGCATATGCATAGTGCAGTTTACACTCTCAGCTCATTCCCAACATCTATAAGATGCAGGTGGAAGGTCGATGTAACTCCACCGTGCAAGCGGAGGTTTTACATCATCAATTGTGTTAGAAAAACTACTGCACAAATACCGTTTGGCATAAAAAAATGCATTGATCACCATTTTATTCTCTAGGGTCTCTGCTAAAAAAAAATAAAAAATAAAAAAAAAAATATATATATATATATATAATGTTTGGGACTTATAACTCATTTTCTGTAAATACTGATTAACACTTGTAAACAAAAGGTGCCTGATCTTAAAGTGATTATGTGGTGTGATCTGATATGATTGCAGAAATTTTGAGTTCCAATAAAAACAAGTGACCCCTACTCTGTGTACAGTTATCACCAACATTTAACCTTCCAAGCGGTATTCCCGAGTGTGGCTCGGGGTTACATTTCAGTACCAAAAGCCACACTCGGGGTACCGCCAGAAGCATCGTTGGATCCTGGTAGAGGGGTTACTTACCTTGTCCCTGGGATCCAGCGATGTGTGCGGAGGCAGATCTTCCTCCCGATGTTCTCTGTGCCCCGGCTTCCGTCTCCTGCGAAGTGACGCTCGCAGGGGGGGGGGGGGGGGGAACCGGCAGCAAATTCAAAAGTTAAACACACCAAGCGCACAGATACATTGCAAAATAAATTCACATTAGATTGCCCCTCAGTGCCTTTTCCTTCAGTTTTACTGTACTTTATATATATATACATATATATACGTATATATATATATATATATATATACGTATATATATATATATATATATATATATACATACATACTTTAACTTATTTATATTAATTTATTATATTATAATTTATGATTTTGTGTTTCAAAATTTATCATACCCGAGATGTTATAAAGAACGTACAGTAAAAAAAAAATCATATGTAAATAGTTGGTTTGGGCTGCTCATTCTTAAGAATTACATGCAAAATAATTGTACCGCTTTCAGCACCTAAAATCGGAAAGAATCATACCGCCAGGGAGGTTAAAGAGACACTGGGGTTGATTTACTAAACCTGGAGAGTGCAAAATATGGTGCAGCTGTGCATGGTAGCCAATCAGCTTCCAAATGCACCTTGTTCAGTTAGGCTTTGACATAAAAACAAAAAAATAAAAACTGAAAGCCGATTGGTTTCTTTGCAGAGCTGCGCTCTCCAGTTTAGGTAAATCAACCCGAGTGTCACATGCCCATTCAGAGCAAAGTGTCACTATTGTCTACTGATAGCCCACCCCTAGCAAGGTATTCTCACCAATCTGAGCTCTCTCACCAACTTTCTGCTACATGAGTCCAGCCCTGGTATGCTCCGATGTCAAGTGGTATCGGAACTTACCTGGGTGGATGTTAGATACCAAATACAGGTATCCAGCGACAACAGGGATGACCAGATCGGTGGGATACATTTAAGGAAGCTGGGATGAGACCAAGTACAACACCAACAGACCATAAATGAAGCAAAAATGAAAATTTATTGTGACAGTAAAGTAAGTAACTAAAACAATCAACCTAAGTATAATACACTATGTACAAATGGAGGTAAGCTTACACAAACAGGGCAGGATTAGGACTGGAAACAAGAGGAGCAGAGGTGGGGGTGACAGGAGGCAGGGCACCAGATAAAGGATACTAGGTACAGGACACTGATGGATTGATTAAAGTTATACCTTCCCAGCAGACAGCATCAGGTTACTGGGATCTGCTGGCTGCTGGAAGACACCTGCAGGTGGCCACTGGAACTATAGTGCCCTTCAGCTCTGGGAACCACAGTGCCACCAGGAGGTGATCCATGTCCTGACATGATGACATCACTTCCCACACTTCCACTTCCCACACTCAGGCCAAGAAACCGTTATATGCTTTCCCATACATAACACACATTTTTTTTTTATTTATTTTTTTTAGTGCAGCATTTTGGCACGGGAAGGGGAGTCTTGGTAAATAAGTGGACCTTGCATTTTTAGGAAAAGGTCCATTTTAGGAAGGCCTTGAAGATTTGTATACATCAAGGCTATACACCCTAGGAACCAAGTAGTAGCTTTTTCTACTCCTAGGTTTGTTCCCTGGGTAAGAGTCTAAGCCTTGCTTCACACTAGATGCAGTACGAATAAACAGTGATACTCTGAGCGTGTCATATATACTCACCACTTTATTAGGTACACCTTGCTAGTACCGGGTTGGACCAGCTTATGCCTCCAGAGCTGCCTTCATTCTTCGTACCATAGATTCATCAAGGTGTTGGAAACATTCCTCAGAGATTTTGCTCCATAGTGACATGATAGCATCACGCAGTTGCTGCAGATTTGTCGGCTGCACATCCATGATGCCAATCGTCCGTTTCACCACATCCCAAAAGTGCTCTATTGGATGAGATGTGGTGACTGTGGAGGCCTTAGGAGGACAGTGACCTCATTGTCATGTTCAAGAAGCCAGTTTGAGCTTTGTGATATGTGTGTGCGTTATCCTGCAGGAAGCCTTCAATGTGGGTACACTATAGTCATAAAGGTAGACTGCGGCTTTTAATTGGATGCTCAATTGGTACTAAGGGGCCAAAAGTGTGCCAAGAAAATTTCCCCCACACCATTACACCACCACCCCCAGCCTTAACCGTTGATACAAGGCAGGATGGATCCATGCTTTCATGTTGTTTACACCAAATTCTGACCCTACCATCTGAATGTCGAATTTGAGATGCATCAGACCAGGCAACGTTTCTCCAGTCCTCTATTGTCCAATTTTGGTGAGCCTGTGCGAATTGTAGCCTCAGTTTCCTGTTCCTAGCTGACAGGAGTGGCACCCGGTGTGGTCTTCTGCTGCTGTAGCCACTCTGCTTCAAGGTTCAATGAATTGTGCACTCAGAGATGGTATTCTGCATACCTTGGTTGTAACGAGTGGTTGTTTGAGTTACTGTTGCCTTTCTATCATCTGGAACCATTCTCCTCTGACCTCTGACATCAACAAGGCATATTTATCCACACAACTGCTGCTCACTGGATTTTTCCTCTTTTTCGGACCATTCTCTGTAAACCTGTAAACATCTCTTTTGGCTATAATTAGGATGATAAAACAAGTGTAATGTTCAAAACTGTGCATGCTTATCTAACAATAGAATGTGCTTGAGACTAGAAAAAATTTCCCTTGTGAAGCAATAACTGTTTCATTACCATTTCAAGGAGTCATACAGTTATGTACAATAAGCACAGTAATTGCTCATTATCCTTAAAGTGGATGTAAACCCGATGCATGAAATTTTACCTGGGCACATATAAATATAAAGTGTTTACTTATCTCTCTCCAAAGCACTAAGCTCCGTGATTTTCTCCTGCTCCATTTTTCTGTTATCAGCATGATAACTTCTGTCAAGTTCTCAGACACTGGAGATAAAAGCAGCTGGAAATTTGTGTTGGGGTGGTTGCTATAAATAAATTAGCAGAGAGCTGGTCAATTCACAGCGCAGCTCTGCAAGTATCTTTGTTCTTCTGCCTATGTGGAGGGAGGGTATGTGCTTTTCCTCCAATAAGCTGTCACACAATGTATGCCAAGACTCCACTCCCACAGCTGAAACAGGAAGAACAAATTCAAACACAATGTTCACTTTCTAAAGAATATAGCAAGCTGAAGACAGCAGATATACATTTAACTCCTGTAGGGAGATTTGTTTAATCCATGTGTATCATCTGAGGATGTTCACTTCACTGGGTATAGGAGAGGGTTTACATCCACTTTAACCACTTACCGACCGCTCCATGCAGATTTTCTGATTATGTGCACACCGTCCCGTTGGCGTGTGCGCGCCGAAGCAGCGGGAGCCAGACCGCGGGAGGAGTGGGCTCGATCGCCGCCGGCCTCCCGCAATCTTTGGGGAAACTGACAGGAGAGCCGCCTGCCTAGGTAAACAAAGCAGGCGGCTCTCCTGTCAGACAGGCACAATGAGATTGTGCTAAGTTAAAACACGGATCTCTGTGTGCCTTTCAAAGAGCCCCCCCCCCCCCACAGTTAGTAAGCACAATTAGGTTCACACTTAACCCCTTGATCACCCCCCTTCCCTGCCAGTGTAATTTAAACTGTAACAGTGCATATTTTTTAGCACTGATTACTGTATTAACGTCACTGGTCCCCAAAAAGTGTCACAAAGTGTCAGATTTGTTCGCCGCAATGTTGCAGTTCCGATAAAAATCGCTGATCGCCGCTATTTGTAATAAAAAATAAATAAATAAATAAAAAGTCCAAAAATCTATCCAAAAATCCATAGTTTGTAAACATTATAACTTTTTGCGCAAACCAATTAATATACGGTTTTGGGATTTTTTTTTTTTTTTTACCAAAAAATGTAGCCGAATACAAATTAGCCAAAACTGATAAAAAGATTTTTTTATTTTTTACATTTTTTTTATTGGGAATGTTTTAAAGCAGAAAGTATAAAATATTGTTTTTTTTTTTTTTCTATTAAAATTGTCGCTCTTTTTTTGTTTATAGCGCAAAATCTAAAAAACGCAGAGGTGACCAAACACTACCAAAAGAAAGCTCTATTTGTGGGGAAAAAAGGACATCAATTTTTTTGGTTACAGCGTTGCACAACCGCGCAATTGTTAAAGTACCCCACTTTATTTGAATAAAAAAAAAAACGCTTGCCTTTATACAGGGAGTGCAGAATTATTAGGCAAATGAGTATTTTTGAGGATTAATTTTATTATTGAACAACAACCATGTTCTCAATGAACCCAAAAAACTCATTAATATCAAAGCTGACTATTTTTGGAAGTAGTTTTTAGTTTGTTTTTAGTTTTAGCTATTTGAGGGGGATATCTGTGTGTGCAGGTGACTATTACTGTGCATAATTATTAGGCAACTTAACAAAAATCAAATATACAGTATACCCATTTCAATTATTTATTTTTACCAGTGAAACCAATATAACATCTCAACATTCACAAATATACATTTCTGACATTCAAAAACAAAACAAAAACAAATCAGTGACCAATATAGCCACCTTTCTTTGCAAGGACACTCAAAAGCCTGCCATCCATGGATTCTGTCAGTGTTTTGATCTGTTCACCATCAACATTGCGTGCAGCAGCAACCACAGCCTCCCAGACACTGTTCAGAGAGGTGTACTGTTTTCCCTCCTTGTAAATCTCACATTTGATGAAGGACCACAGGTTCTCAATGGGGTTCAGATCAGGTGAACAAGGAGGCCATGTCATTAGCTTTTCTTCTTTTATACCCTTTCTTGCCAGCCACGCTGTGGAGTACTTGGACGCGTGTGATGGAGCATTGTCCTGCATGAAAATCATGTTTTTCTTGAAGGATGCAGACTTCTTCCTGTACCACTGCTTGAAGAAGGTGTCTTCCAGAAACTGGCAGTAGGACTGGGAGTTGAGCTTGACTCCATCCTCAACCCGAAAAGGCCCCACAAGCTCATCTTTGATGATACCAGCCCAAACCAGTACTCCACCTCCACCTTGCTGGCGTCTGAGTTGGACTGGAGCTCTCTGCCCTTTACCAATCCAGCCACAGGCCCATCAAGACTCACTCTCATTTCATCAGTCCATAAAACCTTTGAAAAATCAGTCTTGAGATATTTCTTGGCCCAGTCTTGACGTTTCAGCTCATGTGTCTTGTTCAGTGGTGGTCGTCTTTCAGCCTTTCTTACCTTGGCCATGTCTCTGAGTATTGCACACCTTGTGCTTTTGGGCACTGCAGTGATGTTGCAGCTCTGAAATATGGCCAAACTGGTGGCAAGTGGCATCTTGGCAGCTGCACGCTTGACTTTTCTCAGTTAATGGGCTGTTATTTTGCGCCTTGGTTTTTCCACACGCTTCTTGCGACCCTGTTGACTATTTTGAATTAAATGCTTGATTGTTCGATGATCACGCTTCAGAAGCTTTGCAATTTTAAGAGTGCTGCATCCCTCTGCATGATATCTCACTATTTTTTACTTTTCTGAGCCTGTCAAGTCCTTCTTTTGACCCATTTTGCCCAAGGAAAGGAAGTTGCCTAATAATTATGCACACCTGATATAGGGTGTTGATGTCATTAGACCACACCCCTTCTCATTACAGAGATGCACATCACCTAATATGCTTAATTGGTAGTAGGCTTTCGAGCCTATACAGCTTGGAGTAAGACAACATGCATAAAGAGGATGATGTGGTCAAAATACTCATTTGCCTAAGAATTCTGCACTCCCTGTACTAGAATTGTTGTGGCGGGTCCATTGGAGGAAATAAAAAAATGTGGAACCTGTACCCTACAATGTATCTTAACCCTCTTTTTCTTTTCTAAATATGCTAGGTATACTTTTATTGGGTCCAATATGATGTCTCATGTAACCTTCGTTTCCAGTAATGAAGGAAGGATGTTATCAAAATGTTTATATTTTAATTTGTGTATTTAAAAAAAAAAAAAAATGATTTGCAAAAGAAGAAACTCTATGGAGGATAGGCTGATCCATCTCTTTTTCTGCCACAAGTGCAAGAATCCACAGCACAATTCTATATAGGTAGTCATCTCTCCACCTGATGCAGTTTATTTTGGTGTAGATATACATCAGCAAATGTTTGGATTATCTACCTATTCACTAATATTAGGGGGCCACTTAAGTCCTTCAATACAGTTTGAACTGTCCAATTAGACTACATTTGTTACTGACCGCAGTTGCTACATTGCTATGTAAATTAACTTTGTTTTCTTTCTTCTAGGACTGGGAACTGCACATCAAAGGCAGGATGCACATTCAAAATGTAATGAGTTACTCTGAGAGGTGAGTGTGAACTTCCTCCAGGTTGTGTTTGGGGTGTAAGCACAAAACTTATAACATTTTCTGCTTTGCTTCCAGTGTTGGAATAATCTGCGTGCCCAATTCCAGCGGCGACTCTCTGAATTCTGACTTTCACGCCCGGAACAATGAAGGTGAGCAATACTCTTGCCTGGAAGTAAATAATATAATGAACCATGTCACTAGTTTTACATTTGGCTCAGAGACCAAAGTGCCCTTGAGTGTTGGACATGAGTGCTAGCAAATCATGGGGTCACACATACCAGTGCTAATAATCCTTATCAAACATTTTACTCTTCAAGTCCAACTCTCCAGAGTAATTCAACATGAAGTATTTCCAATACCAGTCTTGTTAACATAGATTGTGAGGCTGCCTGAAACTATAGCTTGGATATGACCTGGATCTGTTGGAAGTTTTTAAAACGACTCACCTTCTTGCCTGTATATACCCTCCTGAACTTTTGCTATATACATTTCCTTTTATATAACTTTATTACTCCAATTTTCTGGCATGTTTTTTATTTTTATTGACCTGGAATACAATAGTGACACATATTGAAGGACAACGGAATACATATCAAACTCTGCTGGAGGATAAACCCAGGGGTACATTGTCACCTGTAGGTGCAGAACTTGATATAGTAGATATAGTAGTTAGATCATTCTACTGGTTCATAACTTACATATTATTTATATATTTTCATTGCCCATAGCAACCAATCAACATAAAAAAATTACAATTTAAAAGCTGATTGGCTGCTCTCCAATTGAAACAGTGGGGTTGATTTACTAAAGACAAATAGACTGTGCGCTTTGCAATGTGCAGTTGCACTCTGCAAGAGCAGTTTCTCCATAGCTTAGTAAATGGGCAAAAGATCTGCTGAATTCCATCATCCAATCATGTGCAAACAAAAATGCTGTTTCTCTATTGTTCATTGACAGACGCAGCTTTAGATCTTCTTGACCACTGGGTTATGCTGCCCTCTGTAGGAGAAGGACACTAGGCAGAAAAAAACTTTACCACACCTATGGGGCAGTCCCTGCAGACATAACCCCACACACTCTGCTATAGCCCTCAGTTTGTTTCTGCCTATTTTAGGAGTAGGACTTAGTTCTCTGCTGGGACTTCGGTCTTAGCTGTTTATTTTTGGGAATCTTTTTTTTGTGTTTAATTTCTTTTAGTTAGAGTTCCTGGATAACTACAAGCAACAGCCGGCTGGGTTTCGGACTGGATATTCTAGAACCTTAAGGTCTCCCAGCCTGGCCAGTGAGCAGGTTATAGTCCAGCACTAGGCCTCGCCACACCAGACCCCCGATGGACGGGGACGAGCCCACGAGTGGACCTTCTCGCTGGAACGCAAATGACCTGGGATGCACTGAGTCGCAGCGTACCCCCTGGCTGTCAGGACCCCCACCCCGTGTGGGAGGTAGTCTGTTCAGAGTGGCGCCCACCTGACACTGTGGTATGGAGTGTGTCCCCCCCAATTCTCTGGCAGTCTCTGGGTGGACGTGGGCCCGCTCCATGGAATAGTTGAACCCTCGGGTATCCCTCGGTTCCCCTGGCCTCTCCGGCATACCAGGCCCCCCTTAGCTGTCCCCCCCAGTAGCAGGTTCCTACCTCATGGGGAGCAGATATATTACGGCCGCTGTTGCGGTTCTGTGGGGGGGCATCTGTCCTGGTGGGGTCTCGTTCTTGGAACCCTCCAATGCCTCTTGTATGATGATTCCCCTGGGGGTCCTGGAGACAGCATGGTGCACCGTGGGGGGCCGCCATTTCGCTGTAGACTTTTTGCTCTGCATTAATATACTCATTACAATGCATGGGCCGCCATGTTTTGATAGTTCCCCATAGGAATGCATGGGACGGCCATTTTCCTGAAGTCCACGATCGCTGGACAGCAAGGGGAGACACTAAAGGCTCTAAGCATGACCCAAGTGCTTTTTAAATTCCTGTGCCAGATCGTTTCTATCTTCTGCACAGAACGTTCCTGAATCCTCCAGACCGGTGTTAAGCTGGGACTTGTAGTATCGCTGGTGCAGCGGTGCAGATCGCGTTTTTGCGACTTTTTAAAGTGACACTGCATTTTTTATATTCAGTGCTAATGGAGTGCCAGGACAAAATTTCACCTACAGACCCCCTCAGTGCGGTTGCGGAACCCTCTAGGTCGCAGCCCCTGTCTGCTTTTACAGCAGTTTTGGAAAGCCTGCTGTCAAAAGTGGATTTCATTTTAAAAAGTGCTGCTAGCCATAAGCGCCCTTTGCCTTAACCTCCCTCTGTGCTATCCTCAGATTCTGAGGCAGATATGGCCGCTGTGGACGCACCCCACCTTGGTGGATCTGTGTCATCGCATTCTGATGGTGAGAAGGACCAAGTGTCTTTTGGCACCCGCAAATCCCAGAAGTTGGACAAGGTGTTTCCCTGTCCAGGACTTTTTGACAACATTGTCAGTGAACAGTGGGGGTGCATCAAAAAAATGTTAGTGGTGACCAAGCTTTTCAAACAGCATTACCCCTTCGGGGATGCAGTTTCCACTAGGTGGACTGTACCACCCAAGGTGGATCATCCGGTTTTGCAGAATAAACAAGTCTATGGTAGTTCCGGTGGAAGATTCCCCGGCTTTTACAGACCCCGTGGATAGACGGATTGAGTCTCTGTCCCGCCATTTGCATATGTTAGCGGGCTCAATACTAAAACCAGTGTTTGTGATCACATTGGTGTCACAGACCATTACAGAATGGGTGAAGTAGCTAAAAGGTGACTTGGAAACGGAGCAGCTCTCTCCGGGTCTGATTGAGCTAACGGACCAGATGGTTCAAGCCCTGCTGTATATATGAGATGCGTCACTAGATGTGGCTTCCCTGGTGGCCAGAGTCTGTGGTGGGGATTGCTATTAGACGCATGGTGTGGTTAAAGAGCTGGTCTGCGGACCAGGCCTCCAAAAATGCTCTTTCTGACCTTCCCTTTACGGGGGAAATGTTGTTTGGATCCTCCCTGGATGAGCTGATAAAAGGCCTTACGGGTGGGAAGAGTACTCTTATTCCCCTATCATCAAAGAGCAAGGCATACTAGACGGGGGGCCCTCTTTCACTGCTCATAGGTGACCCTTTTGTACATCCGGGTCGCAGGAGAAAGAGCAAAGCCATTCCATTCTTCTGGGGGTTCCAAGAAGACATGGTCGGGTAAGCCAAAAACAGGCCACTCTAGATCTGCCTACAAATCCTCGTCTGCATGAAGGTACGCCCTCACCCGTTTCTGGGGTGGAGGGACGTCTTTGATTCTTTCCAGAACTATGGACTTCCTTGATTCAGGACAAGTGGGTCTTTGAACTGATCCATTCGGGTTACAAGATCGAATTCCAGTCTCGACGGTCAGACAGGTTCTTCCTGTCAAATCTACGCCTATCTCCAGACTGGTTAAGGGACCTACAAGAGACAGTACAATATCTACTGTCGCAAGGGGTGATTGACTGTTCCCTATCGGGAACGCTTTCAGGGTTTTTATTCAAACCGGTTTACTGTGCCCAGAAAAGAAGGCAAAGTACGTCCAATTCTGGACCTCAAAGCTCTGAACCGCTTTGTGTGGGTACAGAAGTTTTGAATGGAATCCATTCGAACGGTAGTGGCGTCTCTACACCAAGGAGACTTTTTGGCCTCTATAGATATCAAGGACGCGTATCTACACATCCCTAACTACACTGGACACCAGCGTTTTCTTCCCTTTGCTGTAGGAGAGGTGCATTATCAATTTTTAGTGTTACCCTTTGGTCTCGCCTCCGCCCCCAGGGTCTTTACCAAGGTGCTGGCATTACTGTGCCAATGGGGGATTTTGGTACTGGGATACCTGGACAATCTCCTATTGAGAGCGGACTCTGATTCAGCCCTGTTGGGCGACCTGATGATCACTGTACGGACTCTGCAAGAGTTTGGTTGGAACATCAATTTAAAAAAATGTGCTCTGATACCTTCTTTAAGACTGGATTATCTGGGCCTGACTCTGGATTCTGCTTTGGTGAGGGTCTTTCTTCCTCCAGACAAGCTGCACAAGTTGCAGGGGGCGATCCCTTTCACTGTTGGCAAACAATCTGTCCTCTCTACAGACTGCATGCGGGCCTTGGTTCTAAATGTGTCAACCTTCGAAGCGGTTCCGTTTGCTCAGTTCCACACGAGACCCTTACAAAGGGAGATTTTCGTCAAATGGAACAAAGATCCAAAGTCCTTGGACGTTTTTATTCAGTTGAGTCACAACACAAAGACTGCTCTAATATGGTGGCTTCATTTGTTAGCACTACACCAGGGCAAGGCCTTGCTTCTGTTGTATTGAACGGTGGTAATCACAGACGCGAGCCTGTCAGGCTGGGGAGGAGTGCTGGGGAAGTTCTGCACCCAGGGGTCCTGGACAGTAGAAGAGTCCAAACTTCCGATAAATATTTTGGAGCTCAGAGTGATAAAACCTTGCCTGGGCCACTGGACAACTTGTCTGCAAGACTGTCTGGTCCGGATTCAATCGGACAATGCCACAGCCGTGGCTTACATCAATCATCAAGGGGGCACCATGAGTGTCTTGGTGGCCTGGGAGGTGGCCGAGATCCTGGAATGGGGGCGGAAAGGTTTGTTCCAGCCCTCTCTGCTGTGCACATACCAGGTGTGGAGAACTGGCAGGCGGATTACCTGAGTCATCAGGGGGGGTGGTCTCTACACCCGGAGGTGTTTCATCTCCTGTGTGTCCGGTGGGGGACACCCGACATTGACTGGTTTGCTTCCCGATTCAACAAGAAGGTTCAGAGGTTCGTAGCCAGGTCTCGGGACCTTCTGGCCGACGCCACAGACGCACTGGTGGCTCTTTGGAGTCAGTATCGGCTGATTTATGCATTCCCTCTGCTAAAACGTCTGCCAAGGCTTTTTCACAGGATAGAAGTGAAAGGGATTCTGGTCATTCTGGTGGCCCCAGACTGGCCTTGCCGGTCTTGGTATGCAGACCTGATAAGGTTGGTCTTCGATGCTCCCTGGAGACTTCCTCTCAGGGAAGATCTGCTCTCTCAAGGACCGATCTTCCATCCTGCTTTACAGTCGCTGGCTTTAACGGCGTGGCTGTTGAAAGCCAGGTATTGAAGAATAGAGTTGTTTCTGATTCAGTGATGCCTACACTACTGAAGGCCAGGAAGTCTACTTCCAGGAAGATCTATCATTGTACGTGGAAATCGTACATTTCATGGTGTGAATCACTGAAGGTGCACCCTCGCTTGTTCTCGGTGGCTAAGGTTTTGACCTTTCTTCAAAAAGGTGTTGAACAGCGGTTGGCTTTGGGCACTATCAAAGGCCAAGTGTCGGCTCTGGCTGTGTTTTTCCAATGCCCTTTAGCTACGCATGCCCTGATTCACACTTTTATTCAGGGGGTTCGCCATATGGCTCCCCAGAGGCGATCCCCGCTACCTCCGTCGGATCTGAATTTGGTATTATCTGCTCTTCAAAAACCCCCTTTTGAGAACATTAGGGAGATTCCTCTGCTTACCCTGTCTCAGAAGGTTGCCTTTTTGGTGGCTATTACTTCTGACCGCAGAGTATCTGAATTGGCAGCGTTGTCCTGCCGCTCACCTTATCTGTTGGTCCACAGAGATAAAGTGCTACTCTGACCTAATCAGTCGTTTCTTCCTAAGGGGGTTTCTGATTTTCATTTGAATGAAGACATTGTGCTACCTTGACTTTGTCCTAAGCCCAAGCATTCCAAGGAAATTGCATTGCATTCTTTGGATGTGGTGCGGGCAATTAGAGCTTACCTGGCGGCTACTGAGTCGTTCAGAAACTCAGATGCTCTATTTGGCCTTACCAAAGGATCTCGTAATGGATTGGCTGTGTATGCTGCGACCGTATTCAGACAGACGGTAGTTCAGGCTTATTCGCTGAAGGGTCAGGTTCCTCCTTTCCCTGTGAAGGCACATTCTACATCAGGCGTCAATGATGCAAGTTTGCAAGGCGGCAAACTGGTTGTCAGTGCACACGTTCACAAAATTCTACAAAGCAGATGTGTTGGCATTTTTGGATGCCTCTTTTGGCCGCAAGGTTTTGCAGGCTACTGTCTAAAAGAGAATTTTTTTTTTTTCTCTTTGAGTGTGTATGTTTATTCTGGGTGAGCTCCAGTTGTTCCTGGTTGAGCTCCATGTTACCTGGTTGACTAAGTTTAGCCTTGGGGAATTAAGTTCTTTTTTACGTTGTTTATCCCATCCCTCATGCAAATACTGCTTTGGAACGTCCCAATGGTCAAGAAGATATGGAGCTGCGTCTTTCAATGAACGATAGAGAAAACTGGATTTTTGACTTACCGTAAAATCCTTTTCTCTGAAGTTCATTGACAGACGGAGCTGCATCTGAGTCTCTTCAGACAAAAGGATTTTAAAGTAAGTAAAAAATCCAGCTTTTATTCTCTTAATTGTTCTTGCACATACGTAATTGGATATTCTGTTCAAAGTGAAGCTTTACTAAGCTCTGGACCAACTGCACTTGCAGAGTGCAACTGCACTTTGCAAAGTGCACAGTCTGTTTGCCTTTAGTAAATCAACCCAAATGTTTCTCTCAGACACTTTTTATTAACCATCCCCCATTGTCTTTAAACTAACTATATTATTTTCGTGCAGCTTAGTACAATGTATTGTTCCCTGAAAGTAGATGTGTTGAATGTGAGGATAACCGTATTGTTGTTGAGAACAGCATTAGTAGTCATAATGCAGCAAATTCATACCTCTAAAAGACATTACATTTTTTTTTTTAAGATCGAACAATGCAAGGAAAATAGTTTTGTATAGCTTGAATTTTTGGTTTGATTTTACATCACTTTTTTTCTTTTAATTTAACCTCTTGAGAACCACCCACCCGCATTGTACTGTGAATGGACGGCTCCTACAGGCAAAACAACAAACCTGTATGTCGCTGGCCTCTTCCGAGTACAGGGTGCGCAGGGAGAGGGAACAAATATGTTTTTAGTAAAAAGCAGCACATAATACACACATTAACACTTATTAGGCACACACTTAACCCCTTGATTACCCCCAAATGTTAACCCCTTCCCAGCCAGTGTCATTAGTACAGTGACAGAATTTAGTATTGTCACTGATCACTGTATTAGTCTCACTGGTGATGTCAGTGTCAGTTCCCATCCAGTGTTAGTGTCAGATTGTCTGCCTTACTATCACAGTCCCAATATAAGTCACTGATCACAGCCATTACAACTATATAAAAAAAAATAATAATTCCAGTATATATACCATAGTATGTAGACGCTATAACTTTCACACAAACCATCAATGTACACTTATTGGAATTTTTTCTTCCAAAGACTTGTAGCAGAATACATTTTGGCCTAAAATATATTTATTTAGTGGATGTGTTTTAAAGCAGAAAGTAAATTGAAAATGTTTTTTTTTTTTTTTTTTTTTTTTTTTTATATTTTCATATTTTTTTTCATTTATATAATACAAATAAAAAGCCCAGTGGTAATCAAATACCACCAAAAGAAAGCTCTATTTTTTTGGGGGAAAATGACATAAATTTCAATTGTGTACAGCGTTGCATGACCGAGCAAACAGCGTTGGATGACCGAGCAAACAGCGTTGCATGACTGAGCAATTACCAGTTAAAATAGCACAGTGCTAGGTAGCAAAAAATGGCCTGGTATGAAGGGGGTAAAACATCCTGGGGCTCAAGTGGTTAAGTTGGATTTCCTTAGATAGGTTAGAAGATGTAGGTGGACGGTCAACTTTCAATGTATTTATGGTGTTAAAGCACACTTTAAAAGAAAAGTAAGAGTATTTAAAGTGTATTTTTGTGTTACTAATGCATGATATACCAACAGCTTTCATTTAATGATATACCAACAGCTTTCATTTAATGATATACCAACAGCTTTCATTTAATGATGTGCTTGCCATCCATTCATTCCCCTGTTGCTCTATTCAGCGGCCAAAAGAGAAAACTCAGCCCTCCGAAAACTCAAGGCTGCAACTTACGCAGGGTTGAGGAATCTCTACCCATATTCATGTGACAGGTTGGGTAACTGTGCACCAAATTACTAAAAAGTATTTTTCTTTACCCCTGTGTTTGAACAGAGGTAAGGGGAAGCGTGAGGTAAGGTGAATATGTGGTGCAGGTTGGATGTAATTAAAGTTTACATTTTGCTCTTTACTGTATGGGCAAAGCAGAGGTTTACTTTAAAGTACATTTTTTAAAGTGAACCTGATGTAAATTAAAATATGACATTGCTGAAAATGGTGCCTGGGGCAACTGTGGAATAATTAAGGCTCTACGACTCTTCAAATTAAAATAATTTGCTGAAACACTACACACAATAACATAATTATTTTACTTTTGCCCAATATAGTATACATCTATAAACATTATTTTTGATTTACAACTTTTTTTTATGACGGGTCCATTTGTTTCTTGTACCATGAAAATCTCTTTGATTCGTCCCCAGGTTTTACAGTGGATATCGATCAGGTATATGTCACTCCAGCAACAGCTATTCCATTTATCCAGTCTGCAGTCACCTTCCCTGGACCACCCATGGGTGCCAAGGTAATTAGTCTATTATATTCTCCAGATGGTTGTTGCCTGTTCTCAGTCTTCCTGTGTGACCACCACATATGTTTGGGAAAGCCAGGATTATCACCAATGGTTGTTCTTCATGCAGTGCTGGAAAAATATGGGTTTGTTATACTCTGGATAACAGATGTTCCTCCACATTGGCCACTCCAGCTGTTCCCGGACAGGCTGCTCCATACCTTCCACAGATACAGTGTTACCATCATGTGGAGGAACTGCAGAACACAACCATCAGAGTGATTTAATAAAATACAGGAATTTTGTAATACAATAAACACCAGCTGCAAATACTCAGAAAAAGCTGGTAATGAATGTAAGAAGTAAATACTTCAGAAGAGAATCTGTGATTTGCTGTGCATTCGTTGAATTTGAGACTTTTTGACCCATTGGAACATTAACACACGTGTATTGACTAATGCTTGCAGTGAGAATTTTAGTATAGATTCACAGGCAAGAGCGTTAAAAAAAGTCTAGTCTTCCAAATCGGACCCAGGAACGTTTAATAAATCTCTGAATACTGATGGCACATAAAGAGTGATAGAGGTGTAAATCTTGATAATTAAAAAAAAAAAAAAAAATCTTGGTCTAGCCGAATGTCCGTCTTTTTGCTAGGTAGAAGCCTGGGAAGAAGGGGAGAATAGCACAGGCAAGTGCCAGCTAAAGTGTGGCAGGTGGAGAGGACAATCATTGACTTCTAACCTGTCCAACTGATTGGTCCTCCTCAAAGCCATTTTGTGGATACATAAATTAATTGGATGACTTTTGTTGATTCGTTTTTTTTTTTTTTGTTTTTTTTTTGGATGTTGCTTGACTGATGCATTAGATCTCTCCCATCTTTCTAAACTTTCTTAGTAGACTCAGTCTAACTTTGCTGGAGGGGGAAGAAGTGCTGTTAGTTATATATCTGGGCAAAATGTAAAAACATGTTCAGTATAGCTCTGCGCTACATTCACATTTCCCCGTGTTTCTTAAAAATAAAAAATACCTATTGCTATTGCAAACAGGAGCTCCTAACTTTCTCTCTGAGCTAGCAAAACAGTGCCTCTGCTCCACTGAAATCCAAAGGAGTATTGCCAAGCCTGCTCACTTCTCCCCTGGTGGACTACAGAACACCCTTATATCTCATATACAAACATAAAGTGGTTCTAAAGGCTGAAGGTTTTCTATCTTCATGTATTCTATGCATGAAGGTAAAAAACCTTTAGGGTGCAGACCCCCCCCCCCCAAAAAAAAAAATTTACCTGAGCCCCACCTCGTTCCAGTGATGTGCACAAGAGCATTGGCTCTCCCAGATCTCTCGCTCAACATTGACAGAGATACTGCTGTCAATCTCAGACAGTAAAAGAGGAAGTGATGGGCAGGGCTGAGCCCCGCTCTCTGTGTCTTATGGACACGCAGTTTGCTTTGGGGGTACTTGGCGGGGGGAGGGGCTGAGCACCAGCAGGGAACCAGAGAAGAGGAGGATTGGGGCTGCTCTGTGCAAAATCATTCCACAGAACAGGTAACACATAAATATAACAAGTTTGTTTTTTTTGTTGGAAAAGCATGAGCCTTTAGGCTCGGTTCACACTGGAGTGACTTGACAAGTCACACTCCATTCAGTGCAATGGAACCATTCTAATCAAAGCAACTCAAGTCACACCGACTTAGGCTGGCCATACACTATACAATTTTCTTGTTCAACTTTCCTTTAGATTTACCAAAACCATGTAATATAGGGTCAAACCTAAACACTTTCAATTTGTATGCAGTCCGGCAGGCCCTTGCGCTACATAGTTTAAGGTAAATCTAAAGGAAATGGAATAAGAAAATTGTATAGTGTATGGCCAGCCTTAGTAAAAGGCTCCTGCACTACTTGCGGGCGACTTCAGAGTGGCTTCCATTGACTTCTATTAAAGAAGTCGTTTGCAAGCTGTGTGGGGTGGCTTCAAAGCCAGGCGACTTTGAAGCCGCCCCAATGTGAACCGAAATTTACAAATGCTTTAACAATATTTACAAAAGCTTTTTAGATACAATTCCTAAAACACATTTCATGTTCACATTTACTTTTTTCTAGAATGTGATATCAAAAGAGACTACTTCTTTATGGCCTCCCCTGAGTCCCTTCTTGGTTACTCATGTACATAAACAGTATGTGAGTTTAACCCTGCTTATATCAGTTGTACTTTTAAATTTGACCTTTTATGCATGCTTTTCCCAGGGGCATACAAAGTAATTCAACAGTAGCGCAGTCTTGACTCAAAAATCTGAGAGGGCATGTGACTAATCTGGGACAGCTCGCCGACAAATATAACTGATTGGCTTTGCTTCATGGACGTCCTGCTACAAAAAGAATTTAAATGAGGAGCCTACAGAAGCACAGTCTATGGGGCATATTTAGAAAGTAGTGAATCTGACATTCACCAAAACTATACTGCAGGGGAATTTTCCAGGTCCAATTATTTTAAATAACAATGACTGATCACCGGTAAATGTTTGGTGAAAGTTACATTTACTGCTTTATAAATAGACCCCTACATGAAAAACTTGGATGTTAACTGTTCCAGCCAAGACAGTGGCGAAGCTTCTGCTCTCCTCTAAGCCCGGTGTTAAGACCATTTGAAGTTCACTCCGGGGGAGGTTCTGAATGTTTGCACAGATGTCAGGATACCTGTCAGCACTAATGAGGGCAAGAGGTGACTGGGATATCCCTGGATATCTTGTAGTATTTGTAATATATCAAACCATAATCATAGTGTTTGTGATGAAGGCCACAACAATCACCAAAACAGCAATTGCAATTAGATGTCTGAGCAAAAAGAGTTAAGGACTTTTTGTGCCTGTATCAGAGCTCATTATTACCCAACATATATTTAATGGGTGCCTGAGAATTTCCTGTAATATACATAAAACATTTATATATATAGGCCAGCAGCTAATTACTTTTGACACATACTGAGATTTCTGGGCATCAGGTAAAACATATGAGAAGACATCAAGGATTTCTTACACTATAGAAGCACCTGATAGGAACATAAAACCTTTTTTGTTTAAAATGTATGTTTAAATACATTTTTTATATATATACAGGGCTTTTTTTCAGCGGGAATGTGGGGGAACGCAGTTCCGGCACCTCCAGGGGGTGCTGGAAGGTCTACTGATGCTGGCTGCTGGGGGATCTATTGTTGCTGGACGGGGATCTATTTTTGCATGGTGATCTATTCCTGCTGGTGGAGGATCTTTTGATACTGAGGGTTAATTTTTGCTGGAAGGGATAAACTGTTTAGGGAGGGGTCTACTGTTGCTGGCTGCTAGAGAGTCTATTGATGCTGGCTGTTGGGAGATATTTTTCTGCTGCTGGGGGGGGGGGGGGGGTCTATTGCTGCTGCCTGTGGAGGATCTATTTTATTGCTTTTCTTGTTATCATAACCAAATTCCATACATTCCAATACAAAATTATACTTGACTCTATATTCTCTAAAAGGGGCTGTACTGGAAGCTGGTTAGGGGGTGGAACCAAGGGTCAGTGCTCGGAGGTGGGTAGGGGTGGAACCAAGGGTTAGTGCTCGGAGGTGGGTAGGGGGCGGAGACACAAAGTAACTTAGGAGGAGTTCCTGCACCTATTCTCTGAGAAAAAAAGCCCTGTATATATATATATATATATATATACACACACAGTGCACCCTTCAAATTTTTGTAAATATTTTATTATATCTTTTCATGTGACAACCCTGAAGAAATTACACTTTGCTACAATGTATAGTAGTGAGTGTACAGCTTGTATAACAATGTAAAATTGCTGTCCCCTCAAAATAACTCAACACACAGCCATTAATGTCTAAACAGCTGGCAACAAAAGTGAATACACCCCTAAGTATAAATGTCCAAATTGGGTCCAATTAGCCATTCTCCCTCCCCAGGGTCATGTGACTTGTAAGTGTAATGGGCCATACACACTATAAGATTTTCTGAAGACTTTTTCCTTTAGACTTACCAAAACCATATAATATGAGGGCAAACCTAAACACTTTCAATTTATTTCCAATCTGGCAGGCCCTTGCACTACATAGAAAAGGTAAATCTGAAGGAAATCTAACCACAAAAGTTGGATAGTGTGTATCCAGCCTTACAAGGTCTCAGGTGTAAATGGGGAGCAGGTGTGGTAAATTTGGTGTTATCGCTCTCACTCTCTCATACTGGTCACTGGAAGTTCAACATGGCACCTCATGGCTAAGAACTCTCTGAGGATCTGAAAAAAAGAATTGTTGCTCTACATAAAGATGGCCTACGCTATAATAAGATTGCCTGAAGACTCTGAAACTGAGCTGCAGCACAGTGGCCAAGACCTTACAGCGGTTTAACAGGACAGGTTCCACTCAGAACAGGCCTCGTCATGATCAACCAAAGAAGTTGAGTGCATGTGCTTAGCATCATATCCAGAGGTTGTCTTTGGGAAATAGACGTATGAGTGCTACCACCATTGCAGCAGAGGTTGAAGCGGTGGGGGGGTCAGCCTGTCAGTGCTCAGACCATATACCGCACACTGCATCAAATTGGTCTGCATGGCTGTCGTCCCAGAAGGAAGCCTCTTCTAAAGATGATGCACAAGAAAGCCCGCAAACAGTTTGCTGAAGACAAGAAGACTAAGGGCATGGATTACTGGAACCATGTCCTATGGTCTGATGAGACCAAGATAAACTTATTTGGTTCAGATGGTGTCAAGCATGGTGGTAGAAGTGTCATGGTCTGGGGTTGCATGAGTGCTGCCGGCACTGAGGAGCTACAGTTCATTGAGGAAACCATGAATGCCAACATGAACTGTGATATACTGAAGCAGAGCATGATCCCCTACCTTTGGAGACTGGGCCCCAGGGCAGTATTCTAACATGATAACGACCCCAAACACACCTCCAAGATGACCACTGCCTTTCTAAAGTAGCTGAGGGTAAAGGTGATGGACTGGCCAAGCATGTCTCCAGACCTAAGCCCTATTGAGCATCTGTGGGGCATCCTCAAACAGAAGGTTGAGGAGCGCAAGATCTCCAACATCCACCAGCTCTGTGACGTCGTCACGGAGGAGTGGAAGAGGACTCCAGTGGCAACCTGTGAAGCTCTGGTAAACTCCATGCCCAAGACGGTTAATGCAGTGCTGGAAAATAATGGTGGCCCCACAAAATATTGACACTTTGGGCCCAATTTGGACATTTCCACTTGGGGGGTGTACTCACTTTTGTTGCCAGCGGTTTATATATTAATGGCTGTGTGTTTAGCTATTTTGAGGGGACAGCAAATTTACACTGTTATACAAGCTGTACACTCACTACATTGTGGCAAAGTGTCATTTCTTCAGTGTTGTCACATTAAAAGATATAATAAAACATTTTAAAAAATGTAAGGGGTGTACTCACAAGTGATCGACTGATTATCGGCAAAGCCAATATATTGAGGGTCGATATGCACTTATATATCGGAATAAGCCTTTTGATTTACCGATATTGCCGTTATTTCGGGAAAGTGCTTGTACCGGGTGATGCCTGCAGCTAGAGGCATCACCTCGGTACCGGTGTCCATAGCCGACGGTCTGCTGTCTTGTAATGACAACCGATGCGGATGAGAACCCGCTCGGCTGTCATTCCAAGGAGCGGGAGGGGACGCCCCCCTCCCACCGCCATTACGCGGCTCGCTTGGGTCTCCTGTCCCACCGGGAGACCCAGGCATTATACCTTCACCGCCGCCTTCTGACCGGGTCTCCATCTGCACCGCCACGGTCTGACCGAGACTCCATTTCTTTGAATTCGGCACCCCTGAGTACCTGGAAGTGATGTCGCCGAGTACCCGGAAGTGATGTCATGACATCACAATACTTCCGGGTACTGGCGGCGCCGAATTAAAAAAACTTACAGCATTCAAAAAAGCCAAACTTGGCGTTTTGAATGCTTTTAAGTGCAGAGGAGGGGTTTGGGGTCTTTTAGACCCCCAGATCCATCCACCACAGTACCGACACCGATATCCGATGACCAAAATATCGGTATCGGTGGGAAAAAAACGATATTGGTCGATCAATAGTACTCACTATATGGACTGGGTAATGTGTTAGGAGCAAAAGGATGCCACATTGTTTGATGGAAATAGAAATTATCAATCTACAGCAGGATGACTTCAAAGTGAAAAAATTATGCAGCAGGCTAGTCAATTTTGCTGAAATTTCATTGCAGCAACTCAAAATGGTACTCAGTAGTTTGTATGGCCCCCTATGTGCTTGTATGCATGCCTGACAATGTTGGGGCATGCTCCTAAGGAGACAACGGATGGTGTCCTGGGGTATTTCCTCCCAGATCTGGACCAGGGCATCACTGAGCTCCTGAACAGACTGAGGTGCAACCTGGCGGCGTCGGATGGACCGAAACATAATGTCCCAGAGGTGTTCTATTGGATTTAGATCAGGCGAGCTCTGAGGTCATTTAGTGGTATCAATTCCTTCATCCTCAAGGAACTGGTTGCATACTCTTGCCACATAAGGTCAGGCATTGTCATGCACCAGGAGGAACCCAGGACCCACTGCACCAGCGTAGGGTCTTATAGTGGGTCCAAGGATTTCCTCCCGATACCTAATGGCAGTCAGTTGTCATTGCCATTGTCTAGCCTTTAGAGGTCTGTGTGTCCCTCCATGGATATGCCTACCTAGACCATCACCAGGCCCGGAATGGCCATAGGGAAGACCGGGCATATTCCTGGTGGGCCACGGCTCTCACTGATCAGTCACAAAGATAAGATTGTCAGACATGCAGTGAATGTAAGCCAGTAAAGCCACACTGATCCTCCTTGCTTCTCTGCCCTGTTGATTTTTTGTCCTTCTCTTATCTGTTCTGTCTATAAATCTCTACAACACTTGTCCTGCAGTCTCTGGTCTCAGCTCAGCATTCCACACACTGATCTTACACCCTTTCCATCCCAGTTTGCTTTTAGCTCTTCTGTCCTGTCCCCACACAGCCTAGAATATTCAAATTTTCTCTGCACCCCATCACTTTGCTCTTTCTCTAGCACATACCACCCCACCCTACTCATTGATTCACTATTTTCTTATCCCTAATAGTGGGTTCACATAGGTGACATGATGACATTGATTTTGGTAATTGTCTGACTCTGATGTTAGTTAAACAGGCTGTAAAGCCACAAGACTTCCTGTTTCACTTAGTGAAGATGCCAGTGCCTGCACCCAAAGCCGATTGACGAATTGGCTAGGGGTGCTGAGATCGCAGGTGACCTTATATTAAAATTATATTAAAAGTCAGCAGCTACAGTCATGGGCGTCCGCAGAACTTTTTTCAGGGGGGGGGCATCATTTTAAGGTCACCCATGCTCTGCCCCTTTTCAACAATGTCATGAAGGGGAGGGGCTTAGTCATTACACTTATTTTGAGTATTTATTTTTAAAGAGCAAACAGCAGCATTTATTTTTAAAACATTTGTTAACCTAAAAAAAAAAAAAAAACAATCCTGTTCCCTTAAAGCATGTTATACCTGGCTGATCCGGCCTGGTTATGTCCTCCTCTCTGTAAACTGCCACGGCTGCTGAGCCCTGAAACCGTGGTCAGTTTACGTGCCTCCGTCATCCGCAGCCTCCTGTCCTCCTCTGTCTTCTCTCCCCCCTCTCTCCCTGCCTGTCTGCTCATGCTCCCTCCTCCCCTCCTGCTGCTGTAGTTTCATGTAAAGTTTTATATCCTGTGTACAATCTGTTTAATATTCCTGTGTGCCCTTGTGTCTATGTTTTATAAAAATTAACCATTCTTTACAAGTTTTCAGAGCGCAACTCATCGCTCACGTGACCCGCAGCTTCTCTCCTCCTCTCCCCCTCCTCCCCTCCCGACTGACATCAGTGAGGAATCCTTGGCCCTGCCCGCTGCAAGCAACTGTCAGACGGGGTGAGGAGAGAGCTGACGGGTCATGTGAGCGGTGCTCAACCCTCTGAAAACTGGTAAAGAACGGCTTATTTTTTTTAAAACACAGACACACAGGCAAATAGGATTATTAAACAGACCAGACAGGATAGTATAAAGTGGCTTAACAACCACTTGAAAGGGGGAAGTTGAGATTCCAGGGGGGGGCATTTGCCCCCCCTTGCCCCTACCTGCGGATGCCCATGGCTACAGTACACCTTTTTTTATAGGCTGGAACTCCACTTTAAGTAACACTTACAGGTCTTGTTCCTCCCCAAGCCAGTGATTAGACAGTGAAAGGAGAAGCAGCAGACTGATGAGCTTTTTTTCTGATATATAGCATCATAATGCACACTAGTGTGTTACTGTGCTGTAGGGGCACTTCAGAATGAATGGCACCGCATCACACCAACACATGTAATAGCACGATGCAAAGGGTCCCCTAATAATGCATTAATGAATACAAAGATGCCTTAATTATTTTTTCTGGAATTCAACTTTTTATTTTTTTTAACTCCATACAATATACGGTATACATAAGCTATTTTTTATTTACAGGCTGAGTTCACTTCATGAGTAAAATGGACCATGCAGACAAGGACCCTTCATTATATTATAATGCACTGTGCCTTCTAGCCTGACCGATATACGCTCATATTGTTAACCTTCACTTGACCCAATAGCTTCTTAGTGCCTTTCTCTATCCCACCATCCTGAGCCGCTGGAGAGCACGCACTTCTAATGTGTCGGGGAAGAGAGGAGAAGTGCACTGTTGATGCCAAGAACTAGTGTGCTGTGCCCTGGAAGCCAATAGGGACAAACAAAGGCAAACAATATGGGAGTAGATTTTGTTTTTTGCTAAAAGGAGAGGTGAGGCATAAGGCACTGTTGCCTAAGACTGCTTGTCTGAGGAGAATTGGAGGGAGATTTTGTGATGTCACTACTGTCACTGTTCTCCTTGCTGGAAGTTTTCAAATGAGGAAGAAAGCTCTTCCTCTACCATGATGGCCGCCTCCACCTACAGACACAGTGCAGAACAAATCATTGATGGGGAAAAGACCAGCTGCAGAGAGAACACGGGTAATACTACTGATGATTCCCTTGCCCTCCACCTATCTTTTAGGGCTCAGCCTTCACAGTTCAGTTCTTCTTAAAAAGATTTTATTTTTTGTTCTATATGCAGAGCTCAAAATATCAAGTCCTGAGCTACTAGCCAGGCCTTAAGAGTTACTTGCCACTTGTTGCCCCAACCAAACCCTACCCTGCTCCGCCCCTAAACACGCCCTCATAAAATATCTCATAAAATTACACATAAAATGTTTTATTCAGAATTAAGTTACAAAAATAAATATTAACAACAACGACAGAGAGAGAGAGGGTTCAACAGAGAGAGAGAGAGGGGGTTTGACAGAGAGAGACAAGGGGAGGGGGTTGACAGAGAGAGGGGGTGACAGGGAGGGAGAGGGGGCTGACATGGAGAGAGGCAAAGGGGGTGACAGGGAGAGACAGGGGCTGACACGGAGAGAGGCAAAGGGGGGGACAGGGAAAGAGGCAAAGGGGCTGACACAGAGAGAGGGAAAGGGGGCTGACATGGAGAGAGGGAGATGACACAAAGAGAGGGAGAGAGGGGGTGACACGGAGGGAGAGAGGGGGGTGACACGGAGGGAGAGCGGGGGTGACACGGAGGGAGAGAGGGGGGTGACACGGAGGGAGAGCGGGGAGTGACACGGAGGGAGAGAGGGGGGGTGACATGGAGGGAGAGGGGGGGTGATACGGAGGGAGAGGGGGGTGACACGGAGGGAGAGGGGGGGCTGACGCGGAGGGAGAGGGGGGTGACACGGAGGGAGATGGGGGGTGACACAGAGGGAGAGGGGGGGTGACACGGAGGGAGATAGGGGGGGCGACACGGAGGGAGATAGGGGGGGCGACACGGAGGGAGAGAGGAGGGCGACATGGAGGGAGAGAGGAGGGCGACACGGAGGGAGAGAGGAGGGCGACACGGAGAGAGAGAGGGGGTGACAGGGAGAGAGAGAGAAGGAGGGGGTGACAGGGAGAGAGAGAGAGAGGGGGGGTGACAGGGAGAGAGAGATAAAGGGGGTGACAGGGAGAGAGAGATAAAGGGGGTGAAAAGGAGAGAGAGAAGAAAGGGGTGACACAGAGAGAAAGAGAGGGGGTGACAGGGAGAGTGAGAGGGAGTGACAGGGAGAGTGAGAGGGGGTGACAGGGACAGATGGGGGTAGTTGACAGGGACAGAGGGGGGAAGATGACAGGGACAGAAGGGGGGGGAGACAGGGACAGAGGAGGGGGGATGACAGGGTAGGGAGGAGTAAGTCTGGTCACAGTGCTCATCTTACTCACTCAATTCCCCATTATGTAGCTGCTGGCTCCTAATAAAACTTTCCCACCCACACATCAGTTTAACAGACAGCACGCACGGGCTGTACTGAGTGTGTGGGCGGGCACAGGGAACCGATGGTCGACCCGAAACGTTCGATCATCCCTATTCATGGCTATCAGGTGCTGTCCGTGTGAATTAATGACTTGCTTAAGTCTTATGATCGCTTTCTCCCACTGCTTGCCAGCTCTCTCAGTAGCGCCCATATGCTCAGTTAGCTCAAGGATATCAGCTTTTAAGTCAGTAATGGCGGCTGAGAGAGGGTTTTTGATATCTGCATCTATTGTTGTCATATTGGCATATGTTAAGGGATGATCTGGCTGTGTAATGTTTCTTACCGAATAATCTGAGGCGGGTAGCGTCTGGAAGAATACTGTGATTTGAAGATGGCAGGGATGTGTCTTGCCGAAGAAGCAGCCGAGGAACGATGTGGTTGAGTGTGCAGACTAGGCTTAGAAAATCTGCCTATAATACGTGCTGTAGATCGGTCGCTGGCCTGCTGAAAAGCTGCTGCGCACTGTCAGTATGCTTCCATCTCTTCCATGTGCCAAGCCACGCCCCCTTCTTGCCGTAGCTTATAATGAAGTACAGAAGAGTAGTCTGTATAACTGTGCAGAATGTAAGGCAAGGCTTGAGTTCAGCTTTAAGATATACCTAACTATAAAAAAGGAAATATTTTAAAATTGTAGATTTTAGAAGGAGTGTTCTAGTACCTGGAAATGTATGCAATCTCCTCTCATTTAATCTCTTTCCAATTAAAAGATGACGGCCTGCAGATAACAACTGAGAATATACCTTCGTGCCCCCTCCCTCCTTATGTGCTTCTACCTCATATTTAGTCATTTATATAATTAAAGGGACTTTCCTTTGAGAGTTTTAGAAGGTCTATTTTAAACAACCAATGTTTTTTTTTTTGTTTATTTTATCAATAATATATATATTTCTTAGTCTGTTTCAAAAATATTTATTTAGTTCATTTACTTACATTAAAGCTGATCTCCAGCTGTAATTTCAGGTTAAATAGTTAATTTGGGCCAATATACTGTATATGGGCTGTTTGCTATAATAAAAAAAGAAAAAAAAACAGTAGTAAATCAGATACCACCAAAAGAATACTCTATTTGTGTGAAAATGGGGTACAGTAAATATATACAGTACGTTTATTTTGAGTACAGTGTTGGGCAGTGCTGAATAACAAAAAATGCCATGATCACGAAGGCATGACATATTTACATACACGTTTTTCTTTTTTTATTGTAGTTTTTTTTATCGAAAGTACTTTTCCAAAGATACATTACAGTTAAGGCCCGTACACACGTACCGATCGTCGGCATACAAACGTCGGTGGACGAAGGATCTGCCGATTGTACGCGTGTTAGTATGGTGCCTCCGACAGATGTCTGCGCACAATCCGCGGACAAAAGTCTTTCGTGCAAACATGAAAATATTTGTATGCCGACACCAGAACGGACGATTGTTCGCCTGTCAGTACACAATTCGGCCGACAGACCGCAGATTTGCAAGACTGGGCATGCTCAGAAAATAGAAAACACAGGGAAAGTTAACCATTACATGACATCACTTCTGCAGTTGGCGGACAAAATTCTTGTGCTGTCCTTGTGCTGTCTTTGCACTTTTCAGCAGACACCGACATCCCGGGGAGAAAAGAGGAACATTTGTAAGCCGACCATCGGTACGTGTGTACGGGGCTTAAGGCTTTTGTGATTCAAAATTCAGTTTTGGAAATAGGTAATCAAAATCAAATATTCAGCTGTCCCAAGGGAGAGAAAATAGGAAAAATAAACACCCAAGATATTGCTATAGATAACAAATTTATCAATGAAAAAACATGGTTCAAGTCCCTGGTTACCGTACGATTACAGAATCATCTCAAGACCTGCTATTTAGATCATATGGATGAGGACATGTAGTTATGAAATAACAACAAACAGAGAAGTAGCCTTGATTCCTTTCTTGTAATGTATCTGAAAGCTGTACTTATTCTATTATGCTAAACCAACAACAAGATGATTGGAGAAAAAAGAGACATGGAAAGGAAAACGTATTTGGAGTATTGAGAAAGAGGTCAGCAGAAGACAACAGACATGGTGCGGGAAAGGACGACAGCTGTGAGACAGCCTAAGCATGGGCTGGAAGCTGGTCTACGGGTCCCAGACTTGTTCAAGGGATGGAAGTGTATTATTTAATTAGGCTGTAAGAGCTTCCATGTGTTTGATCTCTCAAATACGAGAGTGGAGGTCGAGTGTGAAAGGACCTCGTAACCGTTGCCATTAAGAAGCTCGAACATCTTGCAGCTGTTAACATATGTAAAGCCATAGTGTCCTTGGGCATTTTAGGTGGTAGCAGACCAAGCAAGAATGTGGCTTGGTCAACCTTAACATGTATCTGTAAAAGAGTGTGTAAAAGGGCTTTTAGTTTCAGCCAGAAGAAACCTACTCCATTTTTTTCTTTTAATGAATTCTGTAGCCCTGATACAACTGGCATTCCTTTGGTGATCCATGCAGCACATTGATGTCATTAGTGACTACACACAGTGGCAATGGATGTGCAAAAAAAGGTGTGACCGCTGTTTCATTGCTTTTAATTTGTATGCAGTCTCTCCTGCTTGGCTTCTGATTCCCCCTGCTGAGTGGTGCAAACAATGGGCCGTCCCCAGGCTCTACAGAGACAGATCTATGCTGTTGTAACAATATGGGCACAGGACTGATATGAGTTTAAGACACTTCAAGGGAAATTTATCAAAACTGGAGCAGACTGAATCTAGTGCAATTGTGCATGGCAACCAGTCAGCTTCTATCTTTCATTTTCAAAGCTTCACTGAACAAGCTGAAGATAGAAGCTGATTGGCTGCCGTGCAGGCCTGCTCCAGATTCTGTCTGCTCCAATTTTGATAAATTTCCCCCATCATGTCTGTATGATAATTGTTGTGGATTTTTAAACATTTCCTCACTTTGCATTACCTCCTATAAATATAGTTGCAGCAATGGGGAGTTTGCAAAATTTTGGTTTGTAGACAAACTGGAGCTGGTGTGATTATATTCAAACCTGACCAGATCTTTAATCAAAGGAAAGTGATACCAGACACCTGATTGACAGGTTAAAAGTTGTAAATACTCACCTGTGCGCAGAACGGACACAGGGAGCCATTATGGATGTCCGGTGAAAACTTTATTTTCCTGGAAAACACTTTGATTACAAGGCTGAAAGTCATTTGCATGGTAATATTCACTTCCAAATAAAGTATGTGGCGTTTCACTGGGAGATATACTTGGCCCTGGCTATAATCATAAACAAAGTGGTCAGGTTTCTAGAAAAGTCTAGCCATGCATTCTGGAAATTGATATATATGGGTGTACATGGCACAGGCTGGGTGCTGTCACATTTGTGTCCAGCTATTTTCTCTGACACACAGATGATTGGCAGAGGTGCTGTTTTCTTGGCTTCCTCTTCTGATCATACTGAATACATGTGCCTACAAACACACAGACTTTTCTGGGGCTTGAATGGACTCTATTTGTGTGCATAATCATGCATATAGTGCTAAAATAATATTGCTAATGAGAGGATGTAGACAGGACCTACGAAAAGGTGGCTTTACTTTTCTTTATACATTCTATACATTCATGCACTGACAAGCACATTAAGAAGTGTCTTGGCTTAATCTTTATCCCATTTACTAAGCTCTGGAGCAACTGCTCTTGCAGAGCGCAACTGCACTTTGCAAAGTCCGCAGCCTATTTGCCTTTATTAAATCAACCCCTTGATATCGGATGGGGCCGTGTTAGTACAGACATGGGGTCAATAAAATTGTAATGGCTTCTCTGTGCCTTTATCAATGTCAATAGAAAGAACAGGGGAGGAGGGGGCTGCTATCTTCGCTAGGGCCTTATGCCTTAAAGGATAAGCTCACCTTTAAAACATGTTACATGTTCCACCCCTAGTTAGGATGGAATATATACCCTGTTCCAGCTCCTGCCCCCTTTTCCCCAGATTCCCCCTCCCGGGGGCAGTGGGTCGAGGTTCTTCTCCCCACACACTCTGTTTAAAAATGGCACGGCTGTGTGCGGGGCCCTGCCCACACAGCCACGCCATTCATTCACAGATTCCATTGAATGATTACATTTAAAGTACTGCCTTCCACAGCAGCAGACTAACTTGTAGTTTGAATTAGGGATCGACCAATTATCGGCAAAGCTGATATATCAAGGGCTTATTTACAGTTTCCCCGATATATCGGAATCGGCCCCTGAGGTTACCGATATTGCCGATATTTCGGGAAAGTGCTGTACCGGAGCGATGCCTGCAGCTAGAGGCATCACCCCGTTACCGGCGTCCACAGCTGACGGTCAGCTGTCTTGTAATGACAACCGATGCGGCTGAGAAGGGTCTCTCGTCCTACCGGGAGACCTGGGCATCCTACCTGCATGGCTACCGAAGAGAAGACCCGATCAAAGCCACAGTCAACTCTGATAGGGTCTCCATGTAAAAACCCGGAAGCGATGTCATGACATCACTTTCGGGTACTCGGCGCCAAATGAAAAA
Source organism: Pelophylax lessonae (assembly GCF_965119305.1). Taxonomy (NCBI): domain Eukaryota; kingdom Metazoa; phylum Chordata; class Amphibia; order Anura; family Ranidae; genus Pelophylax; species Pelophylax lessonae. The sequence goes on from NC_138776.1 coordinate 45,415,929, forward strand.
AAATGACAGCATTCAAAACAGCCAAACTTAGCGTTTTGAATGCTTTTAAGTGCAGAGGAGGTGTTTGGGGGTCTTTTATACCCCCAGATCCCTCCACAATAGAACCTGTAAAAAAAAAAAATGTTTTTTTAAATGTCCAAAAATATCGGCAGATATCGGGCGATACTGATATTCGATGACCAAAATATCGGTATCGGCAATAAAAAAACTATATCGATCAATCACTAGTTTGAATAAATAATCAGCATTCACACTGCTTAAAGCTCTGCAAATGACAGCCCGTACAAAGCAACAGAGCTGTAGTCAGTTTGTGCAGGAGCCTGACATTACACTAGCGATCGCGGGCGCAATACTTTGCAGGCTCCTGTATTAAATGATAATACATGCATACTTTTTTTTTACCTGCAAAAATATTAAAATGTGTGCATTTAAGATTTTTGATTTAAAATTGAACTTAGATTTTAAAGGCTAAGTTTACCTTTTCACACAGAATTTCACTTTTCATAATGAATAGAAGCCTCCTCTAATGTTTCTGCCCCAGCCACCCCAATGTTCTTATTTCTCATTTATCTCATCCACAGATGCTTTCAATGTTAATGTTTCTGTTTGAATTAAAAAAAAAAAATGCTTTTTGTTTCCATCATTTCCTGTAGATCGTATCTCATCATAGATTAGTTAATTGGGAATGTGGGTTTGGTGCTGCTCTACAGGGTATATTATAAAAAAAAGTGCCAAGTGCTAAATAATTCATAAACTTATGCTGACCACCAATCCTTCATATGTGCAAGCATAAAATAAATATAAAAATATATATGCCATATATGGAGAATATATATATTTAAAAATCATATATAAAATGACAATTATTATAAATGCAACAAATGTGACCAATTCATAAACCTGTACAAAAGTGCTTCAATGTTTCCAAAAATATAACAGTCCATATATAGATGATGTTAAGATAAAGTGACAAGTGCTCCTTTAAAACAGGCGTATATATTAAAACATGCTTGTGCTGGTGCTTCAACTCATGCTCCCCCTCTTTTACCGCACTCACCAGGGAGATATCCCTGCAAGGGGGTAAACAGCATTTACAGCACATGCCGGCTGAAACAGCAGACCCCACATCCACAGTTAGTATGTTTCCCCTTTCTCCTTTAGTCTCACTCCCCCATTCATCTCAACCACACGTAGAGATAGTAAAAGCAGATCCCATTGCATAATACTGCTTGTTTTTTATTATTAAGTAGTCTAAAATGCACTTTCATTCTGTAGAACAAAAAACAGCATTAACCACTTGAGGACCAAGCCTATTTTTGACACATGTCGTTTACAAGTTGAAATCAGTATTTTTTGCTAACAAATTACTTAGAACCCCCAAAAAAATATGTATATATATTTATTTATATATATATATATATTATTTATTTATTTATTTTTTTTTTTATTTGCGCAGCAGTCTTTCAAACACAATTTTTTGGAAAAAAATAAATTTCACTGCATTTAGAAAAAACTAAACAGTAAAGTTAGTCCAATTTTTTTGTATATTATGAAAGATGATGTCACGCTGTATGACTGAAGGCAAACTGAAAAGATTTTCAGGTGGGTCCTCCAATTACATAGTTTTGGTAAATCTAAAGAAAATTATACAGAGATTGTACAATCAGTTTGGATAGCGTATGACCAGCTTTACATACTGTACTGTACATAGGAGGACAGAGTTGACAGAGACACCCAGCTGTCATGGCCCGTTCACATCTCTACATAGTTAGAATTCACGTTCCTGCATGCTTTTTTTTTTTTTTTTGGGGGGGGGGGGGTTTTGGAGCTTTTCCGCTTGTCATGCATAGCACAGACCATTCACTTGAATGGGCTGCCCTATGTGCGACAAACGCCCCAAAGAGGCTCCAGGGCTTTTTTAGAGCAGAGAGTTGCACTTTTTGTACCACACTTGCAGCTCTTAAATAGATCTCTTCAGGCAGAACTATAATCACCTCGGCTGAAGCGACGTAATGTCCACAAGCTCCTGTGCCAGCACCGGCATCTTGTTCTTGGTTTAGGCCTTTGGCCATCTTGACTGACTATGCCGGGATGATGTGACTCCTGCACATGTACATGAGAGTTCATTCATGACTTACTATTATTTATCAGATGTGAATCTGTTAGAGGACAAATAATAGTGGTTTTCTTTAATTGTAAATTCTAAAATTATTTATTGATGTTTATGGTGGCCATAAATGTGCAGGATGTCTTCTAAGGAACAGGTGAAGGGTGGCCATCTTCCTGTCCCCATGATAATGGTGTGACTGGCAGTGCATTTCATTGCCACAGGATTGGGCTTGTCACAGTAACCCCCTCCCAATGCTGTCCACATTACTGCATTGGGTCTTCAAACCAGAGATGATTTCCAGTGGTTTATAGCCGTCCTAAGTGACTAAATTGTAGTCTAGTGACAGGAGTATACTGTCTGCAGATGAGTCTTCCAGACAGAAGTGTTTGTCCTCGCATAGTAATCCCAGAGATCATCCTGTGATCTCTTTTGCACTGATCGCTCCAGGAAAACTGTGGCGGGGAGCTCCGAAATATCTTGTCATCCATCCAGCATTATGTCCCATCGGCCAGTGCTCAGGCTGAATGGAGAAACAAATGCATAGAGACGCTTCCGCTGAGTTCATCTGAGAGCAAAAAATGATTGCAGCTGAATTCAGGAATGCTTTTCTGAGAAAACTGTGTGATGTGAGAGATTTGTTTTACCTGGGGGAAATTATGATGTAGAGAAAACTGTATAACATGATAGATTTTTTTAGCTGGGGGAAATTATGATGTAGCAATTAGATCAATATAAAATATTACATGACACACAGCAAATATAATTTGAGGCACATGTGGTTTGTAACATTGTGGGGTTTTACTTAAACAGGAGAGTGCAAAATCTGGTGCAACTCCCAATCAGCTTCCACATAAGCGTGCGCAGGGGGTGTGCCTGGGAACACCCTAATCACCCTGTGCGGCGCAGATTCCCCCTGCTGATATTTCACTAAAGTCCCCCATCGGCCTCCTAAAAAAATTGTAAAAAATATTATAAAAATAAAATTGTAAATAATAATAATACAAAAATAAAATAATAAAAATAAAAAAAACTACTGAAACAGTCCACTGCCCTACTGACACTAACCTCTGCCCTACTGACATAGTTCACTGCCCTACTTGCATCACCCACTGTCCTACTAACACCATCCATGTTGTACTACATTGGTTTTACATTTATTCATGAGTGTGTATGATATATGTATGTGTGTGTGTGTGTGTGTGTGTGTGTGTGTATATATATATATTACACACATGCTTGTTTAAGCTTTGGGGTGCACACCCTATTGCAATAGGCTGCGCACACCTATGAGCTTCCAGGATTTATTGTTAAAGCTTAAGTGATACTTAATAACAAACATTTTATACTCACCTGCTCTGTGCAATGGTTTGCACAGAGCAGCCCAGATCCTCCTCTTCTCCGGTCCCCTCCCAATGCTCCTGGTCCCTCCCTCCTGCTGAGTGCCCCCCACAGCCAGCAGCTTGCTATGGGGGCACCAGAGCCAAGCCGCTGCTCTGTGTCCATTCAGACATGGAGCCGCGTCTCGGTACTGCCTTCTCTCTCTCCTCATTGATTCCTCATCCTCTCTCCCACTGACTTTGATTGACAGCAGCAGAAGCCAATGGCACCTGCTGTTTATCTCAGCCAATGAGGAGGGAGAGTCCCGGACAGCCGAGTCTCTCGTGCAACTTCGCTGGAGCGAGAGTGGGTTCAGGTAAGTATGGAGGGGGAGACTGCTGCACACAGAAGGGTTTTTATCTTAATGGGTAGAATGCATCATGATAAAAAAAACTTCTGCCTTTAGAATCATTTTAATTGAACAAGCTGAAGTTAGAAGCTGATTGACTACCATGCACAGCTGCACCAAAAACATTAGCAAACCTGCTATGTATGCGCAGTATGTATTCAGCTGACGCAACGTTATTTCTGTTACCTAATTTGAAGGGTCGTTTATTCTAATGAAACACCTGCCTTCTAAACTACAGAGGTGCTGAGAGAAGGAGTTATAGAAGGCAGAGTCAGTACTAAAATCACTGCTTATTGGAAGCAAAGTACCATGGGATATGTAGTCTTAAGAAATTGAAAGTAAATGGCAAAGAAGAGGCTACAAAGCATGCAGGGATTTCAGGAGGTTGTGGAGAGACAGCCAGCGGACAGGCAGCACTCACAACATGAAAGGTTTTTTAAGTAAGTGTTAGATTGTCAGATACAGGGTGGATTTAATTTAAATCAAGTTGAATTGAATCACGATTTAAATCATATTTTAATCACTAGTAAAAAGGCTGATTTAGATCAACTTGATTTAAACCATAGTTTTTAAAGAGCAACTGTCATCTCTGTCCCGCAGCAGCTCCTCCTCTGACCCGCTGTTAACTCACCAACAAATCCCATTCACTTTATTGGGATGGCTGGTGATGCAGCAGTGACGCAACAAGATGAGGGACATGGCGGCAGCAGGTGAGTGGATGCCCGCTAACATGCGCTGCCATGATAGATCTGAAATGAAAGGTGCTCTTTAAATGTAAGGACTCATTCTTGCTGGTAGTTAGTGTGACTGCATCAATGCAGTGCATGTTATATCAGCTTTCAGAGCTTGGATGAATGAATTTACCAAAAATGTAAATACTGCAGAATATACAGTCTCATGCTAAATATCTAAGCTCCATTTCATGCTGAAAAAACTAAATTATTAATGTATCCTAAATAGAAAACTATCTTTAGATATTTACTCCAAAATAATTTATAATTTATTAAACTGAATTTGATTAAAAAAAAAAAAAACGATTTAAATAAATAAAATCTGATTTAAATAAAAATAAAAAAAAAATAAAAATCAGACTTTTTTTTTTTTATCCACTCTCTTAAAATATGCTTGTATTGCTATTACAATGCTGATGTTATAAGATTGAAGTGTATGCTGTGACTATAGAACTTCTTTACCTTGTATAGAAAGGAGAGAGGGGGTTTCCAGATCTGTCAAAGATGAACAGACTTGGAAAGAGAGGGGATTTAAATGTGCCACTGATACAATAACTTCTTCCAGATTCAGTCCGTATTTAAAAATTCATAAAAAGATTTTTATTTCATATGTATTAAAAACAGACAAACATACGCATTTGTTACAGTTTTGTATACATGCATTTTACAAGGAATAGAGTACTTCAAATATCCCACACTGGGACTGTACGAAAATACAGATAGTTGCTTGAACTACGCGTTTCGCTGTGAGTGCTTCCTCAGGCTCCAGCTGTTTCAGAATATTCTTTAAAAAATATGGAAAATCTACAGAGCAGACAGTACATATGTTAGCTGACAATGTAAATACATTGAAACACATCCAAGGTTAATGCTTTCGTTTTAATATACTTGGATTTTGGCTCCTAAAAAACCAATGACAAATCCAGAATTCTTTACCCATATATGGGTCAAATAATCAATTAAATGGGGATTATTTTACCTACAATTTTCATGCAATGTCAATATTTGTCATACTATTTTATTTTATTTTTGAAAATATACAAAATAGAATCCTTTAAATTCAAACTCTCTTTATCTATATATAGGATTGTTGTTTCTATGTAATCCTAAATCAATATAGACCCCATTTGTGGAGAGAAAGAAAAGAAAAGGGAAGAGGGAGAAAAAAAAAAACATTTATTGAGTACACTTCTTTACCTTATTACCAGACTCAAGCTTTTTGGCAATGTTGAAGTGATGCTTCCCAAAATATCAAAATAAAATGGCAGACGGGTCAAGATAGTGTATTGCTCTATGCGCACAGTTCATTTAAAGGCAATTTATAAGGGTATAGTTGTAATAAAAATGTAAAGTCATTGAAGATATAATTGATAAAATGTTGATAGTAGAAAGGCCTGGAGGCCCAAGGTGTGGTCTACTTTACCTGTCTTCATCTCAGGGAGAAGCTGTGCTCCTCTTCACCACCTCCTCCAAACCCACTCCAGGATGCTTTCTAAGGATTCCCCAGTGTGCTCATGTGCTTATTATGTAAAGCTACAAATGTGAACAGTAAAACAATGTATGTCGTTGCAGTTTGCACAGAGAGAATCTAATCTTGGAAGAGTGGTCCACATCTGTAATCTTCCTGAAGGAAGCTGCGAGAATGATGTGGTTAATCTGGGTCTGCCGTTCGGGAAGGTCACTAACTACATTTTAATGAAATCAACTAACCAGGTAAATTTCATGTGTCACTCAACCCTGAAATGACTATAAGATGTGATTTTATCTACAAGTACTTCACATTATGTTACATACCATTGTGTAAATGTTGCATATAAATGTATGTTAAAACATAGGGCATAGAAGAGTAGTGTCCAGTAATGCTGCATTACCACAACTGTTTTTACTTAGACTGGGGTTTTAGATTATGTTCATTTGTTCTTTTCTTGTAATACCACCATAGAAGTGCCTTGGGTGTGTTTGTTTTTTTCCTGCTTTCGTCCCCGTTCACACTAGCGCGACCTGTCAGGCGACTTGGTTGCCTGACAAGTCGCGATGGGTCCTCTGCCATTGATTAGCACAGGACCCGTTCTAATAGGAGTGACACAAGTCGCTTCGACTTAGAAAAAGGGTCCTGTACTACTTTGGGGCGACCTGGAGGCGACTTGCATTGACTTCAATGATATGAAGTCCGTGCATGTCACGCTGTGCACCGCGACTTCACAGGTCGCCCCAACAAGTCGCGTCGCCCCTGTCTGAACGGGGTCTTAAAGTTCAGTTTTACTTTAAAAAAAAAAAACAATATGGGGGTCCCCTACTCACTTAGCTAGAATACCAAAATTCAGACCTGCAGATGCTGCTCTCCCATTCCTCTCTATGCATGTACTGAGCCATGTAGCACAGATGCCAGAACAAACATTGAATGGAAGTACTGCATTGTGTAGGGAAAAGCCAGCCTGTGCACAATGGGACTAGGTCTAATTTTTGGTATACTAGCTAAGGGAGTTAAGGAAACTCATAAAGATATGTCTATTTAAAATTTGCCAATCGAATGTCTCTTCATTTGCACAAACTTAACAAATAACATGTTTATAATATGTGTGTAATGGCAGTTTCTATTTTTTGTCTTTTGTTGGACAACTGTAATGTTCCCTAATATTTGATCCTAAAAATAGCCATAGGAACATTCGATACAAGCGTTAAAGAACATTCACCTATCGCTATAGGCTAGGAACATTCAACCAGCAGGCAAAATAATATGAAGACCTCAGCACCTTGTACAGTCTGTATAGATTCCTGTGCAACCAGCTGAAGGAATGTGTGTTTGGCTGAGTGAACCTCCAGCAGCAGTGTGAAGGGAAACCTTACTACCACTGCTAAATGTGAAAGCTTCCTGCTCCTGATTGTTAGGGAGCTAGCACCACCAACAAAAAAGTGTTAAAAAAAAATACACATATATATATATTGGTATTTATAGTCTGGTGTGGATTTTAAGAAGAAACCTCATGCAAAAGAACAAGAAAAAAAGTATGTGGTCTCCCCCCCAAAATCCATACCAGATCCTTATCCAATCATGTAGCCTTACAGGATGGGAAAACGGGGCAGGCGTTAGCGTGTTTTAACCCCCCTTCCCCTCCCTGAACAATACCAGGCCACATGCTTTCAATATGGCCAGTACCATGTGGACAAGGACCTCATCTCCAAAACCCTGGCCTCCTTGTGGAGACATCATTGACCATATATGGAAATGACTGCCTTGTTTTAACCCTTTTCTTTGCCAGCTAGTCTAAATGCTCTGATAATGTATGGAATTTGGGGGTGACCACATGCTTTTCTTTTCTTTTGTTCTGTGTGGGTTTTCCTCCTAAATTTCATACCAAACTCATAGGGTCTGGTAAAAATGTGAGGGGGATCCCACAGGTTTTTTTTTTTTTTTACACCATCATTTTGTTTTCACTTAGCTGTCATCTGGGAATCCCCGGCTGACAGCTGAATGTTCCTGATGGATCCCCAAAAAAACAGGAGCCCTGTTTAAGAAGCTTCGGAATATAGCAGTGGTAGTAGTGCACACTGTCCCTGGAGATTCGCTCAGCCAAACACCCATTCATTCTCCTGTTTACATAGGAATCTATACAGACTGTACACAGTGCTGTGGTCTCCCTCAAATTATTTACCCTACTAGTCGAATGTTCTTTGCCTATATTAGTAGGCAGTTTTCTCTTGTTGAATTCTCTTAAACTCTTATGGCTGAATGATCTTTATGGCCGTTTTTCCCTTGAGAACGAATATTAGGGAATGTTATGTTTGCCAAGGGAAAGGCAACAAATAGAAATAGACATTACACGCATATTACAAAATTCATGGATATTATTTAGGTTTGCATCAAATTATGGGACATTTGGTAAGCAATTTTTTTTTTCTTTATAAATATATAATTATATTGGTTCATCTTGGATATGCATATTCAACACCCAATATACTAACAAAGACAGTGAGTGCAGTGCTAATTAAACTATGATCAAAGTAATCAATACATATTAGAATTGCCCTCAAATGAACCAAATATCCCCATTAAATAATGTGAAAATTAAGATTCAATCAACATCAAAAATATATCCCATGTGCTTCCACAAAGCGTGCACACAGGACGCATACCAGATCCAAATGACCACTCTATTGTAATGGTCAAATAATGTTCAAAGGGCTAAATCCTCCAGGTCCCCAACTCCTCACCGGACTCACACCATGGGAACAATCTAAAACCATCACCACAATAATATCATGGAAGAAGAGATAAACGACACCCATAGAGTAATAATGTTGATAAAACCTTATATTTAATTAAAAAGTAAAGTGCAGACTTAATCCATGAAAACCATTGCATTACAAAATTAATGCATGTAATCCCGAAGAACTGTGGAAGTTGTGCGTGTTGATGTCAAGTCCTAAGGCTCCACTCAATGTGTTTTGCCACAGACGACAGCAACACAAGACTGGCCGCCTTTTAATTTTTTGATATTCCACACCTGGCTGGTTATTCTGGAAGTGGATAATCAATGCAGTAGCCACCACTACTACATTGATCCATGTATCACCAAAATAATAGGAGATCAAATACCTGAATTGGAGATTTGCTTCCATCAGTTTATTGTTCAATTTCACAGTTTAATTTTTAAATCCTAATCCTAATTCTAATTAATGAGGCAAAAAGTTGAACAAAAATGGACCAGATTTTTTCAGAGACCAATCATTACTATGGAAGGCAGCAGTGCATCTAACCAGACATAAAACAAACTATTGATTTATCTCAATATGGTCCTAGCTTGGTGACAGAAGCCTCGCAGGAGTTAAGGTTGCCATAGATGGATAGAAATTCAGCCGGTTTAGCAGGGACAGAAGTTGATCTGCTAACTGGATAATAGTCTCTTTAGTCTGAGGACCTTCTAGTAGTGGATAGAATACATTTGTGGTGCTGCCTATTGTATGCACTGTTTTGCCTGTCATTGCAGGGTCCAGGTATTACTGTATAGATAAACGTCTCTCTCTGGTGTCTGATCTGTATATACAGGCCTTCCTGGAAATGGCATACACAGAGGCAGCAGAGGCCATGGTACAATACTACCAGGAGAAGCCAGCAATGATAAATGATGAGAAGCTATTGATCCGCATGTCGAAGAGATATAGGGAACTACAACTCAAGGTAAGAGACTGGACACTGTTTTCAGTCTTTAAGTAACATAGTAACAAAGTTAGTGAGGTTGAAAAAGACACTAGTCCATCCAGTTCAACCTATGATGAGTGTGTGTATAAGTGTTTATGTCAATAGTACATTGTATACCCCTGTATGTTGTGGTCGTTAAGGTGCCCATCTAAAAGTTTTTTGAAACTATCGATGCTCCCCACTGACACCACTGCTTGTGGAAGAGAATTCCACATCCTTACCGCTCTGATGGTATAGAACCCTTTACGCAATTTAAGGTTGAACCGCTTTTCTTCTAATTTGAGTGAATGGCCACCAGTCCTTCCATATTCTCTTTAGCTGAATAGTTTGTTCACTATGCTAGGGTCACCAGTATGGTATTTGTACATTGATATTATATCCCCTCTCAGGTGTCTCTTCTCCAGAGAGAATAAGTTCAATGCTTGTAGTCTTTCCTCATAGCGGAGATCCTCCAGTCCCTTTATTAGCTGTGTTGCCCTTCTCTGGACTCTCTCCAATTCCAGTACATCCTTCCTGAGGACTGGTGCCCAGAACTGGATGGCATACACGAGATGTGGCCAGACCAGAGTCTTGTAGAGTGGGAGAATTATCATTTTAAAACAGAAAAGTAATATCGGTTGTACCAATATGCCAGTTTGGTATCTGCCATCAAAATGTATAGACTACTAAAGGAAGAACGATTACACCAGAAGTAAGTTTACCACCACCAAAAAAAAACACAAAAAAAATTACAGCATTTTTTAAGAAGACCTTTACTATGGAAGCTGTGGCCAAAAAAGATAAGCACAAAGGTCTCATCACCAGTTTTGACTTTGTAGCCCTGTGTGGTGGCGGCCAACTTGGTAGAGGCATGGCTTTGCTTCCTCATATCAAAGTTGCTCCCCTGGTGATTGGAAGATTGTTGCACTGCAGCTTCCCAGATACAGCTTCCTCTCCAGAAAGGAGAACACTGAGCAGCATAGGACAGTAGTGACATCCCCAAATCTCACTCCAAATCTAGTGATGCTAGCAGAGGTGGCAGTGGCTTTGAGAATCTCTCATTGGCTATATACAGTCATGAGGACACCAAACAAGATAGCCTGGCACAAGTGCACTGTTTTTTTTTTTTTTGGAAGAAATTTAAGACAGAATGTAAATGTCTCAGGGTATCGCTTGGGCACAATTAACATTTATAGATATTCCCTATAAGATAGGAAATCTTTACTCTTTCAGTGTAGGTCTACTTTAAAAACGTCAGCAATGGCAGATACTATATTTCTGTACTGTTTGATCTCTACACAGTTGCTGTGAAGCAGCAGACGTGCCTTTCACTTTTTGTTGATTATTGTAGTAGGGTAAGGCAACTTGGGGTATCCTTGTGAAAGGATCATTAAAGTTGGAAATTCCCTTTAGAAGGATCCAGAATGTACAATATCAAATAACTCAATAGCCCTCACTGTGCACAGATAGAACTCACTGGTGAATTTGTATCCCCTTAATGCTTGTATGAAAGTTGCATTTGACGTAACAACTTTGACCTGATTATTTTAGCCAGCAGGAGTTGGGCTGGCAAGTGTTTGGAACCCAGCAGGAGCTCTGCTCACACATTACATAATATTCCATCTGTGGTCAGGTCAGTGTAATAGCAGCATGCTAGTACGGCGCTGTATTTTTATAAGCCAATCATGAAACGTTTATCAACCCTGTGTGCTGCTTGCTGAGGGAGGAGAGTTTGGTAGTCAGCGCCATCCGCTGACTGAAATTGCATAATGCAAGGGAGTCCTTACAAATCGAAGGCTAGACCCTAACTTATAAACCAGTTCACCAAATGCGAGATCTGTATAACTCTAGGCACCTGCAGAACTACGATGCCAGCAATTATTCTGAAAATTATTGCCATGAAATGTGTGACGGGCCACAAGAGGCCAGTTAAGCTTCCATTGCAATCTGCAGCTGCAGTTGCAGTTGCATGAAATTGTCTTTGTTGAATGCTCACAAGATGTCATTTTGATGCCACGGGTAGTTTTTATTAACGTATGCTTAGGAATTATACCATTTAAAGACAGGCTCAGGTTGGGAGGGGGGGGGGGGGGGCGCTATTCGTACCCACCCAGCTTTCTTGGCTCAAAATGGAAAGGACAACAGCTGTGCCTGTTGTCTGGAGGTCACATTTGTCTCACTTGCAATTTGCAAGAACATGTCTCTTGAAGTTGTATGACTTCAAGATTAATGTTTTTACATGACAACATATAGCTTCTTCCAAAACAACACTGAGCATTTCTTTATGTATTAACTTTCATTAAAGTATGTCTTTGAGCTTGCGTACATTTGCTTTAGAATTGCATTTTCTGCTTTGAAATCCATAGTCATACAAGTTAAGAAGCAACTCAGAAGCATGCTGATTCATTTAAGGACATTTAAAAAAAATATTTGGTGAAAAATCTGGCCATTTTTGTTCTTTCAATACAAAAGGTGCTACAATTTTGGCCTTTTTGATTTTTTTTTTTTAAATGCCCCCCATTGTGTCTAAAACCAGGGGGCTATATATGCTGGGTATAGTTATCTTGTTTTGATTTCCAGTGTACATTATGAGTAAACTCCACAGATCAATTAGCTTGAAGAACCTCTGCAGCTTCCGAGCTGATTCTTGGACCAGACCACATCCATAGCATTTATGTACTCCACCATTACCACATACCCCACTCACAATGGGTCCACACATACCCTTGCAATTAGGCCACACCCAGAATGGATATTTCTTCTAAAAGCCTAGAGAAAATATACATTTATAATCTAAATATACTGTATTTTTCCTACCCTAAACTATGTATGTAGCTTACCCTAATCTAAAGCTGGCCATACATGGATTGAAATGCGGCCAGATCAGCAGGAACCAGATACATTCAGGAGAAGTTGATCTATCAATTGACTTTTCATGAACAGGCTTGATGGAAAATTTCTGCTCCATTTGTGCGCAGCGCTGATCTGTGTAATCTGATAGTGGGCGAGTCCCGCTGTCAGAATTCAATGACACAATGGGGAGGATTTCCCTATCCACCTTGAGTGTGTGGATGGGGAAATCCGCTCAGTTTTCTTTTTTGTTTTGCCGTCATACATGGCCAGCTTGATTCACATCTTGGCCTATGTGAGAAATGCTCTGGCTCTATGCTGACAAAGGGATACAATACAGTTACAACATAATTCAATACAAGAGGGTTAGGAGGGGCCTGCTTGTAAGAGCTTACAATTTATTAGGGAGGGGCAAGTAGTACGAATGGTAATAACTGTGAGGGTTGAGTTAAAGGAGAAGGTAGAATTTCAGTTTTGGAGGCAGGATAGGCTTTGCTGAAGAAATGAGGAAAATTTTTAATTTTCACTGTTGGGTAACCAGAAGCCAGTGGAGGGAATGGCAGAGTGAGTGGAGGACACTAAGTGGTTGGTAAGGTGGATTAGTCTGACAGCAGCATTCATGATAGACTGAAGGGAGATAGCCTATGTAAAGGTAGGCCCTTGAGGAGGGAATAAATCGAGGTGAGACATGGTTAAGAATGGACATTATCTGGAAATGTTACGGAAGTAAAGTCTGCAAAATTTGCACAGTGATTGCATGTGGGGCTAAAGAGAAGGGTCAGAGCCCAGGATTACACTATCTATCTCCCTACACCTAGCACCACGGCATGAGAGGAGGGACTAATAGTTGTACTATTGATCTTGTTGGAAAAATGAGGAAATTGGGGGAAATATTTTAAACTCAGTTTGGAAAAGATTAAGTTTTAGGAAGCGGTGAGACATCACTACTGATATGCCAGTCAGTAATGCGAAGAGAAACTGAAAGGGTTAGGTGAGGAGTAGAGGGATAGATTTGGATGCCATCAGCCTAGAGATGTTATTGTTGGAAGTCGTGCAAGGTTATCAACTGACCAGGGGAAGAGGTGTAGTTAGAGAATATTTTTTTAGGAGCAACAATTTGCGCAGTGCTTTACATATATATATATATTGTACATTCTCATCAGTCCCTGACCTCAAGGAGCTTACAACCTGTGGTCCCACATTAATGCATACACGTACCATACTGGGCCAATTTTGACAGGAACCAATTAACTTACCATTATGTCTTTGAAATGTGGGAGGAAACTGTAGTACCCTGAGGAAACCCGCACAGACACATGGAGAACAAGTGCTGGGGTTCGAAATGGCAATTCTAGTTCTGCCAGGAGGAAGTAGTAACCATATATCCAATGTGCTTCCCCACAAAATGGGTCAGAGGACCAAAGCCTTGCAAAACCCCTACAGAAAGAAGAGAAATGCTACGATGGGTAGGAGGAGAATCAGGAAAAAGCAAAGTCTTGGAGGCCATGTGGGTGGAGTTTTTTGAGGAGGAGTAGGTGGTCACCCGTATCAAAGGCAGCAGAAAGATCTAATAGTATGAAAGAGTAAAAATGTCTATTGCTTTTAGCATATAGTAAGTCATTAGTGAGAAACACAAACCCTTTGGCAGGTAAAACAGCTCCTATACAGTATATGCATTTTATCTGTGTATTTAGCTGTTTGCCTGCAGTTTGGCATTAAACCCCAACTTGGATTTTACGCAAACAGCTACCATGAAAAAACTGATACAAATACTCAGCTGACTAAAGCCCCGTACACACGCACCGATTGTCGGCCGACCGTTCGGCCGTCTTTTGTCCGGTGCTGTCGTGTAGGTTGAAAAGTGCTAAAGACTGCACACGAATTTTGTCCCCCAACAACAACCGACTGCAGAAGTGATGTCATGTGATGGTTAACTTTCCGTGTGTTTTTTCTTCTCTGAGCATGCCCAGTCTTGCTCATCTGCTTTTTGTCGGCCGAAATCTGTACTGACTGACGAACAATCGGCCGTTCTTTGTTGGCCTACAAAAATTTTATAGCCTGCACATCAGATTTTGTTCGGCCGAAAAGTCGCAGTCGGTTGTCGGAAGCATCATACTAACAAACCAACAATCGGCCGATCGGACGTTGGCCGAATATTTACGGCCGACAATCGGTACGTGTGTACGGGCCTTTATTTAAATATTGGTCTTCATTGCCTCTCTATGTAATATAGATGTTCTTTTTGTGGGTCTTTTTCATAAAGCAGTGCATAAAAACCATGAAAGGGTCAGTAGCATAGCAACTCTTAGTAAAGAAAGATACCCATAGATCAGAAGACGCAGATCATTGGTGGCAGTGCTTATTTTGGGGGGGGGTATAATTGCAGTTAGGACAGGGGATCTTGTGTGGGTACCATTAGAAAACATCCAGATTTTGCAGCTTTCATCTTATATCAATGGGTAAAATAATCACAAAGAGGCTTACATCACTGATCAGCTAACACTTTTCGGCCAAAAAGATGGCCTTTAGTCATGGCTATGACCAAGGTCGTCTGCTCGGCTGAAATGCATTACCGATCAGAGATGTAATTCTCTTTGTGGTACAATAAATGCCAAATTTTACAGCTGTGTACAGGATTTTTGCTAAATATTTCTTTGTAAAGGCGATCAGGAACCTATCCGAGCACCATTGTTTCCCCCATACTGACAGTCTGATGAGGTTGAGTAGTGAGCTTTCTCTTTTTCTCTGAGAATTTTAGGAAACTTAATTTCAAGTCCTTATCAGGTATTGATTTGTGGATACCAAGAAAAGCAATTCAAGTAATTTCTTCAAACTACAGTAAGTGGAAATGCTAAATTTGCCTACTATAGTCATATTATCAGTCCCGGTGTTCTAAAAAGAAAACAGACAGAAAATAAAAAGAAAAATCCAGTATCAGAAAATAGCAGCTTGGTCTGCAATACTCGCCTCCTCTCAGGCCCTTGTCCTCTGTAGTAATATCTTTCTGCCACTAGATGTTCTAAGTCTTCCGGGTTGAATGACATCCAGCATCAGTTATCCATAAATACTGAGGAGATCCTGTGAGTGCAGGGCACTGTGGACCCATACCCTGAGCGGGCATCACAGTGGAGCCCTGGCCTCACATACAATAATACAGAGAGTGGTTCAGACGTAATCACACCAGCACTGCTCTCTGCATTATTGAAGACAATGCAGCACTAGAGAAGATGACTCTGTCCATCCTGTAACTGGCTTAAAGACATTTGGAAAAGGTAAGGATATAAAAAAAACCCCATAAAATACACACAAAGGGCAGGCCCCAAAGGAGGCTGTTGGGAGCTTGGGGGATGGTGAAGCACTCAGGTTGGGCTTTTAATATACGATAATATTCTCCAAATTGATTTCTGGCCTTTAACTATGTATGTTAACAGATGCAAAGAGTGACATTTTCCAAGGTTGGGGAATATACATCTGGAAAAAGCAGTACATGTGCGTGACATTTTATCACGCAGTACGTCACCTAAACCACCCAGGTTGTAACATTTCTGTCTTTGAGAAATTTGATGAGCTATACATTTTACCTCAGAGCAGATACAGAGAATAGTAAATCACTGATGGTATTAATAGCGTGAACCCGACACCCTGAAGTCTCCAGTTTGGTGGTATACATTAAATATGCATCAACTCCTGATGGTCGGTAGGGCTCAGAGGAGATAGCACTGTTTTTAGCTCCTGTGAGCTTGTATTATACCAAATTTGCCAGGAAGGTCTGAGCCTTCTCAAACATTTCATTCCATGACATGTGCTTGTCTATGGCAGCTGCACAACCCACTGACCTGCACTTCTCCTGACCTGAGGGATTAGACTGAGCATGTGCTGCTAGGAACTGGGATGGATACAAGTGATTTATTTGCCAAGATTCAAACTTTTATTAAATACAATCATATTTGATAAACTATTGGAATTTTCTTTTACTACAATAATAAGATTATTAGAAAGTGCATTCATGATTATCATTCTTCCTTAGATATTTATGTAATTTATTATGAAGATATTGAACTTTAACATTGTGCAAAGAACAGTTCTGTACAGCAATGCCCACAACCATTTAGCTATTTGCTCAATATAAAGGAGGAGTTGTAATAGGCTTCTGTGGTTTGCTGAACTTTGCAAAACGATAATAAAATAATAAATGGCCAAACTAAGTGGATCACTAAGTATTTATCTCCACAAGTGTTGTCTAATTCTAAATTAAGGCAGTTTGTGTGAGTAGAGTTGTTTGCACAGAAATTATTGATGAAAATCATTTCTGCATTATTAATTACTTCAAATGTATTATTTTTACTGTGTGGGACACAAAATTGACTTTGTTATAATCTTTACAAGTACAGTATTATTGTGGCCCATCAAGAATTAGTGAGGCATTATTTTGAAACCCCAAGTCTGACTAGTTTTGAGCCTCCAAAAGTTAGTGTATCCCTGTTCTGGGATCCCACAATGTCATTGTTTAATTATTTAGGGACCTCCAGGTTTAAGTCTGTCATTGGCCCAGGGTTCCAAGTGTTAGTGTTCAAGGTGAGGTGGGGACAAGGTGCAGGATATGAATCTTCTACCAATAAAAATGAAGTCCATAGTGGAACCAAATGTTTAGGGATTTGGTAGCTCTCCATAAAGTGGGAGGTCCCCAAAAATAGGGGTGATCCTGAGCAGTCTACATACAGCTGTACCAGAATAGCACCAAACAAGTGATCCAAGAGTCCACAAATGATTTATTAGTTCAGTAAGTAACCATGGAAAGGACAGGCATCTAATGTGTTTCAGGGGCCCAAAGATCTTCCCCTTCCTCAGGGTTAAATATAATGAAATGATTTAAGGGCACCATGGTTTAATTATTTACTGTATGAAAATGCAGATTCGAGCAGGATCAGTGGATCAAAGAATTAGCAACTACTGATTCTTCAATCCACTGTCACAAACAACATTTCATACAGTAAATATCTAAAACCTGGTGACCATGCTACTTTTGAGTCTTTAAATCTATTTATTATACTTAAAGGGATTTTTAGGCTACATTCACACCTGAGCGTAGCGTTTTCACGCGTTTTTACCGCGTTTTTACAGGCGTTTTTTGTGCAGGCGTTTTTAGATTGAATAGAGACCAATGGAAAACGCCTGTAATCTGCCCAAAAAGAAGCTCAAGTACTTTTTTGAGCATTGGGCGTTTTGCTCACAGCATCAAAACGCTCAGATGTGAACAGGGGCCATCGAAATGAATAGGATTTGTCTTGTTGGGCATTTTGAGAGCTGATCCTAGAGCAGAAAAACTCCCCCAAAACGCCCCAAAACGCCTACATGTGAACGGAGCCTAAAGGCAGAAGTTTTTTTTTTTTTTTTAAGATTATCATTAAGATAAAAAAAACCTTCTGTGTGTAGCAGCCCCCTTCAGCCCACCTAAAACTTACCTGAACCGGTCTTTATTCAGCGTTGTTGCAGGAGTGTCTCAGCTGCCCAGGACTCCCCTCCTCATTGGCTAAGACAGCAGCGTGGCACGATTGGCTCCCACTGCTGTCAATCAAAATGGACACAGGGAGCTGTGACTCGGGTTCCCCCACAGGAAATATTGACACTTTGGGCCCAATTTGGACATTGTCACCTAGGAGTGTACTCACTTTTGTTGCCAGCGGTTTAGACATTAATGGCTGTATGTTGAGTTATTTTGAGGGGACAGCAAATGTACACTGTTATACAAGCTGTACACTCACTACTTTACATTGTAGCAAAGTGTAATTTCTTCAGTGTTGTCACATGAAAAGATATAATAAAATATTTACAAAAATGTGAGGGGTGTACTCACTTTTGTGAGATACTGTATGTAAAGCGCTGCATATATCAGTACCTGTATTAAATAATAATCATAAACCCATCGGTTTCCAGGTTTTATTGTTAAAGCCTAATTGAACAAGCTGAACTTAGAAACCTATAGGCTACCATGCACATCTGCACCAGATTCTGAGTGCTCCAGTTTTAGTAAATCTTCCAGACTGTGTCATTGGTCTAGGGCTCCAAGTATCAGTGTGTCATTGGTCTAGCACCTACAAACTTCAGTGTATTATTGTTATGGGACTCCCAAATATCACTGTGTCATTGTTCCTAAATTTGTAGTAGAAGATTTTGTATGTCCAGAAACATACAAACACAGATGAACATTAGCCCATGCGTGAGTTTCTAATAAAAAATATACTAGCTTTAAGTAACAATGATAATTTCTATTGAAAAATACAATTGTCATGTTTTAATTCTTGCAGAAGCCGGGTAAGACAGTTGATGCCATTATTCATGACCTTCATTCACAGAGGGAAAGAGACGTGTTTCGTGATACAGACAGGTAATATTGATTGTTTGGGCACATGTTTTAAGAATGAAGTTGGAATTTAGGTGTTTTTTTTCTGGACATTTCTGTCTTTGATGCGTATATTCTTACTGACAGATACAGAAATGAAAGGACGAGATCACGCAGTCCAGTGAGTCGCTCTCTGTCTCCGAGGTCCCACACTCCCAGCTTCACATCTTGTAGTTCTTCACACAGTCCCTTAGGACCTTCCAGAGCAGAATGGGGGAATGGCAGGGAGTCTTGGGAGCAGAACTATGGCAGATGGGAAGATGAGCGTGAACAAGGTTCATGGCGAGATAATGGGGAAGAGAAGAGGGACCGGACAGATCACTGGGTCCACGAACGGAGGTATTACTCCAGGCAGAGTGATAAGCAAGAGATGGATGATCGTCCTGATGGGTCACGAGGACATAGGGAGAAATACAGCAATCATCACTCATCATCCAGACATAAGAGAGGAGATAGCGATTACTACAGGAAGGAGTCCAAGTCAAAATCAGAGACGAAAGCCTCTGATACACCTGGAAAAACCAAGAGGAAAGAAGAGAACAAGTCTCGAGATATAAAGGAAGGTCACACAGAAGATTCTAACAAGAAAGAGGGCTCAGAACCAAAACCAAGCAAAGAGGTTGAAGCCAGCATTCAACAAAGTGCAGATAAGAAGAAAAAGACAACTGAGGCAAATGAGGATGTTAAAGAAGACAAAGATGTTGAAAAGGTAATCAAAACCTTAATTTGCTTATTGCATGCACTCTTTTTTAATATTCAGGAAAGAACTTTAATGAAAATCTTGATTTAACAATGTGCACCAAAGCTATAAATATCATGTTAAAATGGGCTTATTCAATAAGCCAAAACCAAAGTGTTGTTACGGATCTGATGTTAACTTTTACTGTTCTGATACATAATGCTGAAATCTGGTTTCTGTGAGTCACTACACTTAAAAAAAAAATAATTTCCTCCTTGCATTGTTCTTGAACCTGCCCTGGTCTGTTTCCGAAAACCTGTACCCACAACCCTGCCTGCCTCTCAACCTGCTTGTATCTCTAAAATGACCCTAAAATCCATAACTGAAGCATTAGCAAAAATCCACTTTTAGCACTGCCACATTACCATCTTATAGAGACTGCTGTTTATTACAAGAGATTGCTGAGCTACATGAACATTGCTTGATTACAGAAAGAGATTGCTCTCAGTTATAGATAGAGGCTGCCTAGTTGCAGACAGATACTGCCCAGTTAAAGAGAAAAACTGGCCAGGTACAGAGAGAATCTGGTTACAAAGGAAGGCAGCCAAGTTGTCTAGGGAAACACTGCCAAGTTAAAGTGAAAGACCTTGTAGTTATAGAGATAGACTGCTCAGTCCCCGAGAGAGACTGACCAGTTAGAGAGAGACACTCCCTAGTTACAAAGAGAGACTGCACAGTTACTGAGAGAGACCCTGCCTAGTTACAGAGACTGATGAGTTACATATAGGCACTACCCAGTCATAGAGAGATAGTGCCCTGTTAAACAACAATAGTGTTAGGTTACAGAGAGAGACTGGCCAGTTATAGTTAAGCCTAGTACACACGGGCTGAATGTGGCAACAATCAATAAATACTTGCCGACATTTGCCCTATGTGTATGGCAGCCGGTCCGAATGACCAACTTCTGTCGGATGTGCATGCTTGAAAACCAGCAGCCAACCGCTCCCGATCAGTGTTTTCAGCCAATGGCGGGTTCTGGTGGGGGGACTCTCCCCATGTCAAAACACAGCTCAACAGGGGGGATCCCTCTACTAACATCAGATTGTTAGTACAGTGGCTCTGACCGGAACTGTGAGGTTTTTTTCGTTCAACCTGCTGGTTTGAAGGAAAAAAAAAAACTCATGGTGTGTACTAGGCTTAAGTGTAACATTGCCGTACTTCATGGTTTCCGCAGGGCATGTGTAGTGTAGGTCATGAATAATGTAGTGTAAGGGGGTCAGCTATGATGGTTTGTCATATGTTTCTGTCTCCATTAAAAGCCTTCTGTATATTTATTGAAGTATTTTATGCACAATCTGATCCACCTCTCCTACGAGCCCCAGGTGTTTCACTGAAGCTTAGTCCAGAATAGGCTCCCGATAAAGTGAAATATGTTAGTGCTTGTGGGACAAGTGAACCAGCGTGCGCATGGAATAGTTAGCGACCGCTCATTGTAGCGTTACTGCTACAGGGCGGCCGCTCTGCACAGAATCACATATATATATACAGTATATATATATATATATATATATATATATATATACACATGATTCTGCAGGTGGGCGGGTGATTAGTCCCAGCACATGTCGATCACCAGGTGCCAGCCAGTGACTGACCCCCGGCGATCGGCTCTGAGTCACACAGAACACAGCTCTGTGACCCATGGTGATAAAATACCACCAATAGAAAGCTCTATTTTTGTGAAAAAAAGATATAAATGTATTTTGGGTACAGCGTTGCATGACCGCGCAATTGTCAGTTAAAGTAGCTTAACGCCGCATTGCAAAATATGGGCTGGTCATATAGGGGGATAAATCTTCCGGAGGGCAAGTGTATAATAAATACAGTATACAATTAATGGAGAAAAAGAAAAGGGGATCCCCTTTCTGTACCCTTGCCAGTATCCCAATTTATAAATACATAGAAAGCACTCTCAAAGGAATACGGTATACGCATTCCTTTGTCAGGTGAACACTGTGTGTTTTTGCTACCCAGACATTTAATAACTAGATTTCCCTGTTCTTTGGGATACAATATTAATAACTGACGTTTTATGAGGATCGCTGCAGTTTGGGAAAATGTTTTTCCTCTCCCTACTCTTTTTTTCTTGAGGCGATCCCAGTGTCTGCCTATTGATGGACTGAGTTTTGAGGTAGAGACCCCTTATTCCCTCTGTTTTGGAGGGTTACATTGATATGGTGGCATCATGGCTATGAAACCCCATTATGGTCTAATTCCTGTTACTTGTCTGCTATAATATATTGTACTGTCTGCAGAGTTACCCTGAGGAAGGAGCATATGTCTCTGAAACGCGTAGGGTACTCGTATAGAGCCTTTGCAAATTAAGTGTTTTTGCATTACAACTCTTTTTGTACTGTGTTCACTATTGTAACATTTTGTATTGACTTACTGGAACCTGTGTGTATTTTTTAACAGTTTTATTATCTTTATAATGTGATTACAAAAAAATAATCATTTATAACTTTTTATACTGTTCAACTTGCCTTTAAAGTCCCATTAAATGGGGGGAATGCATTCTATAAAGCTTTTAATGGAGTGGTTTCCTTTGCCTGTGTTGCTTGAGAGTGGACCTAATGAAGTGGCCAACAACCCATGGGTGCCTGCACCCGATGTTAGAAGAGTGAGGGGGAAGTGTACCTGTATCAGGACTGAATACTTTTCAATGCACAGCTTGCATCCTGATTTCTTTATTTTCATCTGTCCCACATCTACTTTACGCTGTTACACTAATGCTGCCCATACATTTGTTAGTTTGGTTAACAGATTTGGAGCTATCAATTTTCAATCATTGCATTCTGCCACCCTTAGTTTCAGTTAAATTCCAGTAGAGTGCCCAAATAATTGAAATTGTGGTTAAACTGTACATAAAAAAAGAAAGAAAAAGATGTTTAAATCTCTGGATCACTGATCATCTGATGCATGTTTGTCAGGCTGGAGTCAATGAAGAGGAAATGAACCATACCTCAGTACCCAAAAAAGCAGAGGGTGAACCAGAAGAGCCAGATATTGAACCTGTGATCAAGCACAACGTAAGTACAGCACAATTTAAGGCTCAGGTGTGGGTTCTTGTGTTTGGTTATCACAGGCCCAACTCACCAGCTCTGGAACAGTGGGACTGGTTTGTGAAAACTGGTGCAAGTGAAAAATATAGCAATGAGTCCTGAAACAACCAAAGAGATGCTAACTTGTATTTTCTGTTCAAGAAGCTGAAAATACTATCTCTGTAGTTGCTATAGGCAATGCTTCCAGTTTACTTAGCTCTGGGTTTTATCGGTCAGTCATGTTGCCCTTACAAAAAGCTGATTATTTAAGTGACAGCAACAAAATATATGCCCATCAACTACTGATATCAGTGGGGTTGGAGTTGTGTTTGGTCGCTCCTTTTTATAACTGAGCGTGTTAAATGCTGGAAAAAGAAATTGTTTCTATGAATCATCATGACTGTCATGCTGCTCCACCCACTGTGATTTTAGAAAACAGTTCTAAATGTAGGATGTTCCAAATTCCATTGCATAGCAGCAGTTCTTTCCAGCTGCAGAGGCTGAACATTGTTAAGTATATAACTGGGCAAAAAAACAAACATGCAGTACCACTCTGCAATACATTCACATTTTGTTTTTCCCTGCAAGGAAACATTTGATTTGTCACAAATCCAGTGAGCTCTTAACTTTCTGTATGGAGTGGAACGAACAGAGCCCTTGTTGCCCAGAAACCTCAAGCAGCATTGGCAGCCCTACCTGCTGGACTACAGAACTCGGTCTATCACCCCCTCCCATCTGTCCCTCTACATGCATGTATTAATTTATTGTCCAGCAAAACAATGCTTCTGACTTCCAAGAGACTTCTCACACACTGCGTGTAGGCAAAAAGATATTTTGGAAATGTATTTTTGGAAGTGTACTTCAGTCAATGGGAATTGAGCTCCCAGCAGATGCCCCTGTAACATTTTTACAAGCCTGGTGACAAGCCTGGCATTACAGGAGGTCATGAAAGCTGTTTCTTACTACAGGAGCAAGTAATATAGAAAAAATGCTAGAACATGATGTAGATGAGGAGCCCAACCTATGGCACAAGAAAACAAAATGCCTTTGCAGTAGGGCATCGCACACTGCAAAAGTTAAATGCTCATTAAATGTAAGGGTGGAGGAACAAGGTGTAATAGTTCTAGCCAATACATATAATGTATTTCTCTCTCTGGCAGGCTCCCTCCATATGTCCGATCAGTTTCCTGCAGCCTCCTCTCTATGGCAGGCCAGCCTGTAGTTGCATGCTTACCTCCTTATAATGCCCATCTTATCCCAAGGATGGACTTTAAATATTGCCAATGCTTGGACATACACTTTAGGATAGATTCACATGTCTGGTGCGAATTTCCAAAGCAGCTGTTTAGCAGTTCAGCTACGATTTCAGATGAGAATTGTAGGAACGGGCGGCCATCAGCATTTTAACTGCTTAAAGTGGTTGTAAAGTCAGAAGGCTTTTTATCTTAATGCATTCTATGTATGCAGCAGCCCCCCTCAGCCCCCCCCTAATGCTTAACTGAGCCCCTTCTCGATCCAGCGATATCCACGGCTGACTCCCCTCCTCATTGGCTAAGATGCAGCAGCGGCGCCATTGACTCCCGCTGCTGTCAATCAAAGTCAGTTAGCCAATGAGGAGAGATGGGGGGGGGGGGAAACCGCAGCTCTGTGTCTGAATGGATACATGCAGCTGTGACTGGGTTTGGGTGCCCCCATAGCAAGCTGCTTGCTGTGGGGGCACTCAAAGGGAGGAGGGGGCCAGGAGAGCCAAAGAGGGTCCCTAGAAGAGGAGGATCCAGGCTGCTCTGTGCAAAACCAACTGCACGGAGGAGGTACAGTATCTCACAAAAGTGAGTACACCCCTCACATTTTTGTAAATATTTTATTATATCTTTTCATGTGACAACACTGAAGAAATTACACTTTGCTACAATGTAAAGTAGTGAGTGTACAGCTTGTATAACAGTGTAAATTTGCTGTCCCCTCAAAATAACTCAACACACAGCCATTAATGTCTAAACCGCTGCCAACAAAAGTGAGTACACCCTAGCAAAAAATGTCCAAATTGGGCCCAAAGTGTCGATATTTTGTGTGGTCACCATTATTTTGCAGCACTGCCTTAACCCTTTTGGGCATGAAGTTCACCAGAGCTTCACAGGTTGCCACTGGAGTCCTCTTCCTTTCCATGACGACATCACAGAGCTGGTGGATGTTAGAGACCTTGCGCTCCTCCACCTTCTGTTTAAGGATGCCCCACAGATGCTCAATAGGTTTTAGGTCTGGAGACATGCTTGGCCAGTCCATCACCTTTACCCCCAGCTTCTTTAGCAATTACATAAATGTTACTTGGGTACAGTGTTGCATGAACACGCAATTATCAGTTAAAGTAACGTAGTGCAATATCGCAAAAAAAGGCCTGGTCATGAAGGGGGGTAAATCTTCCAGAGGTCAAGTGGTTAATAATAGCTGGCCATTAAGGAGAGGGCTGGGAAGCTGGCCGCCGCATCCTTAACAACTGATGACTCCTTAGCTGTTAGCAGGTTCCTAATGACAGCTGAATGTAAACCAAAGAATTTCTGGCAATAAAATTTGAGAAATACACAGCGTGGGGTCCCTCCCTCCCCCAATATCGAAACAAGGCCCCTATCTGAGCATGCAGCCTGGCAGGCCAGTAAGGGGGGGCAAGCTAGCACCCCCCCTCCATAACCATACCAGGCCACATGCCCTCAACATAGGGGCGTGCTTTGGGGTAGAGAGGCACCCCCCCAAGCCACCTTGTGGACAAGGGTCTTTTCCCCACAACCCTGGCCAATGGTTGTAAGGTCTGCGAGTGGGGGGGCTTATTGGAATCTGGAACCCCTACATCCCTCCCCCCATGTGAATGAGTATGAGGTACATTGTACCCCTACTTATTCACCCAAAGAAGTGTAAAAAAATTAAAAAAGAGAGTTTTTGACAGGTCTTTTATTAAAAAAAAAAAAAAAACAATGTCGCCCAGTTTAGATCCAGCGTCAATCACGATGAACGCTACCCATTGTTGGCTCCTGCCATCTGACAGTTCCTACATAGCTAAGAGGTGGGGCGACCCAGTGACATCACTGGATGGCCCCCTGCCCCCTAATGATATCCTTGACCATTGCATATTGAACTGATGACGTCACTAGGGACGGGGCCACCTGGTGACGCCGCTTGGTGGCCTTGCTTGGGTATTAACTTCCCTGGCGGTAATTCCGAGTGTGGCTCGGGTTTATTTTTCAGTACCCAAAGTGGTAACCCAGAGTCACACTGTAGTATCCCTGTAGTGACACTTAACTTGTCCCTACGATCCCCTGATGTCCTCTCGCTGTGTCCTCCGGCCGATGCCGGCATTCGTCTTACAGGAATACCTATACTCTGCTCAAAAAAAAGAGTGACAAGCCTCTGATTCATTCTGACTTCATTTGGAAAGTTTCCGAATGCATCTTTGTGAACCACCAAACACCATTAATGGCTGTGAATAGAGCTGGACGCCGTGCCATATATTGGTCCATACTCTATATGTTTTTCCACCATATGTCTCTGCCTTCAAAGTCCCAATCCTTTGGTGGGTTTATGCTTACACACCTCCCTGGCAGCCTCAGAGCATGATGGTAGGTGTTGGCATCCCCACATTCAATTTTTCTAAGCTGGTCGCCTTGCTGTTGACGTTGTCAACCTGGAATGCCTGACTGATCTGATCTGAAAAGTCAGCACCTACAAGGATGTGTGGTTTGTCGCTCGAAGCGAGATGACAGTGGAAAGAAAATCAGAAAGGAAACCAGGTTCCATTGTCTCGCTTGTGACGTCGGACTTTGTGCAGTGACAGTCCCACGTTTCATATCTGGGATTTTTACTAAACCAATATGCAGTGTCTAGTATTACAGTGGCTAGTAATATAGCACCCTTGTTTGACAAATTTCAGTGTTTTTGGTTTGACTACATTATTGAATTAAATTTATTATTATAATTTATGATTTTGTGTTTTAAACTTTATCATACCCAGGATGTCTACTAGACTCTTGTTTGGACAAATTTAACCAGTTATTCCTAAGAATTACAAGCCTACAATGTAAAAAAAAAAACAAATTTACATACAAAACAATATACTGCTTTGTCATTCAAAAATACTAATTAGACCACCAGGGAGGTTAATGAACTGTCAAATGGCGGAGCTGTCAGACAGCGGGAGCCAGCAGCAGGTACAGAGGCCTTTTTTTTTTTTTTTTAGGGTTGCAGCGTTCATCGTGATTGACGCTGGATCTACACCGGGGAATTTTTAATTTTGTTTGATAAAGGAATTGTCAAAAACTGTCTTTATGTTTTTATTTATTCTTGGTGCAATGTACCCCATACTCATTTACATAAGGATGGGGCCAGGATCTGGGGGACCCCTTGTTAAAGGGGGCCTCCAGATTCTGATAAGTCCACAGGCCAGGGTTGTGGGGAAGAGGCTCTTGCAGCGGGGGGGGGGGGGGAGTGCTCGCTCATTCTCCCCTTTCCTGGCCTGCCAGGCTGCATGCTTGGATAAGGGCCTGGTATGGATTTGGAGGGGGCCCAAAACGCCGTTGTTTTTAAAACATTTTGGCGTGGGATTCCTCTTAAACTCCATACCATACCTAGAGGTCTAGTATGAATTGGGGGGTAGCACGCCGTTTTTTTATTTTTATTTTGGCATGCCCTTAAAATCCATGTCAGACCTGAAATCCATATCAGTTCTGCCTCTTCATTGCCCATTAGTGCAGCTTATCATTGCTGCCTCATCAGTGCCAATCATTGCCGCCTATCAGTGCCCATCAGTGAAGTCTATCAGTGCCCATCAGTGCAGCCTCATCAGCGCACATTAGTGAAGGGGAAAAATTACTTATTTACAAAATTTTATAAAATAGAAACTAAGAATACCTTGTTTTTTTCAAAATTCTTGGTCTTTTTTAGTTTGTATTGCAAAAAAATAAAAAACCCAGTGGCGATTAAATACCACCAACAGATAGCTCTATCTATCTAAAAAAAAACCTGGATTTTTGTCTTACCGTAAAATCCTTTTCTCTGATGTTTGGCGGACACAGCTCCATATCTTCTTGACCCTTGGGTTATGCTGCCCCCTACAGGAGTAGGACACTAGGCGGAAAAAAGTTTGACTACACCTATAGGGCAGTCCCAGGAGGTATACTCCCACTTCCTGCTATAGGCCTTCAGTTTTGTAACAAGCAGTGTCAGAAGAACATATAACCCTACTCATTATAGGGGAGGGTGCTGTGTCCATCAATGAACATCAGAGAAAAGGATTTTACGGTAAGACAAAAATCCAGTTTTCTCTTTCGTTCAATGACGGAAACAGCTCCATATCTTCTTGACCCTTGGGATGTCCCAAAGCAGTGTCAACATGAGGGGTGGGACGAACACAAAAGAGCCACCAGTGCATCTGTGGTGTCCTGATTCCAAGACCGTGCCACAAACCCAAGCACCTTGCTGTTGAGACGAGAGGCCAAGAGGACCAACTCAGGAGTTCCCCACTGGAGACACAACTGATGAAAATACCTCCAGAGCAAATGTCCAGTATATCGATCAGTAGTCTGGATTCTTCCAGAGTCCAGACCCCCTGAACACAATCCGTGCCAAAAAAACACCACCCCACTCGAACAGGCTGGCATCCGTGCTGACCACCGTCCAGTACAGGGGAAGGAAGATTTACTCTGTTAAAACGGCAGAGAGTGAAGCCAATGAACCAGGGACCCTCACATACCCCGGCTCAACAGGATCAGATTGCCTAGAGAATGGATTCTTGCCCCACATGGCAAGAATCTCTCTTTGCAGAGGTCTCGTGTGGACAGATTTTGGAACTCGTCCCATGGGAGGAACACCCTGGTTGGGGCCGAGTACAAAACAGACCCAGATAGTCCAACTGAGAACCAGAGCCAATACCTGGAAATTTAATTTCCAACCTAACTCCTCCAGAGTCTGCGCAGTAATCTCCCAGTTGTCCGTCAGAGCAGTTGGAGACTCTGCTTGCAGAAAAAAATCATCCAGTACCACAATCCCCCCGCTGGTGCAATAATGCCAATACCTGGGCCAACACTTGTGAAAATCTGAGGGGCTGAGATAAGACCTCTTGATAATGCTCCTTGCTCACAGCAAGCGGAGGAAGCGCAAATGACCGACATCAAAATATGAAGGTAAGCGTCCTTAATATCGATAGAGGCCAGAAGATCCCCCTGATATAGGGACACCACTACCATACAAATGGACTCCATTCGAAACATCTGTACCCACACAAAGGGGTTCAGAGCTTTAGGTCCAAGATTGGACGTAGCTCGCTTTCCTTCCTGGGACCTGAAAACATGTTTAAATAAAACCCATGAAACAAACGTTTTGATTCTGAGACCGGAACAACCACCCTTTGTAGTGTCAAGTTTTACACCACCCTGAAGAGACCTCACAAGCAGTCTAGGGATAAGTACAGGTTGGGAGGAAGAACCTCTCTGGAGGAGAAGACTGAAAACTCAATCTTGTAGCCGGACTGAATCAGCTCGTGGACCCACTTGTCTTGAATCAGGGAGATCCACGGGTCCGCAAAGGAAGCAAAGACGTCCTCCCCCACCCCAAATACGGGTGATGGCGCCCCTTCAGGCAGAGGAGGGCTTGTCTGCAGGTCTGGAAGGACCCACTCTCGGCATACCAGACCAGGTCCTCATACGCAGACCAGTAAAATAGCCATATCATGCGCGGAAGGATCATTGCTGTCACAAACAGGCCAGAGACTAAGCCACATCCAGGGGGCATTACAGATGAACTGCAACCCCTGGACCAAATAATCCGCTAGCTCCGCAAAGGCAGGTGGACGCTGTTCCCACTCCAGATCCTGACGCAAAAGCTTAGCCCACTCGGGACAGTCAGAGACAACAATGCTATGGTGAACACCAGCCTAAGGACCGAATCAGCCACAGTAAACATGTGGTGGACCAAAGTCTCGGCTCTCCTGTCGAAATGATCTTTCCACCGGAATTAAGGTGGATTTATTCAGGCTGGAGACCTGAGAGTCCACCACAGGTGGGACTGCCCACGTACCCAACAGAGACTCCTCAAGGGATACCGTCTATCAAAACACTTAGCAAAACCATATTGGGTTTAGAACAACTCCACTGATTCGGGACGAAGAAGAAAAAATTCAGTTTACAAAAGAAAAAATGTCAGGACCAGAGATCCCAGCAAGATAAGGAATTGTCCTTATTTGCAGGAATTTCCTCTCACTTCCTGTTTGGCTATGGGACAGGAAGTGAAATCTCTTCAATGGGATATAGTTGGCAAAAAAAACCTGACAGGGGTTATAACCCTCTCTTACTCTATCCAAAAAAAAAAAAAAAGTGTTTTGCCTATATTTCTACTTTAAGGTGGAAAACTTTCAGTATGCAGCTCCTCCACTCCCCGCTCGGGAGTGAGAATGCACGAGTGCCCCCAGAACAAGCAGCTTGTAAAGGAGGCACTCAACAGGGAGGAGGGGCCAGGGTGCTGGTAGGGGACCCAGGAAGAGTAGGATCAGGGCTGCTTTGTGCAAAACCATTTAACAGAGCAGGTAAGTATAATATGTTTGTTATTTTATTTTTTTAAATGTGAACCTTTACAGTCACTTTAACAGAGAATATTGACAAAACAGCAGTAAAACCATAATAGCCCCATAGTCTCCAGACTTTGTGTCCCTTTCTATAATATAGCGTATAAATATTATGTCACAGACTGATTTTTGTGTAAAATCCTAATTTATCAATATTGATAACCACTATGAAAAGGCAAGCTTACACAGTATACTACGCGCCCCAGGAGGGTATATTGAACTGATAATTTATACCCTTGGTAGGCAGCTACTATTATATATACAAAAAACAATCTAATCACGAGTGTATTTAAAACCATACATAAAATCACTCTAGTAGTGCTCCACTTCTCGCATTCCAACCACCTAACACCACCAAGTGATAGAATGTGAGCAAAGTCCTTTCACTCTACAGTGAGCAAAAATGTCTCTAGGTATCGATTGTCCATATAAGTGTTTTTATTCACTCCCGGATTGTGACTTTAGACATAAAAGTCTAACATGTGGACACCACTCACCAAAATTAGTTGGCATCAATAGCAGGATTCTCCCAATCACATTGGTTGTTCCATCAATGGCTGGTAATCTCTATAACAGAAAACACCATTCACTGTAACTCAGTAGGGGAAAGAAATAATCCATCCAATTTAGCCTGTTAATCAAATCAATTTATCAATGCTTCACTCTTATTGCCATTAAGTCTATGCTAAGCTACTCTGCATCATAGAATGAAGGCAATACAAAGCATGGTATGCCGACTAGAATATAAACATTATATTGGTCCCTTCTGATCCCTTCATTTAATCCTGCAAGCCTTTAGCAGTGCTACTAACATGCCCTTTAATCTAATAATAAATCAACAATTTGCCGTGTTAAACCAGCAGTCATTAAGAGATGGTATTGCATGAACTTAAGCATTTAGGTCCTAAAAAAAGAAGTGTACCCATTGATGAAAATGATCCGTTGACTTGTGTCCCAGCCTATGTTATTTCATCTGTAGCAGTCGAATTTGATATATAGTTGACACTGGTTTGCATAGCTGTTGTGTAAGGAAATTGCCCTGCGTTGACCTTGTCTTGTAGCTTTGCTTTGCACAGTTTTTTTTACGTGTTTTCTGCATGTATAAATTACTTTGCATGACTTCCCTTGGCAATATTAACTCACAGAGACATATGACCGGGCTATAAGCCTGGCAACATTCGGTCTTTCTGCAGTCTGCGTTCCTAAAAAATTCTATATATGGATCAAAGTTCTAATGAGACCTTGTAGTCTATTCAATTTCCTCAGGTAGCAAATGGTATATGATCCGTTTGGGGTTAATGAATGTTTGTTTCTCAGAAAATGTTCTGGGAATACCTCCAGCTCCATCTCTTTCTAATCATGAGCTAACAGTCAGATGGAGACACTATCAATATCTGTGTGGGCAGTCAAAATGGTCTGGTAAGCACGGACAGTAGCTACGATGGCAGCACTGAAATTCCTTTAGGGCACTGATATACAGATTATTAAACAGCCAGACATGACAATACTGCAACAGATTTAATGGTTTGGGATTCATTTTTACCAAGGCTATCAGACTGCTTGAAGCATTGCCATATAGACCTTAAAGCAAGACTATACTTAAGACTCTCTGGCACCAGCTGTAAATCTTGCTGCAAATAATTTTGCTGATGTACAGGCATAACAGGACATTTTTAATTTACTACAGCCATATTGCAAACATTGTAGACTGTGGACATCTGAAGTAGTTGATTTCCACCTACTGTATATATGAATTTCTTTAAACACGTATTTATAGTTTAGAGAGTGCAGCGTATGTTTACTGTATAATGCACAGTGCACATAAGTACTCCTAATAAAAGGTAATGACATCATCATTTTCAGCATTATGTATCTTTATAAATTTTTTTATATAGAGTACTTAAAATTATTAGTTTGCATGGGCACATATAACCGAAAAATCAGTCAATAGAGCTAAAGGTTGTTTTCCAATGGATGCGCATCTCTTTTGACATCTTCAGATCATTGAACAGTTGTGCCAATAATGCACGTGCAGTTCTTGTATAAGCACCATACTGATGCAATCTAGCACCATCAAATCTGTATTTTACAAGCTCTTTTAGATGGTTGAGATTGTTACTAAATACTAAAATATATTATATTATTATCTTATAATTCATTTAAATCTAAATTCACTCGAAAATGGTGAGCACTTTCTTATATCAATGGGGTACTTTTTTTTTTTTTTTATCGTATTTATTAAGTTTTGCAATAAAACTTAGCAGTACAAAAACAGTGACTGAACAGTCGACAATGTACAGTACAACGACATAGAGTCAATAATACACCAATTCACAATCACACCTTTGACTGATACTGTACAGGAGATGAGACCTCCCAACCATGGGCATGCAGAAGTATCTTAGCAAGGAAGTCCTCACAGCACCTCCAGTAGTAGAGAAAGATGGCAAGTAACACATAGCATGAGCAATGCCAGTAACAGAGAGAAAGTGACTTAAAGTGTTACTAAACTCACAGCAGTAAAATCAGTCTATATATGCAGTAAAGCACGCTTGTTATACTCACTGTGAAACCTAAGGGGTTAATCCTCTGCATTCTGTTTAAAGGATATTTGATCCTTTGGGCACAGATCCTCCTCTTCTTCCACTGACTCCAAAACATGTCCGGATAAGAGAGTCTTTGGAGTCAGGCTGCACATGCTCAGTTGGGTGTGTATTGCTAGGGAGTTTTTTTTTTTTTCTTGGGAGAGTGCATGTGATCAGCACAGGGCCAACTGGCACTGTCCAGACAGGTCCAGACAGAGGGTCAGGAGGAGCCCTGCAACCTCGTAGCAGCGTAAAACTGCTCCTACAAGCTTCACCAGGAACTGATAGAAATCACAAGACTGCTCTATACTGCTAATGAGAAAAGGTATTTAGCAGTGTATATTTACTAAAATAGATGCATTTCCATGTTCTGTGTACTGTGGGAGACCAGATATAGTGAATGCAGGCTCCTACGTTTAGTAACACTTTAACCTCCCTGGTGGTAAACCCGAGTGTGGCTCGGGGTTAATTTTCAGTACCAAAAGCGGTAACCCCGAGCCACACTCGGGACTACCCTGTAGCAATTGCTTACCTTGTCCCTGCGATCCCCGATGTCCTCTGGGCGATGCCGGCATCTATCTTCCGGGTTCCCTTCCCTGCGAGCTCTGCAACGCAGGTGGGGCGGAACCCGGCGGGAGTTTAAAAAAACAAAACACACACATACACATTGTAATAGAACAAAAATGGATGGTTGGTACAGGGCTATGCCGAACCAGCCCAGAATCCCTTCCCCAATATTGAATTCATAAAAGAAACAACCATATATGTCCCTGGGGAATTTGAGTGGAGGGGCTGGAGATAGTCAATGTAGTAGTAAAGAGTATAGAAAAAAGTATATAAAATTCAACATTTATTGGTTTGTATTAAAATCCAACAGATAACATACAATGAGTGAAATTTAAAAGTTCAATGACATTCCATATACATATCCTGATAGGGATAATACATTAGAGGTTCGCGAGGCAGGTGAGTGTGTCCTCCAACATGTTTCGGAATTTTTTATTCATACAATTCCTTCTTCAGGGAAGTTATATACACACAACCGTGCTCTCACTACTTGTATATCTAAGGATGTACAATACATTGTAATCTGTCATGATTACATTACTGTGTGAAACCATTTCACCTTAGTTTTGTCCCTAATGATTTGTCCAGTCCCCTGCCTGCACTTTAAGTGTTCTGCCTAGAAACTTGAGAATGTCCATGGCGTCCAAAAGCGTTCCTTAGGTCAAAAGCGGTTTTAGACCAGCTAGAAAACAGCGATAGTGAATTGAAATTATTTGAAGAATTGAGCGATAGTGATTCATGGGGAAATCCATAATCAGACACTGAAAGTGAGGACAGCAACGATTCTGCGACTGAGCTCGTGATGTGCAAACTTGGTGCTCTATTGACTGTGGTACGGATCAGGCAGCGCCCCTAAGATTCCCATTTACTGGAGCACCTGGTACGAAAGTAGACGTTGAACACAACAACCCCTTGGCATACTTACAATAATTTTTGTTATGAGGTTATGAAAAAAATACTTACTGGGACAAACCAGTACAAAGAGCAACAATTAGCTACGCTGCATCGGAAGTTTTCAAGAAGCAGAAAGTGGGAACCAGTGACCAAAGAGAACATTTGGAAATTTCTGGGCCTAAAAATAATTCAGGGAGTGGTGGGGAAACTCCTGGAGAAGTGGTTCTGGACAATTAATACATTACTTGCCACTCCATTCTTTGGCACGGTCATGTCAAGAGTACAGATTTTCCCTGATCATGAAATATTTACACTTTGAAAGCAACGAAGAATTTGATGAAACTACTCATCCTGCACAAAAACTAAAGAAAATTTGGGAAGTATCTCAAATGATTCTAAAGAATTTCCAACAGAGCTATGTGCCAGAAAGAGATATCAGCATAGATGAAATTCTAATGGCCTACAAGGGAAAGCTCAGCTGGGTACAATACATTGCATCAAAGAAAGCACGATTTGGTGTAAAATCCTACATGCTATGCCAATCGTCAACTGGCTACATTTGGAATTCAGTCATATACACCGGAAAAGGAACAAAATTCAATCCAAAATACAGCAACTATGGAACGGCAACATCTTTCGTTCTTTCAGTCATTGAGCCATTGCTAAATCAGGGTTATTATGTAACAACCGACAACTTTTGTATATCTCCTGAACTTTATGAGTTTCTTCTGCAAAACATTACAGATGCCTATGGAACCGTTAGGGTAATTGGCGCAACATGCCGCCAACATTTGGCAATAAGAAGCTGAGGACTGAAGAAATGGTTGCCTGGCAGAAAGGCAAAATGATGGCACTGCAATGGCGTGACAAGAAAGATGTGTGCCTAATGAGTACAGTTCATAATAATTCCACTGTTATGGTATGCCTGAAAGGTGGCAAAGAAATTGTGAAGCCACAAGTAGTGATAGACTACAATAACATCATGGGAGGTGTCGAAAGAGCCGACCAAGCAATGACATTCTACCCAGCAATGAGGAAACAGCAAAAGAAGTATTGCAAGATCTTCAGACATTTTTTTTGAGCAATGCTTGTGGAATGCCCAACATTCTGCGCAAAAAAAAAAAAGTGACAAGCCTGTGATTTGTTCTGACTTCATTTGGAAAGTTACCAAAAGTATCTTTGTGAACCACCAAACACCATCAATGGCTCTGAATAGAGCTCGACGTAGTGCTGTTGGTGTTGTCAACCCAGAAGGCCTGACTGGTCATCACTTCATGGACTACATCCCACCAACCGAGAAAAAGTCAGCACCTACAAGGATGCTCGAAGCGAGATGACAGTGGAAGGAAAATCTGAAAGGAAACCAGGTTCTATTGTCCTGATTGTGACGTCGGACTTTGTGCAGTCCCCATGTTTCAAAACTTTTCATACCCGGGATGTTTACTAAACCAATATGCAGTGTCTAGTATTACAGTCATAAGTAATATTGCACGCTTGTTTAGACAAATTCCGGAGTTTTTGGTTTGATTATATATTTGTTTGATTACATTGTTGAATAAAATGTATTATTATATTATAATTTATGATTTCGTGTTTCAAACTTTATCATACCCAGGATGTCTACTAGACTCTTGTTTGGACAGATTGAGGTGAGTTATTCCTAAGAATTACAGGCCTACAATTAAAACCGATTTCCATGCAAAACAATGTACCACTTTGACATTCAAAAATACTGACATAATCAGACCGCCAGGGAGGTTAACTCAAGAGAAGCCAATCAAGCCATAAAATCTAGCATATACATAAAATAATCAGAAACAACCTAACCTTCCCAGACCTTATCAAATTTCTGAGGCACTCCTCGATGGGGTACTTTGTGTGGCCCTTTTCTCACAGTAGTAGTATTATTATTAATATACAGGATTTATAGAGCGCAAACAGTTTACGCAGTGCTTTGAATATAAAAGGGAGACACTACAGTTACAATACAAGAGGATTAAGAGGGCCCTGCTCAGAAGAGCTTACAATCTAATAGGGTGGGGCAGGTGTTACAAGAGGTTGTAACTGTGGGAAATAAGCTGATTAAAGAGGTAGAAGATTGCTTGGAGGAGTGATAGGCTTGAAGCCAGCTAGAGAAGGGAATAGCCGGACAGATTGAGGTGGAGCGTTCCAGAGGATGGGGGAGACTCTGGAGAAGTCCTGGAGATGAGCATGGGAGGTGGAGACAAGGGAGCTTTAGAGTAGGAAGTCTTGAGAGGAGCGGAGAGGATGGCTTGGGTGATATTTGGAGACAAGATTGGTGATGTAGCTCGGAGCAGAGTTTTAAATGGCTTTGTATGTTGTGGTTAGTATTTTGAATTTAATTCGCTGGGCAATCAGGAGCCAGTGTCGGGATTGGCGGAGAGGGGTGGCGGACACTGAGCAGTTGGTAAGGTGGATAAGCCTGGCAGCAGCATTCATGATAGACTGAAGAGGGGATAACCTATGGAGAGGTAGGCCTGTGAGAAGGGAGTTGCAATAGTCGAGGCGAGAGATAACAAGGGAGTGAATGAGTAGCTTGGTGGTTTCAGTTGTTAAAAAGGGGCAAATTTTAGAGATGTTTTGGAGGTGAAGTCTACAAGCTTTTGACAACGATTGAATTTGGGGCTAAAAGGACAGGTCAGAGTCTAGGATTACACCTAGTACCCTGGCATGAGGGGGGGATTGATAATTGCATTACTGATTTTGATGGAAAAGTCATTGATGGGGGCATGGGCGGCGGGGGGGGGGGATGGATATTACCAGCTCAGTTTGAGAGAGATTTAGTTTGAGGAAGTGGTGCAACATCAATGCTGATATGTCAGTAAGTAAGTTAGTAATGCGAGAGGAGACAGAAAAAGTGAGGTGAGAAGTGGACAGATAGATTTTTTTTTAAACTCTATTTATTGACGAAGCAAAAGACAAATCGGTACAGCATTCATCATGCTCAACATGAGCATGAAAATAAAAAAAATAAAAAGGTACAGTTTGGTACACATAGATAAAATGGTTACAGAGTCATATTTGTATGAATTTAAGTTTCCGATCATAATAAAGATCAGTGACAAATCCAACTTTGATTCAGTACAACCTAACTGAATATATAGAAAAACTACAACTAGTACATGAATATATTCCCCTATGCATAACAAATAGTACTTTCCTTACATGTAAGTGGTGGTGAGGGTGGAGCAACACCAGACATCCCACACCTTGTCATACTTATTGGGACAGCCCCTGTGTTCAAAAAAGATTTTTTCATGGGGAAATATCTGATTCACCATCTGGATACATTGCCGGATAGATGGAGGAGCAGATTGATTCCACTTAAGCGCAATAGCCTTTCGAGCCAAAAATAGTGTTTCCCTCAATAGAATCCTGGTATATTTTGGCCATTGTTCTTTGTCTAATATACCCAACAGACAAATGCGTGGGATGCAAGGCACAGGAATAGAAGGAATTCCAGACAATACATTTACTACTCCTTTCCAATATGTATCAATGACAGGGCATAACCACATCACATGAATAAAATCTGCCCGCGGGCAGGTACACCTAGTGCAGGTAGATGTGGGAATACAATGCATAGCATGGAGTCACACTGAGGTTGAGTATGACTGGTGAATCATATATAATTGAATAAGTTTGTTATAAATAGCCAGTGAGACAGTCAGATGGGAGTTGCACGCTTCCTCCCAGTCCTCATCTGACAAATTATGTATAAATATTTGCCATTTAGTGCAAATCTCCAAAGGATGTTTGTTAATCTAAGCACCCAGTAGATGGGAATAGATCGCAGACATCAAGCCCTTGGGGCCCTGTGATCTTATCACCATTATCATTGGATAATCAGAGAATTTTGTGCCGGTGACACCAAACTGAGTTTTTAGAGCATGGCGCAGCTAGAGGTATCTATAGAAAGCTGTATGGGGTAGTACATATTTGTTCTGTAAATCCGAGAACGAGGCCAAAACATTTCCAGTATATATGTCCTGTAGTGTAGCAATACCCCTATTTTCCCCAGAAGGAATAGTCTGAGGGAACATAGGGTTGTGTCACAAGGGTAACTCCAGATTAATCTCATCAAACTCGCCTAATGTACTGGCTTCTCTCCATATCATACGTGCAAGGATTAGAACTGGTATGTGGTCTCTTCCCAAGGAGAACAAGGGAGCCTCCAATGCAATCAACAGGTGCTTTAAATTCAACACATAGGCCAAATGTGATTC
Source organism: Pelophylax lessonae (assembly GCF_965119305.1). NCBI lineage: Eukaryota > Metazoa > Chordata > Amphibia > Anura > Ranidae > Pelophylax > Pelophylax lessonae. The sequence continues at coordinate 45,454,601 of NC_138776.1, forward strand.
TACGACAGCCGGGGTGACAGGGGATAGTCAATCAACCAAATGGCGTAGTTGCCCCGCTAAATAGTAATGATACCTATCAAGAAGTGCCATACCAGCTTTAGCTTTGGGCCGCTGTAGGACAGAGAGTGGTAGTTTCCTTCTATTACTCACCCATATAAATGATGTAAACAGTGTATCTAGAGTTTTAAAAAAAAACTTTTAGGTACCACCATTGGTATATGAGCAGTTACATATAAGCATTTGAGCAAGAGCACCATCTTTATCAAATTAATACTGCCTGCCACTGACAGAGGGAGTTTGGCCCAGATATAAGGTTTAAGCTTGATCATTTGAAGCAGATGGTCTATATTAACTTTCAGAGCTTCCGTTTGTGATAATGTAAGAATTACTCCCAAGTATTTAAATAAGGATACCACCTTAATCGGGTATACTGCTGCATTGTGAGAATAAGCCTGAGGATAAAGAGACATCAACATCGATTTCTGCCAATTTATTTTGAGACCAGAATATTTGCTATATTTATCTACAATTTGCATGACCTCAGTCAGGAATGCCAAAGCATCTTGTAGATATACTATAAGATCATCAGTATATAGGCCTATGACACCTGCCACCCAAGGTGATACCGGTAATTAGAGCTGACTGTCGGAATCATAGTGGCAGCGTCTCAATAGCCACCGCAAACAGTAGTGGGGACAGAGGATATCTTTGTCGGGTGCCTCTGTACAATGGTATAGATGCTGATAACCATTTACCAATAGCTGAGACATACGGTTTGCATAAAGGATAGTGACCCATTTTTTAAATTTTTCCCCAAATCTAAATGATCGTAGTACAGCCTGTAGAAAGAGACATTCTATTGAGTCAAAGGCTTGGCCGTGTCTAATGAGGACGACACACTTGACTCTGGAAAATATTGTCTACGTTGTATAATAAGTTGCGTCCTACGAATATTAATAGATGTGGACTTTCCAGGTATAAAGCCGATTTGGTCTGGGTGAGTAATACTTAATATTACAGAATTAGGGCGTTTGGCCAAGATTTTTGTTAGAATCTTATAGTCTGTATTGAGTAATGAAATTTGGCGGTAAGAAGCCCAGTCAGCAGGGTCTTTATCGGGCTTGGGTATAAGAACCACTGTGGCTGGATACATAGATGGCGACAGTCTACCCTCTTGAAATGCCTTGGAGTAGATTTGTGTTAGTACAGGTGCTAGGATGTCTACAGTGGGGATCAAAAGTTTGGGCACCCCAGGTAAAAATTTGTATTAATGTGCATAAAGAAGCCAAGGAAAGATGGAAAAATCTCCAAAAGGCATCAAATTACAGATTAGACATTCTTATAATATGTCAACAAAAGTTAATTTTATTTCCATCATTGACACTTTCGAAATTACAGAAAACAAAAAAATGGCGTCTGCAAAAGTTTGGGCACCCTGCAGAATTGATAGCATGCACGGCTGAGACCTGCCAGTGTCATGGATTGTTCTCAATCATCGTCTGGGAAGACCAGGTGATGTCAATCTCAAAGGTTTTAAAATGCCCAGACTCATCTGACTTTGCCCCAACAATCAGCACCATAGGATCTTCTAAGCAGTTGTCTAGAAAACTGAAACTGAAAATAGTTGACGCTCACAAAGCAGGAGAAGGATATAAGAAGATAGCGAAGCGTTTTCAGATGTCAATATCCTCTGTTCGAAATGTAATTAAGAAATGGCAGTCATCAGGAACAGTGGAAGTTAAAGCAAGATCTGGAAGACCAAGAAAAATATCAGACAGAACAGCTTGCAGGATTGTGAGAAAAACAATTCAAAACCCACGTTTGACTGCACAATACCTCCAGAAAGATCTGGCAGACACTGGAATTGTGGTACACTATTCCACTATAAAGAGATACTTGTACAAATATGGTCTTCATGGAAGAGTCATCAGAAGAAAACCTCTTCTACGTCTCACCACAAAAATCAGCGTTTGAACTTTGCAAATGAACATATAGACAAGCCTGATGCATTTTGGAAACGAGTTCTGTGGACCCATGAGGTTAAAATTTAACTTTTCGGCCGGAATGAGCAAAGGTACGTTTAGCGAAGAAGGGGCACAGAATTTAATAAAAATAACCTCTGTCCAACTGTTAAGCATGGGGGTGGATCAATCATGCTTTGGGGTTGTATTGCAGCCAGTGGCACAGGGAACATCTCACAAATGGAAGGAAAAATGGATTCAATAAAATTTCAGCAAATTTTGGATGGTAACTTGATGCCATCTGTGAAAAAGCTGAAGTTAAAGAGAGGATGGCTTCTACAAATGGATAATGATCCTAAACACACCTCGAAATCCACAGGGGATTGCATCAAGAGGCATAAACTGAAGGTTTTGCCATGGCCTTCACAATCTCCTGACCTCAACAAAATTGAAAATCTATGGATAGACCTTAAAAGAGCAGTGCGTGACAGACAGCCCAGAAATCTCAAAGAACTGGAAGACTTTTGTAAGGAAGAATAGGCAAAGATACCTCAAACAAGAATTGAAAGACTCTTGGCTGGCTACAAAAAGCGTTTACAAGCTGTGATACTTGCCAAAGGGGGCAGTACAAGATATTAACTCTGCAGGGTGCCCAAACTTTTGCAGACGCCATTTTTTTGTTTTCTGTTATTTTGAAAGTGTAAATGATGGAAATAAAATCTAACTTTTGTTGACATATTATAAGAATGTCTAATCTGTAATTTGATGCCTTTTGGAGATTTTTCCACTTTTCTTGGCTTCTTTATGCACATTAATACAAATTTTTACCTGGGGAGCCCAACTTTTGATCCCCACTGTAAGTATCTGCAGTATACCTCCAGGGGAAGGCCATCAGCCACCGCTTCCCTGATATCATCTTCTGTGATATCAGCTTCTAATGTCGATACTTGTTCCTGCGTCAAGGTGGGAAAACTCAAATGTTCCAAGTATTTGTCTATATCTTGTCCAGTATATGCAAGAGTGATATTATACATGTTGGTATAAAACTCATGAAAGCAGGTGAGTATATCCCCTGTTGTACAGGCCTCAGTTCCATCTACACATATTCGTTTAGTCACCACAGACCTGGATACCTGCTGCCTGGCCATATGCGCTAACAATAAACTAGATTTGTTACCAAATTCAAAATATTGTTGTTGGGTATAGAATGCCTTCCATTTTGCATTATCTGACAGTTGTGTCGAGTATGCATGGGACGCCTCTAGACAGATAGATTTGAGTGTCATTGGTGTATAGATGGTATTGGAAGCCGTTGGCGGTTATCAAGTGACCAAAAGAGGCAGTGTAGCTAGAGAAGAGAAGGGGTCCAAGAACAGAGCCTTGAGGAAACCCCACAGAAAGGTGCACTGGAGAGGAGGAGATAGAGTTGTAGGTAACACTGAAGGAGCACTATGAGAACCAAGAGAGAGCAGAATCTTGGAGGCCAAGGGAATAGAGTTTATTAAGAAGGAGCGAGTGGTTGATCGTATCAAAGGCCGCAGAGAGGTCAAGTAATAGGAGTATGGAGTAGTGCCCATTAGTTTTAGCAGTTAGTAAATCGTGAGTTTTAGTAAGGCAGTTTCTGTGGAGTGTTGTGAGTGAAAGCCAGACTGTAAGGGATCAAGAAGCTTATTTTCACTGAGGTAGGAGCTAAGACGGTTGTAGACTAAGCGTTCTAGAAGTTTAAAGGTAAATGGGATCAGTGGGATTGGTCTTAAGTTGTTCAGGTTGGTGGGGTCCAGTGAGGGCTTTTTAAGTATGGGAGTGATCTGCACATGTTTTAGAGGGGAGGGGAAGGTGCCACTAGAGAGGGAGAGATTGAAGATGTGAGTGAGGGAGCATAGGATAGAATAAGAGGGTGACCATAGTAGTTGTGAGGGAACAGGTTCTAGGGGACAATTGGTTAGGTGGGCATCTGAGAAATTTTTTGTAACCTCTTCAGTAGTATCCAGTTCAAAAGAGGAGAGCGTTGACTGTGCCATTAGGCAAAGTATGTTGAGTGGGGAAGATGTACGCACAGTGGAGGTTTCCTCACGTATTGCATTAATCTTGTCTTTACATGTGATTGGCAATCTCTTGGGCAGTGAGTGAGGTAGAGGGGGTGGGTGACGAAGAAGAGAGTTAAAGGTTGAGACGAGCCGACTGGGACTGGATGACAAGGTATTCATGAGAGAGACAAAGTAGGCTTGTTTGGCAGCATTGAGGCAGGAATTGTATTATAGGAGGGCAAATTTATATGGGGTGAAGTCCTGCAGGCATTTGGTTTTACACCACAGTCATTCAAGAGCACGGCAATGTCTCTTGAGATTTCTACTGTTGTCAGTTTGCCAGGGTTGCAATGGTCGGAGCCTGATTCTGCGTGTAGTTAGAGGAGCAAGTGCATCCAGTGATGATGAGAGTTACCTGTTGTAAACAGAGGTGGCCAGGTCAGGACAGGACAAGGAAGAGATTATGTCATATAGGTGGTCAGTAGCAGAATAGAAAAGAGAAGGGTTAAAGTGACGAAGGTTCCTACGAATATTTGTTTGCTGCTTGGAGGGATGGGTGATTGGAGGCAAGGATACAGTGAAATCGATGAGGTTGTGATCAGAGAGAGGAAAGGGGTCATTGGTGAGGTTTTTAGGTGTTCAGAGATGGGAGAATACAAGGTCAAGTGTATTACTATGGGAGTGAGTGGAAGTGTATGTCCATTGGGTTAGGTCAAAGGATGAGGTGAAGCTGAGTTGTAGCTGGGCTATTAACACTGACAGGGATGTTGAGGTCACCAAGAATGATAATGGGTATTTCAGAGTAGAGAAAGTAGGGTAGCCAGGCAACAAAGTCATTAAAAGAGAGCAATACTGGTCCAGGAGACCGATAAATTGCTGCAAATCCTCTCCAATGGGAGAAAACAGATGAATACAGTGCATCTCGAAATGAAGAGAGGGATAGAGAGGGAGGGATAGGAAGGACTTGGTAGGTGCTTTGTGGGGATAGAAGGAATCCAACTCCAGCTCCTTTCTGTCCGTTGGGTCTGGGGGAGTGAGTCCAGTGGAGCCCACCATAGGAGAGGGCAGCAGGAGAAGCAGAGCCAAAATTCTGAAGCCAGGTTCAGTTAAGGTGAGTATCCATAGGTCCATAGCTTTGGAGTCAGGCTGCACATGCTCAGTTTGGTGTGTATTGCTAGGGAGTTTTTTTTTTTTCTTGGGAGAGTGCATGTGATCAGCACAGGGCCAATCGGCACTGTCCAGACAGAGGGTCAGGAGCTCTGCAGCCTCATAGGACAGCTCAGTGCAGTATGAAAACTCCTCCTACAAGCTTCACCAGGAACTGATAGAAATCACAAGACTGCTTTATACTGCTAATGAGAAAAGGTATTTCCCTGTTTATGTTTACTAAAATAATTGCATTAATAACACTTTAATCAAGAGAAGATGCCAATCAAGCCATAAAATCCAGCATATACATAATTTAATCATAAACAGTAACAGAAAAATTAACCTAACCTTCCCAGATCTTATTAAACTTCTGAGACACTCCTCGATGGGGTACTTTGTGTGGCCCTTTTCACACAGTAGTAGTAAAGTGTTAACCTGTAACGAGTGTAAATGTAGTCAATGAAAACATTTTTTGTCAAAGTTTTCGTCAGTGGCATTTTAACAGTGATAAAAACTAAACGAAAAGTACAGCACATTTTCGTCCACTGACGAAGACGATGACGAAAATCAAATCATTTTTCGTTAACGAACGAAAACGGGACGAAAATGTGAGGCTGGGACTTTTACTAACTTACGGTTTTTACTGAGCTTCGCCTGCTTCCACTTTCAGCAAGCAAGCGAGTTGAAGTGACTCTATGCACCATCTGTGACAACTGAGAGACCAGAGCAGCACTGTGCATTACAGGCCATCCCTTAGACCTGAGACCACCATCCAGCACTGTGCAGCATTACAGGCCTCCTCTGACCAGTGACCGCCGGCATGGTGGAATCCAGAGCACTGTGCATTACAGGTCATCCCTCAGACCTGAGACCACCATCCAGAACTGCAGCATTACAGGCCTCCTCAGACCACCGTCCAGAGCACTCTGCAGCATGACAGGCCTCCTCCACCATCCAGAGTGGCTAAATCTGGATCTGCTTTTTGTTCAAACCTTAATACCATAAATAACACAATATTAGATTTTTTTACTCCAGGAGTATATAACGAGTTTGGAAATTCTAAAGAAATGCCTAAATAATGCATTACAATTTAACTAAACACATTAGATTTTAGTTGACTAAAATTATTTTATTCGACTAAAGTTTACTGGAGATTTTAGTCGACTAAAGTATGATGACTAAAATGGGACTAACACTAAAATGGCATTTAAGTCAAAGACTATAACTAAAACTAAATCAAAATTCGATGCCAAAATTACCACTGCCTGTAACCAGTGCTTTTTCACCATTTACATCAATATCCACAGCTCATAACCGTCGCTACGTCTGAGCACTTCCTGGGATGCTATCAATACCCATTCCAGAGCAGGGTCCTTTGCTGAATTCGTACCCCACCAACCTACTGTATTTTTGCATAAACCTATATGCAAAGTGCCTGCAGTACACTGTCCATGATAAGATGCATTGATGAATAGCTGACATTTTAGGGCCTAGTTCATAAAAACACTGGCAAACCTATTTTGTGCTATGATGAAAGATGGTGCCAACAGTCCCCCCAATGAAGCATTCAACTGTTGACAGCACGTATACTATATGTTTGGTATTCAGACTCAAACTGCCTATGTTGTGTTTCTGTAAGAATTCCCTTCTCTGACACGCTCACACGTGACTACTAATTCCTTCAGTAAGGATGCTGCTGTCTACATAATGGCAACTGTCGCCCAAACAAGAGGAAACATCTCCTCCTTGGTTTATCTGACCATGTCCCTGCTAGTGCCTAGTAGGTGTCATTACGGTAAGCGTATAGATACTGAACACTAGAAGGAGCATGTTGATGCAGATATGTTGTGAGCAGATAACTTCTCTTTCTCTGCTCATTGTTATCAGTTAGCATTGCTCTCAAGTCTCTCTGTGGACTACTCCTTTGAAAATACAAAGAAAGGGAAGCGTTCTGTAGTCCCAAAACTTTTTTCCATGAATGACAACACTGCTACAGTGTGGTACTGGCAGGGTCAGCAGGTGAAAAAAAAAAGGGAAAACTAAGGAAAACAAATGCAGGACTATCCTTTCAAGATTCTGATCTCGCTAAGAGACAGGCTCGTCCAGTTTAAAATAGTGCATAGGGCTTTTTTTACCCCTCATTGCTTGCATAAAATGGGACCTACTCACTCCTCGTCATGTTGGAGGTGTGGTGACTCTCGGGGAGATTTTATACATATTTTCCTTTCCTGCCCAGCAATTACTGTGTACTGGACGCAAATACTAGCTGCCATTTGACAAGTGACTAATATCTCAGTCCCTCCCTCTCCCACAATGTGTTTACTGTGCCTGATAGAAGAAGTAGCTCCTAGAGTGGCAGACAGAATTTTATTTAGTCTCCTATTATTCTATGCTAGAAAAGCTATTACGCTTCATTGGAAGAAACAGAACCCTCCTAGTTTGTCCTCTTGGAAGAGTTTGGTTAATACTGCCCTTCCCTACTATAAAGATACATATGCACATAGAGGCTGCCCCAAGAAATACAATAGGGTCCGGGCCAAGTGGCTGGCAGAGCCCACCACGGCAGTGGATAACTGACACAGGGACGCACTTCCTATGATTTCGTCCTGTAAGCATGATGTGAAATTTAACACCGCCTGCAATCCTGCAGATGATACACATGGGTGAACACAGGTTCTTTGGTTATATCAATGTTTAGTGTTTAAGTCGTCTCCTTGCGGACATAGTCTTCAGTACTACTTACTGCCCTCCTGCCTTGCACCCCTTCGTGGGTCGATATCTGAGACTAAAGGTCTGCTCTTTTGTTATTTGTATTTTTTGTGGAAAATGAATAAAAAGATTTTCCAAAAAAGATTTAAAAAAAAAAAGAAAACAAATGCATCCACCACATCTGAGGACTGGTAAGCTGCACTATATATATCATTTTTGTGCTTTAGATATGCTTTAAAATTGTATTCCTTCTGTTTAAATCATAAGACATTGCATCACCTTCAGTATGAACCTTGACAGAACGTAGGCAGCACCTTGGGTGGTTTTGACATTGGTATTATGCTCAAATCATTGCTTTTTCTAAAATCTAGAAGTCTAGTTGCTGTGTAACTCCTGGTAATATCACATTTAAAATGTCTTTATTAGCCGTGTTGGAAAAAGGGTAATGTGTTTGTAATTTGCAACTGACTGCTAACATGAAGTCTATACCATTACACAGGAGCAGGACTGGGAAAGTGGAAGTGAGCTGGAAGGAGAGAGCTGGTACCCAACAAACATGGAGGAACTTGTGACAGTAGATGAAGTTGGAGAGGAGGATCTGATAGTAGAACCTGATATCACTGAACTTGAAGAAATAGTTCCAGTGGTCCAAAAGGACAGTGACAACTGCGTTCAGATGTGTGCGCATGGAATTGACGCTGTGGATTTACAGTGCAGATACAATGAGAGAACAAGGAGTGTGTGTTCCTCTATAGTAATGGGCTGTGTATCTCTGAGAGGGAGCACAAGCCCTGACAGTAGCTGCGGTGAGACAGCTGCAAATGCTCTTGATGCCACTGTGAATTCTGAAGAGAAAGGTGATGCAATGGATGAAAGTGCCAAAAGTCCCAACAGACTCTCAAACAAAGAACCTGCTAGAGAGAGCCAGGAGCATACTATGGACCCTCAGAATCCCGAACACACAGAAAAAACTGCTTTAGATTTCTGTAAGAGAACAGACTCTGAGGCAAACATCAACACAACCATGATGGACGAGCACATCCAGGAGGAAAGACGGAATAAAAGGGAGAGTGAAAGTTCAATGTCTGGTATGTTACCGGTAAAGTGATCATATTCTCAGTTCTGAGCAGCATAAACATTTTTTGTATGTTCTCTGGGATAGCATAACCATCTACAAAGGTAGCATAAAAAGTATCAATAAACCTGAAATTCATTCTTCATTATAATGACCATAGGTATTGCTGTCCATGTCAAATGTTCATGAAGAATTCCCAAATTGATCCTATTGTTTTGTAATCTGTTGTTCGACTAGTGTGAGTTTAAAGCAGTAGTAAACTCCACTTTGTCACTTTTACCTACAGGTAAGCTTATAATAAGGCTTACCTGTAGGTAAAATGAATATCTTTTAAACGTGCACCGTTTAGGAGATATCTGCTTTTTTGGCAGCCGATTACGTCACCAGTGCATGCACTCTTAAGGAACGGCATACTCATGCCATTCCTCAAGAGCTTTGTGCCACAGTGGTGACTCCTACATGCATTCGTGGAGTGACATCATGGTTCGGCCAAATGGCTGGACCCTGCGAACTGGGAAGAAAGACCGGGTGAAGATGGAAGCCCTGTCAGCGGTGACAGAGCACCACTGGAGGGCTTCATTTTAAGGTAAGTCTTTCATGGGGTGCATACTAGCACATTATGATATCATCTTCAGGGGAACTGGAATTTTTTTGTTGTTGTTCAAAATACTTTACTACATCTTTAACCTCCCTGGCGGTCTGATTATGTCCAGATTTCTGTGCTAAAAGCGGTACATTCTTTTGCATGGAAATCTGTTTTACATTTGAAAACTTGCAATCCCCTGCCATCCTCCCCCCGCCGTCCTCCCCCGCCATCTTCCCACTGTCCTCCCGCTGTGTGCTCGGCCGATGCCAACTCTTGTCTTCCGGTTCCCTTCCCTGCGAGCGTTGCGACACAGGGGTGTGGAACCGGCGGCAATTTAAAAAATGTAAATACACTAAATGACAGGATACAAAGTTATGATCCTAACAGATTACACTGTGTCATGCCATTTCACCACAGGATTGCACCTGGTGACTTTTCCAGTGCCCTGCCTGTGCTTTTCCAGTTCTTTGTGCCTGGAAAATTGAGAATGACCATGGCGTCCAAAAAGCGTTCTTTTTGTGCAAAAGTGCTTTTAGACGAACTGGAAAACAGCGACAGCGAAACTGAGTTACTTGAAGAACTGAGCGATAGCGATTCTTGGGAAAATTCGTCATCAGGTACGGAAAGTGATGTCAGCGACGATTCTGATGTCTCTTTCTGGCACATCGCTCCGCTGGAAATTCTGAAGAATCATTTGATACTTCCCAAATTCCACAAGCTTTGTGCCAGTAAGAGAAATCAGAATCGTCGCTGTTGTCACTTTCCGTATCTGATGGCGAATTTTCCCACTAATCGCTATCGCCCAGTTCTTCAAGTAACTCAGTTTCGCTGTCGCTGTTTTCCAGTTTGTCTAAAAGCGCTTTTGCGCAAAAAGAACGCTTTTTGGACACCATGGTCCTTCAAAATTTTCCAGGCACAAAGCACTGGAAAAGCATAGGCAGGGCACTGGAAAAGTATCCAGGTGCAATCCTGAGGTGAAATGGCATGATACAGTGTAATCCACTAGGTTCACAGCTAATCCACTAGGTTCACAGCTAATCTCATTTAGTGTTTTTACACTTTTGAATTTGCCGCCGGTTCCACCCCCCTGTGTTGCAACGCTCGCAGGGAAGGGAACCGGAAGGCAAGTGCTGGCAATCGGCCGTGCACAGAGTGGGGAGAGAGTGGGAGGACGGCGGGGGATCGCAGGGAAGGTGAGTAACATTCTGGGGTAATCCCGAGTGTGGCTCGGGGTTACGCTTTTGATTCTGAAAGTTAACCCCGAGCCACAACAAAAATTTTATTGTCAGAAAATGGAATGAGTATTCTTAAAATTAACATTTTTGAATGAAGATCTACTAGTGTATGGCCAGCTTTAATATCCCTTGGCTTGCTTGATTCACACACGGATAATGAAGATGCACACACCAGATCTGCACGTTTTGAGGCTGTTATAACCTTGTTCCCTGAATACACGTGTATATATATAGATAGATTAATAATTAGCTAGTGTCTGGATAGTTTAGTGGTCTGGGGTGGTGTATGAGTTATTCCCAGGCTGTAATCTGAATGATTAATCCTGAGTGCTCTATATTTGGTGCGGTAAATGACCATCTTTTACACCACGCTATTAGACATGCCTGCTCACTTCAGATTTTTCCTCACTGATGGACTGAAAAAAACAGCTGAACTATAGTCTGATCTCTTTTCCGGAGAGCCTCCACTTTATTCCAATCCAGTTATCCTATTCCTGGGGTATTTTTCACCTCTCTTTAAGCCACATTTGATGAGCCAGCCTGTCTCACAGCTACATTAGGAGACTCAATTAGGATGTATCTGGGGTGAGTAATAAATACATTTTAGTAAAACAGTTAGGGCAAACATGAAAGTGATGCATTTACAATAACTCAGGGGACACAGTCTAAACAGCATGAACTTGTGTGGCATTAGGCTTCAACTTTACCAAATACAGAGAAAGGGACAATTTAGTGGCATCATGTGCTTGTAGAGAGCTCCAGGATCCCCTAAACCTGGAATGTTCTCATATGTAAATTTCAAATATTGCTAAAATTGTGAGGTTTGTGTGCCTTTTTTCACAGCTCATTATGGTTTTTCATGAGTAACCTTAGAGCCTAAGTTCACCCTTTCCAAAAAAAAGCTCATGCGGTCAAGGGACCCCAGTAGATGTTAAAAAACTGTGCAGCTCTGAAAATTGTTCAGTAATAATATTGACATACCTGTAGGCCATTTGGGTCCCCCCAGAATCCTGGCTCTAAGGCTTCGTTCACACATAGGTGTTTTGAATCACAGGTGGAATTGCCGTGATTCTGCCCGCAATTTCAAAACATGCTGTTAAAATGTCAGATCGCACATCAGCGTGTTCAGGTGGCATTCATTTTAATGGCACAGATAAATGCATTGATTCTGGTGTGATTGTCGTGCGACAAATAGTGCTGCAATCGTGCAACGCGTGTCGCCCAGCAGGAGTTCCAGGAACTTCTTTTGGGCGACACGCATTGTGCAATTGTCGCACGACAATTTGCCGCATGTGAGGTCCCACCCCCAAATCCATACCAGATCTGAAGAGCCTGGTATGGATTGGAGGGGGGCGTCACGCCATTTTTTTTTTATCTTCAGCTCTTTTGTTTACATTCTGCTTCCAGCAGGCAGCAGGGCTGATTCATGGCTGTTAGGATGCTGGCAGGTGCCAGCTCCTTAACAGCCAATAACACGCCTGCTGCTGACAGCAGGAATTAGTCACTGGTTGTTAGGATGCTGGCAGATGCTCCTAACAACCAATGCAAGAATGGACCGTTTGTTTGTTTACATTTGTATAGGTCCCCTTTTGTTTTTAAACCAAACAAAAATAGAGACTTGTTCTGTTTAAGAAAACTGACATGAACAGATGCAGATGTAAACGAATAATCATCCATTTGCCCATAGGAAAGTATCGCGGTCTGTTTTTCATCTGTTAACAGATGGATGAAAAATGGACATATGGAATGCCCGCCTGAAAGGACCCTAAGTCTTTAACATTCAATAGGGAGCCTTCTTGTTGGAAAAAAAATAGGGAGCCTTGCATGGGGGGGGGGACACTTACGTTTGGGCAAAAAAGGTAACATCTGCATGATGTAAGAGGCCATTTGAGGCTCTCTTCTTTGTTTCCAAGGTCCTAGTTTATAGTATTAAGATTGAGAAAAGATTCTGTTTAAATGTCCCTATCTGATGTCTAATTGAAATTATTTTCTATCATCAGAAGTGAAATCCCCAGAAGCACCAGAAATGGAAGCAAAAGAAATTCATTCTCTACCTTCCTGGGAGCAGGACAATGTGTTTACTGAGCTGAACATCCCTCTGGGTATGTATGCTGCACTTAAATGTGTTTACTCAAAAAATGATGACAGGGAAAAGCATTATTGTAAATTAGCAATATAAAGTCAGTTCCACACCGGAGTAATAAAAGGAGTATGGATATAGCCCATGTGCTGAAAAGAAAAAGCTCACCCAAAATGTTTTCACACATCAGTTTACATAGAATTGATGGATAAGTAAATCGATGGCTCAGCACAGCTCCAACCAAAACTTTTTTTGTTCTAAGTAGAGTGGGGAAGGATAAGAACCTCTGTTTAGTTATGTACCCATTTGGGAGATTTTCCCTCATTTGCTGTGTGGTCACTGAAAGTAAGCACAATATTCCCAATGGGGGCAACGGCAGTAGAGAACATTATAGCAGATTGATTGGAGACGGTACATTTTTTTTTGCTGTCTGTGTCTTTGTTGTGGGTATCTCCTCACTCCCCAAGTCATCACTATGACAAGGTGGGTGGGGATTCTCCCCAGTGGGGACACAGGTTCCAATAAAACAAAACAGAGGTTACAACATTTTCAACACTATCAAAAAAATAGTTTGGCTAATATTAGTTAATATTAAGCTTCAAAGGCTAGGTAACATATTTTTCATTGCATTATAATTACAGTTTTTAGCTTTAAGCTAAACTGCAGGCAAATATAACAGACACAACTTAATGCAGCTCTGTATTCATTATTACATCAGTTGATGTATTTTTAAATGCTTCAGAAGTATCTGAATTTGACTTGGTATCAAGCTCTTGTAGTCTGCTGTAAAGTCTGTACAGCTCAGAAAGGGGAAGGAAGAAGCAGCACAAAGATCCCATTATTGTGTGCTGCAGTGCAGGGAAAATTCTGATAGGAGGGGAGAATGGAGTAAAAGAGAGATGAGCTTATCAGTCTGCTGCTTTTCCTTTCACTGTCCAGTCATAGTGCGGGGATGAGAAGGGGACCTGTAGGTTAAATGGAAACTGCAACATAAAAAGTTTAGGTTCCCTCCCATGACTGATCTTGTGTACACATTGGTCTATGAACATTAACCTCCCTGGCAGTATTCCCGAGTGTGGCTCGGGGGTTAATATACAATGCCAAAAGTGGTAACCCCAAGCCACACTCGGGAATACCCCACAATCACACTTACCTTCCACTGCGATCCCCAGCCATCCTCCAGCCATTCTCCCGCTGTCCTTGCTGATGCCGTCACCCGTCTTCCGGTTCCCTTCCCTGCGAGCACCGCGACGCAGGGGGGTGGTACCGGCGGAAAATTCAAAAAATAAATAAAACAAATGACATGATACAGTGTAATCTGTTAGGATTACAATTTTGTATCAAGCCATTTTACCACAGCTTTTCACCTAGTGTCTTTTCCAGTGCCCTGCCTGTACTGTTCTTTGTGCCTGGAAAATTGAGAACGTCCATGGCGTACACAAAGCGTTCTTTTAGCTCAAAAGCAATTTTAGACGATCTGGAAAACGACAATGTATCGGAATTATTTGAAGAACTAAGCGATAGTGATTCGTGGGAAAATTTGTCATCAGGTACTGAAAGTGACAACAGCAACGATTCTGCGACTGAGCTCAGTGAGGTGAGAACTTGGTGCTCTATTGAGTGCAGTACGGATCAGGCAGCACCCCCCCAAGACTCCCATTTACTGGAGCACCTGGTATGAAAGTTGACGTTGACCATGACAACCCCTTGGCATACCTACAATTATTTCTGACCGAAAAAATGGTTACCGAGACAAACCGGTACAAAGAGCAACAATTGGCTAGGCATCTAGAGTTTGCAAGATACAGAAATTGGGAACCAGTGACCAAAGATGACATTTGAATAAAATGTATTATTATATTATAATTTATGATTTCGTGTTTCAAAATTCATCATACCTGTGATGTCTACTAGACTCTTGTTTGGACACCTTTAAGTGAGTTATTTCTAAGAATTACAGACCTAAAATATAAAACAACAGATTTCCATGCAAAACAATGTACCGCTTTGAGATCAAAAATTCTGACATAATCAGACCGCCAGGGAGGTTAAACAGATTATGCATCCCTTTTTAAAGTACACTAACCATTGTATTAAGCATTACAGGTACAGTGGCGAAAATAATAATTTGACCCCCTGCAGATTGTTTGCTCACTTACAAAGTATTGAAGGGTCTATAATTTTTATCATAGGTGTATTTTAAATGATAGAGATAGAATATCAACCAAAAATCCGGAAAAAAAACACGATACAAATGTTATAAACTGAGTTGCAGTTCAGTGAGTAAAATAAGTATTTGATCCCCTACCAACCAACAATAATTCTGGCTCCCACAGTTTGACTACAGTATGTGCTCATGTGGTATACAGATTAGTCCTGTCAATTTAAGAAGGTGCTCCTAAAGACAACTCATTATGCATATAAAAGACACCGGTCCACAAAATCTCTTTCTTCCATTCAAACCTCACCATCATGGGCAAGACCCAAGAGCTGTCAAAGGTCGTCAGGAACAAGATTGTAGACCTGCACAAGGCTGGAATGGGCTATAAGACCATCAGCAAGAAGTTCGATGAGAAGGAGACATCTGTTGGACCGATTTTTCACAAATGGAAGAAATACAAAATACCCATCAATCGCCCTCGGTCTGGAGCTCCATGCAAGATTTCGCCTCATGGGGTAAGGATGATCATGAGAAAAGTGAAGAATCAGCCCAAAACTACACGGGAGGAGCTTGTGCATGATCTCAAGGCAGTTGGGACCACAGTCACCAAACAAACCATTGGTAACACAATATGCCGCCATAGATTGAAATCCTGCAAGGTCCCCCTCCTCAAGAAGGCACATGTACAGGCCCGTCTAAAGTTTGCCAATGAACATATAAATGATTCAGAGAAGGATTGGGAGAAAGTGCTGTGGTCAGATGAGACCATAATTGAGCTCTTTGGCATTAACTCGACTTGCTATGTTTGGAGGAAGAAAAATGCTGACTATGACCCTAAGAACACCATCCCTACAGTCAAGCACGCAGGTGGAAACATTATGCTTTGAGGCTTTTTCTCTGCTAAAGGTACAGGCCAACTTTGCCGCATTGAGGGGCCAATGGATGGGGGCTACGTATTGTAAAATCTTGGATGAGAACCTTATTCATTCCAGAACACTGAAGGTGGGTAGTGGATGGGTCTTCAAGCATGACAATGACCTAAAACATACCGCCAAGGCAACAAAGGAGTGGCTCAAGAAGAATCACATTAAGGTCATGGAGTAGCCTAGCCAGTCTCCAGAACTTCATCCTATAGAAAATGTATGAAGGGAGCTGAAACTTTAAGTTGCCAAGCAACAGCCAAGAAACCGTAAGGATTTGGAGAAGATCTGTAAAGAAGAGTGGACCAAAATCCCTCCTGAGATGTGTGCAAACCTGGTCACCAACTACAAAAAACGTCTCACCTCTGTGCTTACCAACACAGGGTTTCTCCATGTTTTGCCTAGGGATCAAATACTTATTTTACTCACTGAACTGCAACTCAATTTAGAACATTTGTATCATGTGTTTTTTCTGGATTTTTGGTTGATATTCTGTCTCTTTCATTTACAATACACCTATGATAAAAAATGATAGACCCTTAATTTCTTTGTAAGTGGGCAAACTTACAAAATCTGCAGGGGATCAAATAATTATTTTCCCCACTGTATTATCAATGTGTTGTGTGCAGTGCTACAAATGTACCTGCAGTTTCCAGCAAGTTTATTTATATAATATAACCCTAATTCTAAGAAAGTTGGGACGCTGTGAAAATTCTACATAAAAACAGAATGCAATGATTTGCAAATCCCATAAACCCATATTTTATTCACAACAGAACTCCTATCAAATGTTTAAACTGAGAAAATTGACCATTTTAACCCCTTCGTGCCTAAGCCTTTTTCTGACATTTGTTGCTTACAAGTTTAAATCAATATGTTTTGCTAGAAAATACTTAAAAAATAAATATTTTTTTTTAGCAGAGACCCTAGAAAGTAAAATGGTTTGTTGCAATATTTTATGTCACACGGTATTTGCACTGCAGTCTTTTCAATGCAAATTTTTTGGAAAAAATACACTTTTATGAAAAAAAAAAAGAAACAAAACCCTAAAGTTTTATTTTATTTTTTTTATTTTTACACTGTCCCTTTAAAAAACATTTTTTTGATCATTTTTATTGCTATCACAAGGAATTCATAAAATATACCTTGTGACAGTAATAGGCAGTGACAGGTACTCTTTATGGAGGGATTTTGGGGTAAAAGACCCCTCCTCTACACTTAAAAGCATTCAAAATGCCAAGTTTAGCTGTTTTGAATACTGTCATTTTTATTTTTTTTATGTGGCGCCTTTAAGGCTCCAGTAACCGGAAGTGATGTCATGACATCACTTCCAGGATTTTAAATCGGAGACCCGATCAAACAGGAATCCGGCTTTGTTCGGAGTGCTGGCTGGTCGCTCGGGTCTCCTGGTGGGATGGGAGACTGGAGCGAGCTGTGGAAGGCGGCAGGATCGTTTGCTTAGCCGCATTGGTTGTTATTACTAGAAAGCCAACCACTGGCTCTAAACAACGGTACTGGGGTAATGCCTCTAGCTGCAGGCATCATCCCCGTACAACCCCCTGAAGCCGAAACCGCATATTTGCGTTCCGTCGGCATGAAGGGGTTAAAAAAAACAAGGTAACTTTGAAATTAATGCAAGTAACACGTCTCAAAAAAGTTGGGACAGGGCCTTGCCCTTATCACATCACCTCTTCTTTTAACAAGACTGTAAATGTCTGGGAACTGATGAGATCAGTTGCTGGAATTTTGGGAGAGGAGTGTTGTCCCATTCTTGCCCGATTTAGGATTCTAAGTAACTGCTCAACAGTGGTGGGTCTTTGGCATATTTGTGGTTTCAAGATGCGCCAAATATTTTTAGTTAGTGAAAGGTCTGGACTTCAAGCAGGCCAGTTAAGCACCTCTTCTACTATGAAGCCATGCTGTTGTCATAGATGCAGTATGCGGTTTATCATTGTCCTGCTGAAAAATACAAGGCTTTCCCTAAAAAAGAAGTTGTCTGGATGGGAGTATATGTTGCTCCAAATACTGGATATATCTTTCAGCATTGATGGTGCCTTTACAGATGTAAAAAGCCTGCCTGCCTCCAAAGATGCCCAAAAAATGCCTGCAACGAAAACGCCCAGGTGGAGCGGAGCCATACGCCTGTGCTACTAAAAAATATAAGAAAAATTATATTTTTTTCTGGTTCTGGACATGCTACAGAGCTGAAACTTCACAGGTACACTTTTTAGACCCCCCAGACACTAAATCCAAAAAAATTCATGCCTGCCTCCAAAGACGCCCAAAAAATGCCCGATAAATGCCTGCAACAAAAACGCCCAGGTGGAGCGGAGCCATACGCCTGTGCTAATAAAAATTATAAGAAAAATTATCTTTTTTTTCTGGTTCTGGACATGCTACAGAGCTGAAACTTCACAGGTACACTTTTTAGACCCCCCCAGACACTAAATCCAAAAAAAAGGCATGCTTGCCTCCAAAGACGCCCATAAAATGCCCAATAAATGCCTGCAACAAAAACGCCCAGGTGGAGCGGAGCCATGCCTGTGCTACTAAAAATTATAAGAAAAATTATCTTTTTTTCTGATTCAGGACCATTTTAATGGAAAGTCGGATCACAAGTCGCTTCGAATAAGATAAGGAGGCGACTCCCATTGAAGTCTATGGGACAAGTCAGATACAAGTCGCCTCAAAGTAGTACAGGACCCTTTTCAGAAGTCGGAGCGACTTCAGTAGTGCCAATTAAGACGGCACTCATTGATTAACATTGCTTTTGTTATGTCAAGCGACTTGGGGCGACTTGAGGGCACACAAGTCGCGGCAGTGTGAATGGACTCTAAAAGGGAAAGTATAAAAATAAATAAATAAGAAAACAAAAATTGAAATGCCCCGTCCCTCCGTGCTTGCACCCATATATATGTATATGCCGTTCAAACCACACATGTGAGGTATCACTGCAATCGTTACAGCAAGAACAATAATTCTAGCACATAACCTCCACTGTAACTCTAAACAGGTATGCGCCATTATAAAGAATGACATTTTAGGTATCTATTTACTCGGCGTAACATCATCTTTCACATTATACAAAAAATTTAGGCTAACTTTATGTTTTTGTTTTTTTTTAATTCATGAAAGTGTATTTCTTCCAAAAAAATTGAATTTGAAAGATTGCTGCGCAAATACCGTATGACCTTAAATATTGCGATTGCCATTTTATTCTCTAGGGTCTCTGCTAAAAAAGATATATAATGTTTGGGGTTCTGAGTAATTTTCTAGCAAAAAATACAGATTTTAACTTGTAAGCAACAAATGTCAGAAAAAGTCTTAGGCATGAAGGGGTTTATGTAGATATTACACAGCATCCCAACTGTTAATGGTAAATGGGGTTGTATATAAATAGTAACATGGAACATAGAACATGGTGCATGGAAAATGCACCATACATATATTTAGCATGCACATGCAAAGAGCATTCTACCCTCCTTTAGTTATTATTTTACAACCGCGCTATTGTAGCTTTACTGCTAAAGGGTGGACGCTGTGCGCAGGATCACACATATATATACAGTATATATATATACACGTGATCCCCGCACTTCTAGGGCACAAGCACTCATGCCGGATTGTGCATAGCAGAAGCCGATCAGTGGGTACTGCAGACTTGACATCCGCTGGCACCCGCCAATCGTTCTGTAGAACGGCAGTCTATGTAAACAAGGCAGATCGCCGTTCTGTCAGTAGGGAAGGCATTGATCCGGTGTTCCTGCAAAGCAGAAACATGGATCTTTGCCTTCCCCTAGTAAAAGCACCTCCCCCACAGAAGGAAAACACCAGCTAGGCACACAGTTAACCCTGATGTTAACCCCTTAACAGCCAGTGTTATTAGTACAGTGACTGCATATTTTTTAGCACTGATAACTTTATTATTGTCACTGGTCCCAAAAAAGTGTCAGTTAGTGTCCGATTTGTCCACCGCAATATCGCTGTCCCACTACAAGCCGCTGATCGCCACCATTACTAGTAAAATATAAATAAATGCATACGAAAATTCCATAAGTATGTTCCATAGTTTTGCGCAAACCAATCAATATACATATATTTGGTTTTTTTTTTTAACAAAAACATGTAGCAGAATACATATTGGCCTTAATATATGAAGAAATTAGATTTTTTGCCTTTTTTTATTGGATATGTTTTAAAGCAGAAAGTAAAAAAAAAAAAATGTATTTATTTTTAAATTGTTGTTCAACGTCAGCTTCTTCAGCATCAGAGGTTGGTGCATAAACTTGATTAGATTTATATTATAAAAATTATATATATATATATATATATATATATATATATATATAACTTTCTAACAATTTTTGTTTATAGAGCAAAAAATAAAACTGCAGAGGTGATCAAATACCACCAAAATAAAGCTCTATTTGTGGATAAAAAAAGACAAGCATTGTATTTGGGTACAGTGAGGCACGACCGCGCAATTGTGAGTTAAAGTAATGCAGTGCTGTATCGCAAAAAAAAGGCCTGGTCATAAAGGGAGCTGAAGTGGTTAATATAGTACTGACAATTTACATGGCACATTAAATACTGTACAATCAGGTCAGTTTCTGCCCTTGTGGAGCATACAATCTAAGGTCCCTATTTTACATGCAAACATGCCCTCACATAATGTACATACAGAATAGACAGGAGCCAAGTATGACTTAGAGTGTGACTTAGTGTGACTAAATATGACTTAGAGTGTGACCAGCGTGACTTAGAGTGTGGGAGGAAACCGAATTACCCGGATGAAAATCAGAAACACAGGTAGAAAATGCAATCTCCATGCAGATAGTGTCCATGGCTGGTATTTGAACTAAGGATCCCAGTGCTACAAGGCAAAAGTGCTAACTACTAGCCAAAACATACAGAAAACACAAACTTACAGCATTGTTAAAAACACAATGCAACATGTATAAAATACACACAACAATTAAAATGCATTAAAAATACAAAACCATTAAAGAGTTTGAAAGAAGAAATACCAGTTAGGCTAATTGGGCAGAGCAAGGAGAACAATGTTACCCTAAGGTTCCCCTCACACCAAGCCTAATACTAACATTTCCACTTAATTGTATACTAGCCTCTCCTACAACTGGATCTTCTTCTACGGCCAACCCTTCCTGCTCTGAAAAGGTACCAGCACCAGGGTTCCAGAGGTGAAAACTAATACCCAGATGCTACTTGTGATTAAAGCAATTAGAGAAAACAAATGGTAATACTATTAAATTCTGCAAGAATTTTACTCAACTCTTTTTTTTTCTAAGGAATGGAATTTGTGGTTCCAAGAACAGGCTTCTACTGCAAACTATGTGGCCTTTTCTACACCAGCGAAGAAGCAGCAAAAACATCTCACTGTCGAAGTCGGGTGCACTACAGAAACCTTCAGGTATTTTTTCATAAATAACTTTTTTTTTTTAATTAAAAGTATCTAAAGCCACCCTCCTGCACTACTGCCTTCAGTAGTTGAATTCTGTGTGTGCTAAATGTTTCTGTAAATAAAAGGCAACACCTAAGTACTAGTAATTTGTTATCACTTTGCATGAACTGCTGCCTTAAACTCTGCTTTAAATAAACCATTATTGTGAAAAATATTATAATCTAATAACTGCATGTGATTAATACATGTAATGATAACATTTTGTATATGAATTCCTTTTTATTTACAGTTTTCTCAACATTTACATATAGGCCAGGATGTTAAAGTGGAGTTCCACCCTATTTTTATACTTACCTCCATCTTCTCGCTCCGGGTCACCTGAAAAAGAAATGGATAATCGCATATTTTTCTTTTTTTTTACTTACCTCGTAGCGAAGAAAAAATACTTACCTTACTTCCTTCTTCCTCCTTCCTCGGCCGCGGCCCGTCGTCACTTCCTGGCTCTGCAATGATTCCTGGGAGCTGAACGTCATAGCTCCCAGGAATCATTGCGCCTGCACCGGCCCCGACGTCACTTCTGGGTCGCGCGCGTCATCCCCTTCTAAACAGCTTCTGGGCATGCCCAGAAGCTGTAGAGGGATGACGCGCGCGACCCGGAAGTGACGTCGGGGCCGGCGCAGAGCATCGTGGGACCAAAGAAGGCGGAAGAAGACGCCGAAGGGGATCTCGCTGGCTTCAAGCTGCCCACATCTGAGATGGCAGCGCTGGACAAGACGTTTGCAAGGTAAGTATTTGTCCTAACAGGTAAGTGCAACCCGGGACAGATCAGAGGCTAGCCATTGTGGAATGTACTAGCCCTGACTGTCCCGGGGGTATTAAAAAAAAATAAAAAAAATCCAGGGTGGAACTCCGCTTTAAGCAGATGTGACAGTGTTAGGGCGTATGACAAATTATAGTACTGCTGGGGGTGGTTGAATAGTTGCAGCAACAGATTTTTAATTATTATTATTATTTATTTTTAAGCTCGGGTTTAATTTAGTTATACTAGGGTTCTTCAAAAAGTTTCCTCACTTTTTTTTAACTCTATTATATATAAACATGCGGAAACTTTTAAAGACCCCTTGTATTTTGATATCCCTGTTTTTTCACCTTTCCTTTCATTGGCATACTAATGAAATAAAGAAATCCTTTCCATCTTCATTGCATAGCTTATTTTAGACTCAGTAATGTCATCACTGGATCTCTGTGTTTCTCTGGGGTTCCCTGAGATCCTCCTGAACTTGATGACGTCATTTCTAGGAAAAATATGGTTTGTTTTATCTAGGAAAATATTTTAGTTGGTTTTCACCCTGAACCAAGGAATCGGCAAGTTGAGCCACAAACTGAGTTTTTTATTTGGTGAAATAAAGACATTTTTAGTTCAGTAATGGTAACGACTCCTAGCTATTTTTACACATCCTATTCTGGGAGCCTCTGCTGATCGAACTACCAGTGCAAACCTCTTTTGCACGCAACTAATTCCTTGCAACCGTCTGAAAATCCCAGAGTGGACCCAGGAGGGGAACACCGGAGGCTTAGAAAACAACTACCTCTTTCCTATGAGGGGATGGGTTTTCTCCACCTACACACTCACAAGGTTGCATGTTTTCCCATTCCTTTGGGGTGATTGCATCCTCAACAGCTTTAGTTATATTTTTTGCCTTTTCTTTTATTCCCACTATGGAACCATTGTTTTGGAGTACTGTCATAAGGAATACTGTCATTACATGCATTAACCACATACAGTTCTCATTTTGATGACAGTGTTCCTTTTGTATCATCTATTTTTCTGAGTCAAGGCCTGTACACAGCTTATTTTCAATGTGCCCTCTGGTAATTTCCCAGTTCAAAACATTGAGTGGTGCCAGTAACAAGCAGCTGGTGTGAAAGGAGCAGTGAATGAAAGCTGCTAATAGCTGCAATGTCAGCACAGGCACACCCGTCCACATGGCTCATGCACACTCTGCTTTTAAGGAGCAATATGTCTCTTGCTAAATCTCCACACAGTCTTCACGTCAAGATAACAGGACCATGATGCTATTTTTGTTGTACTCTGCTCAGCTTTTTACAGATTACCTCTGAGTGTATTAGGACCCTTGATAGATAAAAATTCCAACTGCCTCTCATTTGAAGGGACTTTCCCTCCTTTGGAACCAAATCCCTTTGTCCCTCTTTCCTCTCCAGTTGCCCCTTTTTGGCCTGATGTATAGACTTTAAAAAAAATATATACTATTTAACTAGTTGCCGACCACCCGCTGCAGTTTTGCTGCGGCAAGGTGGCTCGGCTGCACGAACTGACGTAACTGTACGTCAGTCCCGCATGCTCCTGCCGTCCCCGCGATGTGCTGATTTGGTTCAGAACCGATCAGTCATCAGGTCCAGGCCAATCATTTTTGGTCTGGACCTGATGATCGGTTCTGACTAATTGCAGAATGTCCTGTGCTTGTGTAATGTAAACACAGGCACAGGAACTGATGCAAGCTCCTCTCCTGGAGCCCTTTTCGGTTCCAGCGTGAGAGGAGAGAACATCAGACAGTGAGTACACAAGCACTACACTGATACCAGTACACATAGGCACATTTTTCACCCCCTGATCACCCCCCCCAGTTAACCCTTTCACTCCCTGCCAGGGTCACTATATTCAGTATACAGATCATTTACTGTTTACTGTAGTAGTGTCACTTGTGACGCAAGTTAGGGTGAGAGGCAGTTAGGTTTAGGGTACATGCTGTATATCCCCGAATAAAGATTTAACCTCCTGATCACCTCCAGGTAAACCCCTTCATTGCCCTGTCACAGTGTCACTATTATAGTGTACAGATCTTTTTTCTGATCACTGTATTAGTGTCACAGGTGACGTTAGTTAGTGTTATCGTTAGTTAACGTCAGTCCAGGACAGCATCAGTTTGCCCACCCCATATTTAGTAATACTTTTTAACCCTTTAATTGCCAGTGACACACACACATACACAAAACTCCTCCATTACTAGTATAGTGTCTGAATGGATCAATATCTTTAATCTGATCAGAACTATACTAGCGTCTCTAATGGTTTAGTATTGGGTTACCAAAATGCAGTGTTAGCAAGATCAGCCCCGACAACTGCCAACACCTGGGTTTAGCCCCTCCACTCAGCCCCCAAGAAGCCTAGTATCAGCAGATTACTGTCACTCCCAATACACAGTACACTAAACTGCAGCCTTAGCAGAGTCAGGCCTGATCTCTGCTAGCGCTAGCAGTTCAATTTTTGGGTAGCAGTTCAAACAGTCCTTGACAAACAGGTGCTTTTTTACCTGTGAGTCACATCGGGTCCTATTAAATTTATTGGCCAAAATGTCTAAACAGAGGTACGCTAGTGAAGAGGCCTACACGATGCTGAGCATGACAGATGAGAGCTAAGGGGAAGCCTCACTGTCAGAATCAGGCTCAGTATTCAAACCTGTAGAGATCAGCCGCACCCTGACAGATGGCTCTGATGACGGAGTAGTGGTCCCTGCTAAGGTCAGGCGTACCCGACCCCGTTCTTCTGTTGCTGAGGTGCAACAATTGCAGGGTTCTTGTATGCAGAAAAGTGTCAGTACTAGTGCAGCTGAACCTTCTTGTGAACTGGCAAGCACCAGCGGCCTAGTACATCCTGATTGTAGTCAAACCAACACTGCGGTAACACTTGGTGACGTGGTGAGTCCCATAAGTGCAGTTCAAGCTGGTGCAGTGGCTAGCATAAGTAGTGTCCCGCAGCCACCAAGAATTCAAAGACAGGCTGTAGAGCCCATAGTGTCCTTCCTGATGCACTTGCAAATCCTGATTTGGAGCCCACCACTTCTGCAGAGCCCGTACTTCCCACATTCACTAGCCAACCCAGAATTCAGGTGGAAACAGACGATTTTACTCCCCTTGATTTTTATGAGCGGTTTTTCACAGAAGATCTTTACAGATCTATTGTAGACCAAAGCAATTTATATGCTGATCAATTTATCGCCGCAAATCCAAATTTGACCCTTGCTAGAGAATTTGCATGGAAACGTATCACTGTTTCCAAATTTAAAACCTTTCTGGGCCTATCCCTCCTCATGGGCATTACTAAAAAGAATGAGTTGCGGTCATATTGGTTCACTGACCCAATTCATCATATGCCCATATTCTCTGCAGCCATGGCCAGGACTAGATACGAGCAAATCTTGCGGTTCATGCACTTCAGTGACAATGAACTCTGTTGTCCTCGGGGTGACCCTGGATATGACCGGCTCCACAAAATTCGGCCCCTCATAAATCACTTCAACCAAAAGTTTGCAGCCTTGTATACCCCCAAACAAGCTGTCTGCGTTGATGAGTCCCTGATTATATTTTCTGGCCTGCTTGTTTTCAAACAGTGTCTCCTCAGCAAGCATGCCAGATATGGGGTTAAGATGTATAACCTCTGACAGGGCAACAAGCTATACATGTAGTTTCTGGATTTACAAGGGAAAAAATAGCAGCCCCTCAACTGCCCAGACTACATAGGGAGTGGTGGCAAGATTATTTGGGACTTGGTATCACCCTTATTTGGAAAGGGGTACCATTTATACGTGGACAATTATTACGCTTGTGACACTATTTAGTCACCTTTTTGATTCTGGAATTGGTGCATGTGGCACTGTGCGACCTAATCGCTGGGGCTTCCCCCAACGGCTTGAGGAATCCAGACTTAGGCGGGGGGGAGAGTCTGCTTGAAGTGTAGTAAATTGCTCGCAGTGAAGTGGAGGGACACATGGAATGTTTTCCGTTTGTCATCCATTCATGCAGATACGACAGTCCAAATTGCAACGGCATCTGGTGTCGAGAAGCCCCTCTGTGTCCACGAATACGTGGGGGGCTGGACTTCAACGACCAGATGATGGCACCTTACTTAATTGCCCGGGAGGCCAGATGCTCCTACAAGAAAGTATTATTCTTATGCTTATAAGAAAGTATACTTATTCCAATTGGCTTTGCTGAATGCTTATGTGCTATACAAAGAGTCAGAAAGAAGTGGATCCTTGCTAAAATTCCAAGAAGAGATCATCACAGCCCTTCTGTATCCAGAAGGTGCTGTGGCCCAATTCACAATCTAGATGCAGTGAGCTGGCTGCATGAGAGGCCTTTTCCAGATGTCCTCCCTGGTACCCCTACCCAAAGAGCACCCCAAAGATGTTGTGTCTGTAGAAAACGTGGATATAGGCGTGACACCCACTTTTTTTGTCCCTCCTGTCTTGGCCAACCTGGTCTCTGCATCGGGGACGGTTTCCTTCACTACCACATACTAGTAGAGTATTAGTATAGCATACAGCAGGGCACACTTTCACCCAGGTTCTCGAAAGATTTTAGATGGTTATCGCATTTTGAGAGACAGTTTTTTACAGTTACAAAAAAGTGTAAAAAAAAAAGTTACAAAAAATAAATAAAAAAAGCCAAAATGAGTTGTCGTTTTTATTGAGTTAATGTCAAGTATATGTGGAATTGCACCCCAAAATACTTACTGCTGTTTCTTCTGAGTACAGGAATACCACAAGTGTGAGACTTTTTGGGAACCTAGCTGTGTACGGGACCCCGAAAACCAATCACTGCCTTCAGGTTTTCTAAGGGCATAAATTGTTGATTTCACTCCTCATTACCTATCACAGTTTTGGAGGCTGTGAAATGCCAAGATAGCACAATCCCCCCCCCCCCCCAATGACTCCTTTTCAGGTCAAATGACACCCCAAGTATTTGCTAAGAGGCATGGTGATTTTTTTAGCTCTTATTGGTTTTGGATAATGAAAAAAGAAAAGGAAACATTTTTATTTTTTCAATTTTTAAAACTTTGTGACAAAAAGTGAGATCTACAAAATACTCAACATGCCTCTCAGCAAATAGCTTAGGTTGTCTACTTTTCGAAAATGGGTAATTTGGGGGGGGTTCTGTCTTGGCATTTCATGGCCTCCAAAACTGTCATAGGTAGTGAGCAGTGAAATCAACAATTTACGCCCTTGGAAAGCCTGAAGGCGCTGATTGGGTTTCGAGGTCCTGTACGTTGGACTGCCACAAAGTACTCAGGAGAAGCAGTAGAATGTATTTAGGGGTGTCATTTCACATATACCTATGGCATGTTTGAGCAATATATAATTTCAATGACAACTTTTTTTTTTTTTTTTTTTTTTAGTTTTCAAACACCTGTGATAAAAAAAAAATAAGATTTTTGTGAGATCTTACCGTAAAATATTTTTCTCTGATGTCCATCGACAGACGCAGCCTCATCTTCATGAGCTGAGTGGGTTATGCTGCCACCTGCAGGAGTAGTCTAGGCAGTAAGTTAGTACAAAACATTTAACATGTACACGTCCACGCAGCTGTCCCTCCAGGCATAACCCCCACTGCCGCAGCCCAGCACATCAGTTTAGTTGCAAGCAGTGAAGACAAAAGAACCATCCCCATACAGAGGTGGGGGTTACGGTGTCTGTCGATGGACATCAGAGAAAGATTTTAGGGTAAGATCTTACAAAAATCATATTTTCTCTATCGTCCCTCGACAGACGCAGCCTCATCTTCATGAGCTGAGTGGGATGTCCCAAAGCAGTATAGGCATGAGGGGCGGGAAAAACACAACCAGATAGTAACGTCAACTCCAAGAGGCTAAATCTAGCCAACCGGGCAACATGGAGCTCAACCAAACAACAGTAGCTCACCCAGATAAAAGACCCCTAAGAGAATAACAAAAAAAAAAACCATTCTTTTATGAAACAGCAGCCTGCAAAACCTTGCGGCCTAAAGAAGCATCCCAAGATGCCAACAAATCCACCTTGTAAAATTTTGTAAAGGTGTGCACATATCACCAAGACGCTGCCTTACAAACTTGTACAACAGAGACCTAATGGTGAAAAAGGCCAAGAGGTACTCAGCGCTCTAGTAGAATGTGCCTTCACAGGGAAAGGAGGAACCTGACCCTTGATTGAATAAGCCTGAACAACGGTCTGCCTGATCCATCTTGAAATGGTAGCAGCGGACGCAGCCAAACCTTTGCGAGGACCGTTCGGAAGGACAAAGAGATAGTCCGACTTCCTGAAGGACTCGGTAACCGTCAGATAAACCCTTATTGCCCGAACCACATCCAGAGAGTGCAAGGCAACTTCTTTGGGATGTTTAGGCTTAGGACATAAGGAAGGTAACACAAGGTCTTTATTCAGGTGAAAATCCGACACCACTTTAGGAAGAAAAGACGGATTAGGTCAGAGGACCACTTTATCCCTGTAGGCCATCAAATAAGGCAAACGACAGGACAGCGCCACCAACTCAGAAACTCTGCAAGCAGAAGTGATAGCCACTAGGACGGCAACCTTCTGTGACAAAGAAAGCAGAGAAATCTCCCTAATATTCTCAAAAGGAGGCTTTTGAAGAACAGACAAAACATGATTAAGATTCCACGGCGGTAACGGGGATCTTCGCGGAGGAGCCAGATGACGCACCCCCTGAATAAAAGTGTGAATCAAACTATGAGTAGCCAACGGACATTGGAATTAAATAGCCAAGGCTGACACCTGGCCCTTGATAGTGCCCAACGCCAAGCGCTGCTCAACCCCCTTTTGCAAGAAGACCAAAACCCTAGCTATAGAGAACAAGCGAGGGTGCAGCTGTAGCGATTCACACCATGAAATGTACAATTTCCACGTACGATGATAAATCTTCCTAGATGTTGACTTCCTGGCCTTCAAAAGAGACCTCTATCCTTCAACACCTTGCTTTATACAGCTAAGCCGTTAAAGCCAGCGACTGTAAAGCAGGATGGAAGATCGGTCCTTGAGATAGGAGATCTTCCCATGACCATTTTTACCAGTTCTGCGTAGCAGGACCGCGGACGCCAGTCTGGAACCACCAGAATGACTAGAACTCTATCCATCGCCACCCGGCAAAGAAACCTCGGCTGGAGAACGAGCGGAGGAAAGGCATAGATCAAGCTATACTGACTCCAAGAAGCCACCAGAGCATCTGTGGCATTGGCCAGAGGATCCCGAGACCTGGCCACAAAATGCTGAACCTTCCTGTTGAGGCGAGACACAAACAGATCAATCCGGAGTCCCCCACCAGGCACACAGGAGATGAAACACCTCTGGATGAAGGGACCACTCCCTTTGATCCAACACCTGACGACTCAGGTAATCCGTCTGCCAATTCTCCACACCCGGGATGTGGACTGCAGAAGGAGCCGGAACATCGTGTTCCGTCCACACTAGAATCTCGGCCATCTCCTTGGCCGTCAGGGCACTCCTGGTGCCCCCTTGATGGTGGATGTAAGCCACGGCCGTGGCATTGTCCGACTGAACCCAAACCAGAGAGCCACAAAGTCGACTTATCCAGTGAAGCAGGCAGAGCTTGATCTCTCTCAGCTCCAGAATATTGATTGGCAAGAAGGAAGACTCTTCGTCCAAGTCCCCTGGGCACAGAGCTTCCCCAGTACTCCACCCCAGCCTGACAGGCTGGCGTCCATGGTGACCACCGTCCAAAACACCGGCAGGAAGGACTTGCCCTGGCACAGACAGGTGACTGGAGCCACCAAGAGAGAGCCGACTTCATGAGATGGCTCAACTGAATCTTCAGGTCCAAAGACTGAGGATCCCTGTTCCATTTGGTCAGAATCTCTTTCTGCAACTGTCTCATGTGAGACTGAGCAAACGGGACCACTTTGAAGGTTGAGACCATTCGACTCAGGGCCCTCATGCAGGCCCGCAAGGAGGACTGATTGGTCCCCATCAGCAACCGGACCGCCCTTTGCAACTTCTGAAGCTTGTCCAAGGGAAGGAAGACCCTCACCAGAGCAGAGACGAGAAACAGCCCCAGATAAGTGACCCGCACGGACGGCGTCAGGGCAGACTTTTTGAACTTGATCGTCCACCCAAAGATTTTGAAGGGTCTGAATGGTGATACAGATGTTTTCCAGCAGATTTGAATGGGAGACTGCTTGCAACAGGAGATCGTCCAGATGTCCCACAATGGAGATACCTTGTCAACGTAACAAGGCCAGCAAAGGGGCTAGGACCTTGGTAAAAACTCTGGGAGCCGAGGCGAGAACAAAGGGCAATGCCGCAAATAAAAAGTGCTCCTCTGCCACTGCAAAGCGGAGGAATCGCTGATGTCCCTCGACGGAGGCCAGAAAATCCCCCTGATTCAATGATGCCACCACTGACCGAATGGACTCCATTTGAAACTTCTGCACAAGCACAAAGCGGTTCAGAGCCTTGAGGTCCAGGATTGGACGCACCTTGCCCTCCTTTCTGGGCTCCAGCGACTGTGATCCGGACTGCCGGGGAGTCGCACAGAGTGGGTCTGAGGGTGATTGCACAGTTTGGGACTCCATATTGCAAGTAGCAAAAAACGGAGTACTGTCTCTTTAAGAGCGCTGATCGCGGCACCCACCACCGATCGCAGTGGTCTGCTGGGAACCCCCTTTAAACTAAACTGACAGCAGAATTTACAGGAATATGTCCGCAAGAACCCCAAGTACTGTACCACCTCAGACAAACCATCCTCCTGATTGTTCCAGCACATTGGAGAGAAAGACAGGAAGTGACCTCAGCTAGCAGCAGGAAACAGAAGCGCAGTAAGTGATGACGCCTGAGGAAGGTCATGCTGCTCAGCATAGCACAGGGGCAACACAAAGATGGATGCCCATACATATCAGGGAAAATGGCTGCCCTATACAGGTCTATGGGGAAAAATTCACATTGCCCACACTTAGGATGGCGGCGAGCCATGTGGCCAGGGACCGACACATGAAGGCCACAGGGACCAGCAAGCCCAAGGTACCATGTCACCCCCCCCCCCACAGGGTGCCGGGCACTCCAGACACACAGCCACCGCAGGGAAGGGGGGAGGGTAGGGCACACAGAACGGGTACCGGGCAGGCCAGGGGGATTTCTTGGGAGGCACAAATCCCATTATCCCCAGGAAAGGGCCCACACCCCCCCCCCCCCAAGGCCAGCAGGGGCAAATTTACTCACCATACCATGGACCGGGTGGGCTCCGTTCCAGGCTGCGACTCAGGGCGTTCCAGGTCGTCGAGTCCTGGCGAGGCATCCGCTCGCAGGCTCGCCCTCATCCGCAAAAGGGGCACCATCGTGGCTAGGCCTAGGTCAGGACGGTAACCTGCTCACACTCGTAGGCCACACTGGGGGGACCATAAGGATCTAGATTATCCAGTGCAAAGCCCCAGCCGGCATCATTGCTTGTAGATCACCGGGAAAAATTTTCCCTGAACACTAGCTAGCAAGTGAGTAAAGAGAAATAAAAATAAATATACTGAAAAGAATAAAAAACTGAGACCGAAGTCCCAGCAGGAAACCTAGGTCCTACTCCTTCTCTAGGCAGAAATAAACTGATGTGCTGAGTTGTGGCAGTGGGGGTTATGCCTGGAGGGACAGCCCCATAGGTGTGTACATGCTAAAAGTTTTGTACTAACGTACTGCCTAGACTACTCCTGCAGGTGACAGCATAACCCACTCAGCTTATGAAGATGAGGCTGCGTCTGTCGATGGAAGATAGAGAAAAATGTAGTATTCAATGGGCTCAACATGCCTCTCAGGAAATTCCTTGGGGTGTCTTTTTTTCAAAAAGGGGTAATTTGTGGGGGTTTTGTACTGCCCTGCCATTTTAGCACTTCAAGAAATGAAATGGGCAGTCAAAGTAAAAGCTGCGTAAATTCCAGTATATACACCATGGTTTGTAGACGCTATAACCAATAAAAATATGCTTATTGACATTTAGCTACATACATTTTGGCCTAAATGTATGACAAAAATTGAGTTTATTGGATATTTTTTTTATAAGAAAATTACAAAATGTTCTGTCTTTTTTAGTTTATTTCGCAATATATATATATATATATATATATATATATATATATATATATATATATATATATATATATATATATATATATATATATATGGTACAGCATTGCAATTACCAGTTAAAGTCACACAGTGCCAAATTGCAAAAAATGGCCTTGGTCATTAAGGGGGTAAAACCTTCCGGTCCTTAAGTGGTTAACTACAAGTGAAGTGTTTTACTGCACTTAATATTTCATCCAATCTCTAAATGATTACATTTCTTGTTTTAAAATGCCAATATTGGGGCCTCGTTCCCTAAACACACATTGCATGCATTTAGGAATACGCACCTGCACAGCTATACCAATAGACGTGAATGGGACTTCCTGCAAGCAGATGCACGATGTCTGTGTGTGTGATCGCACTGGCCCAATAGAAGCGAGACTTTGTTTTGATGGACAAGCGCAATATTCCCCACGCACACATTCGTCACCGCCCTGACAAAGGGGCCCTGCGTGGCTCTGAAACATTGCTGTATGTTTATCATGTGACCACGAAAATAAAGCTTTGGACCCTTTTGAGGAATCCTTGGTGTGCTGATGGCATTTTCTTCACTTTGTTCTGATGGATACATAACGGAGTGAGTCCCCCTTCAAAGGAGCTAATAAGCAATGAGGGTACAGTTTCGATGGACCTTATTCCGGTCCCAAGCTGCTACCTTTCTGATGGCGACAAAAATACACCCAGCAGATTGCAAACTCTGGGGTGGGTATTGAGGACCACCCAATACAAAAGTTCATATCACTTAGAGGTATTTTTGAAATGTTTATTGGGTAAAAGCATCAAGTAAAGCCAGTGCATTTTGGAGGTAAGGCCACCCCTGAGGGATAGTGTGGAAGAGAACAATAAAAAGCAAAATATACTATGTATGCAGATGCAATAAATATCTGCATCCTATGCGGGTAAAGACAACCCTTCACATAGGTGTACAAAGATGTGAATGAGGACTAAAGGAAGAAGTGGTAAAGAAAAGCACTTGTGAGTTTAAGACACTATTCACACTTGCAAATGGGGCTGTTACCGATTACATGCAGGAGATCCAGTGGAGGCTGCAAGCAATTAGCTATGGGCAGGTGTCACATTTCTGTGGTAGTGAGCCCTTGTAGAACACCAACCCCGGGTTCCCCAGGGCGCGGAGTCTAAGCCCCAGCCTGCTTCTTCAGCAGAGTCCCTGATGGTGGGGATGGACTATCAGCTAGCTGGAACCAGGTCAAAGCAGCCAGGTATGCCCAGCTGACGATACACAGACCATTCGCGTATGCAGAGTACAGATGGCAGGAAACGGAAGGGATCCTAGAAACAAGTGGAGGTCAGAGCGGGGGGCAGACAAGCACAAACAGAAGACAAAGCTGAGGTCAGTACATGGGAAGTCAGACACTGAATACACAAAACACTAGGCAAACAGAAGCTCAGAGAACTAGGAAGTTGCTCAGGCAATGTGGGCTGCACCGAGCATGTCTTATATCCAGTTTGGCTCCAGAGCAATTATATTTCTTTGTCGAATACATGTAAAAATCCTAATTTTTTGCAACAAAATTACACAAACCCCCAGAACAATATATATATATATATATACATATATATATATATATATATTTATTCTGAAAGCAGAGGCCTTGTAGAATAAAAAGCTGATAGTTGCAAATTTTGTTTCACGTGATATTTATGCAACTGTTTATTTAACACAAATTTTCCAGAAAAAATATAATAAAAATTTATTTTAATGCAAAATCACACCATAGAATACCCCATTTGGGTTAAAATTTAAAAGATGAGGTTGCATCGAGTAAATAGATACCCAACATTCCATTTTTTAAAATTGTGTGCGCCCATGATATCGCCAAAAATGATGGTGCCCAAAAATCACCATAGGTCACGCTTTAAAAGCAGTTACAGCTCATTGATTTAGAGTTAACTAGGAGCTCTTGTGTTTGAATTATAGTTTTCACTCTGAGATTCGTGGCGATATGTCATATGTGTGGTGTGACCGTGGTTTACATAGACTTACACCCCCTGGGCTTGCATTTGTGCAAGTGTGAAGGGCAACGGGGGTTTTGGCAATTTTTTTTTTTTAATTTTAATATATTTTATTATTGTTTTATTTATTTTTTCCTTTTTTAATAATGTTTTTTCTATGTGATTACTATCATAATAAACCCCTATGTGATAGCATTGCGCAGGTGACAGGTACTCTTTTTGGAGACATTAGGGGTCTGATAGACCCCGATGTCTCCCCTGCCCTTCACACCATCTAACTATCACAGATCAGCTTGGTTAGTGTCTCCTGGCTGTACTGGCAAGGATAGTGTGCATATAAAACCTGATTGTTTGCATGTGAGATTAAGGCATGGATTTGCCTCGGTCTCACTGCGATCTCTCTCCCCCCACCAGTGAATGTGTTTCTGGGCACCGGTAAGCGCTGGACAGCCCAGGAACCACAAAAGGAGGGGGCACCATGCGGCCGGCTGTGTAAAATTGGTCTGCAGCTATGAAGCTCCCGCATCACTTTCACTTTGAAGCCGGTCGCCGGCTCTACAAAACCCACACAAGCGGAAGGCTGCTACTGCGGCCATCAGCTTGTGATTAAAGGTTCACTCTTTGGATGTACATAGTAAGCCTAAAGAACTGAACTGGATATAGGGAGGAAATTGAGGCAACTCAGGAAGCGATAGAAGGGAAAAGAAATAGAAACCCACAGAATATCAGGTAATACCCGTAGGTGAGCACAGCAGCCAAACACATGTGAAAGGAATCAGAGGGCTAAGAGCAGAACTGCAGCAAGGAGGTAAGAATTAACAGGCAGGAAAACTGCAGGCTAAATTGTGACAAAGAGGACAGTACATTCCATAAGATGCCAAGTCGGTGTTCATCAATCTGTGGTCAGAGCCACAAGATGTTAGAAGATTATATTTTGACAACTGAGATCTCAGAAAAAGGCACAGTGGCACTTGAGGCCCCAACAAGAAAAAAAGTTGATCTCCTTAACAGATTACTTATAGGGGAAAGTTATCTATGATTTATACTTTAAAGCACACATGTACACAGGACAGCAATGAAGTTAGAGTCCAGAAAATGGAGAATCAGCGGGCACACATGGAAGTCAAAAACAATTGTGAGATGTGTGTGTGGTCATCATTTTGCTGGGCTATAAACGTTCTTTACAGACATCTAAGAACATTGCCTGAGCTGGCTGTTTTAAATGGATTGGGAAACATAGTTACACACGCTTTACTTTAGATGGAGAGCTCCGCACTTTAGAAAAGCTGAATAAAAATAGTGCATGTGGCATTTCTTCACATTTTTCCTCCCTCTGAATTCATCATGTTGGTACTCACCTTGAGCAAGTGCTGAGAGCCGGAGATAGGCACTTGCTAGCAAACCAGCCATTTACTTACTAGCTACAGTGTCAGGCAACTGTGCACCAAGGTAGGGGGTGCCCTATGCAACATCACAGTGATGCTGTAGGTTAAGCAGGAATATGGGACAAAGTATTACATGTACTTTGAATCCTATGGGGAAATGAATAATGACAAAAAAAAAAAATGATAGAGGCAGTGCAGCTCCCTACAGAGATCAGTCAGTGATCTATTGCTGCTTCCTCACTAGCATATAACAAAACCACTGTGAAAAAAACTCATCTAACTGATTTAGGCACTAGTGTGCCTTTCATATATTTCTCTACTGTATTGTGGTTGTTTAAGAGAAGAGCATTGGACTTCGCTGGACTCCGGTCCAGTGACTGAAAGTCTGCCTTTGATGTTTATTCTGCCTCTTGAGCTGTTCACAGCGAGAGAACGGTTATGTATTACGTTGTCTTCTTTTCAAGGGTGGCCATACATAGCTTGATTCCAACCTAATTATATCACCTTCAGGGACTGCTAACAGTAGGATGGTATTGAAACTCCATGGGGTACGAGCAATATAATGTGACCACTGGAAGTATTTTGTCTTGAAATCACAATTTTTTTTGGAAGATATACAAGTATTTACATATTCCTAAAAATTGGTAAGTTTACGAGGTTTAGAAACTTTCCAACAAATTTTCCTTTACTTTTTTGTCCCCAGGCAGATGTAAAACACCTGCCCCCTAAAAGCTTTAGGCCCCTTTCAGATGGGGCAGACTCCTTCAATCCGATCTGCCTATTCAGCGGGGAATCTGTCCTCTGATCTCCGCTAAACAGGCGTATGACAGGTCTGTGTCTGCTCCACTGATGCAGAGCAGACACAGGCACAGTCCTCTGTTCTCTATAGGGCGGTTGGATGGAAATGGACCACCTGTATGTTTCCATCTGACTTTCATCCATTCTGCTAGACAGATGGGGAATGGATCCCCATCTGTCTGTTTTTTGCGGCCTGGATCAGATGCCGGCGGGTGTCAACAGACACATGTCCATTGACATCCGCTGCTCCATAGAGGGTAATAGATGGTCTGATCGAGTCTGCCTGAAAAACTAACAGGCGGACCCAATGGGTCCGTCAGTGTGAAAGGGGCCTTATACATCTGCTAAGGCCCGTGGGAATCTTTACATCCATCCACTGGCTTCCTCATCCAAAGTCTGTGTGTGGATAGGAGCCAATACATCAATCTTATAAATGTGTACGGCTAATAATATTTGACACATCTCACCTCTATCTAATCTTAGACAAAAACAAGTACACCTACCTTTACAGATCACCTACCTTGGTAGATCACTTACAGATATATTCTGCCTAAATTGCCTCTCAATAAGGAAGTATGTTAGGAGAAATAATTATGGTAGGCTCAAGAACTTAGGAAAGGTTAGGCATTCTTCCAAAACTCACTGCACAGATTGCAAACATTGATAGTTACACTTTGTAAGGACAGTGCCCAAGGACATTCATGATAATATCCTTTTACAATAATTGTGTATCTGTGAGTATCACTAAACGTCATAACCTTTCAGAACACAACACATCCCGAGCTAACCCTGGAACACAAGCATGTTTCATGTGTAATACATTCTGTTTTCATGTGCTGCCAACTTGTAATCAGTTGACGTGTGTTATATTAATTGAGTGAAATAGTTCAGCTGCTCCTCACTGTGCTGAAATACTTTAATGACAAAATAGAACAGGAAATCTAATTTTATATGTTAAACTATATTAAAGCAGAAGGGAGTAAGTCCTGCTTTAACATTCTCCCCTCCCCAAGCACAATTGTGGGAATTTGTTTTTTTGTCCTATTTGTTTTTCATTTTAAGCCCCATCCTCCCCACCACCAACGCCATTCCTGCAACCTCCTTGGATACTTGCATCACATCTCCCAGCAGGCTGCAGGATCAGCACACAGAGTGGCCGGCACATATCAGAGTTGGCTACCTGCACTCAGAAGAGGCAGCCAACTGGAGAGGACCAAGATAGCAGTGCAGGACCTGCTTTGTGGCACCTGAACAGTGAATTGCATAAGATAGATAGATAGATAGATAGATAGATAGATAGATAGATAGATAGATAGATAGATAGATAGATAGATAGATAGATAGATAGATAGATAGATAGATAGATAGATAGATAGATAGATAGATAGATAGATAGATAGACAGACAGATAGATAGATATAAAAAGTGGATATAAAAAGTATACACACCCCTGTTAAAATGTCACTTTTCTGTGATGTAAAAAAAATGAGACAAAGATGAATCATTGCAGAGCTTTTTCTACCTTTAATGTGACCTATAAACTGTACAACTTTTTTTTTTTGGGTGGGGGGGGGGGTAAAAATAGAAAACTAAAATAATGTGGTTGCATGAGTGTGAACACCCTCTTATAAATGGCGATGTAGCTGTGTTCAGAATTAAGCAATCACATTCAAACTCATGTTAAATGGGAGTCAGTACACACCTGCCATCACTTGAAGTGCCTCTTATTAACCCCAAATAAAGTTCAGCTGTTCTAGTAGGTCTTTTCTGAAACTTTCTTAGTCGCATCCTACAGACAAAGCCATGGTCTGCAGAGAGCTTCCAAAGCTTTAGAGGGATCTCATTGTTAAAATGTATCAGTCACGAGAAGGGTACAAAAGAAATTCCAGGGCATTAGATCAGTGGCGGTTCTACATTAAATTGCCCCCCGGGCAAGACTCCCTCCCGGCGCCCCCCCCCCCCAAAAAAAAAAACATGACAACATAACAATAAATGCAGAGTGCCACAGCATTGCCCCCAATAAATGCAGAGTGCCACAGCAATGCCCCCAATAAATGCAGAGTGCCACAGCATTGCCCCCAATAAATGCAGAGTGCCACAGCATTGTTGACCCAATAAATGCAGAGTGCCACAGCAATGCCCCCAATAAAAGCAGAGTGCCACAGCAATGCCCCCAATAAATGCAGAGTGCCACAGCAATGCCCCCAATAAATGCAGAGTGCCACAGCAATGCCCCCAATAAATGCAGAGTGCCACAGCATTGTTGCCCTCAATAAATGCAGAGTGCCACAGCATTTTTGCCACAATAAATGCAGAGTGCCACAGCATTGTTGCCCCCAATAAATGCATTGCCCCTTTTCAATGCAGAGCGCCACAGCACTGCCCCCTTTAATGCAGAGCGCCACAGCAATGCCCCCTTTAATGCAGAAAGCCACAGAAATGCCCCTTTTCAACGCAGAGCGCCACAGCACTGCCCCCTTTAATGCAGAGCGCCACAGCAATGCCCCTTTAATGCAGAGCGCCACAGCAATGCCCCCTTTAATGCAGAGCGCCACAGCAATGCCCCTTTAATGCAGAGAGCCACAGCAATGCCCCCTTTAATGCAGAGCGCCACAGCAATGCCCCCTTTAATGCAGAGCGCCACAGAAATGCCCCTTTTCAACGCAGAGCGCCACAGCAATGCCCCCTTTCAATGCAGAGATGCCACAGCATTGCCCCCTTTAATGCAGAGCGCCACAGCAATGCCCCCTTTAATGCAGAGATGCCACAGCATTGCCCCCTTTAATGCAGAGCACCACAGCAATGCCCCCTTTAATGTAGAGTGCCACAGCAATGCCCCTTTAATGCAGAGCGCCACAGCAATGCCCCCTTTAATGCAGAGCGCCACAGCAATACCTCCTTTAATGCAGAGCGCCACAGAAATGCCCCCTTTAATGCAGAGCGCCACAGCAATGCCCCCTTTCAATGCAGAGATGCCACAGCAATGCCCCCTTTAATGCAGAGCGCCACAGCATTGCCCCCTTTCAATGTGGAGATGCCACAGCATTGCCCCCTTTCAATGTGGAGATGCCACAGCATTGCCCCCTTTCAATGTGGAGATGCCATGCCAGAGTGCCAATTTTCAATGCAGAGCGCCAGCGTCCGTGCACAGCACTTACCTCCCTTCTCTTCACGTCTCTTCAGTCCTCCCGCGGCGCCTCCTCCTCGGCCAATGGCGTGGGGTTTGCCTTTCGGCCAATCAGGAAGCGGGAGGACCCGCTCCCTGATTGGCCAGGAGGAGGATCAGTGTGACAATAGCGAATTTTCATTCACTATTGTCACACAATGGGCGGGCTCAGGGGGGAGCAATGCTCTGCTCCTCGGCTCGGCTCGGAGTCGGCTGCGGCGGTTTTAGGCATGGGCGAACGGAGCTCGGGCGGTCCGGTACCATTTGATCCACGGACCGGTACCGGTCCGCGGCCTGGGCATGCCGCCCCCCACGTGTTATGAAAAAATGCCTCCCCGGGCGGCTGCCCCGTTCGCCCGTGCCTAAAACCGCCACTGCATTAGATATATCATTGAGTGAAGATAGTCATCATCAAGTGGAGAAAATATGGCACAACAGTGACATTACTAAGAACTGGACATCCCTCCAAAATTGATGAAAAAACGAGAAGAAAACTGATCAGAGAGGCTGCCGAGAGGCCTACAGCAACATTAAAGGAGCTGCAGGAATATCTGGCAAGTACTGGCTGTGTGTACACGTGACAACAGTCTCCCGTGCAAAAACACATCTGAAGTCTCCTAAAAGCATGTGAGAAAATGTGTTATGGTCTGATGAAACCATGATTGAATTTTTTGGCCATAATTCCAAAAGATAGATTTGGTGCAAAAACAACACTGCACATCACCAAAAGAACACCATACCCACAGTGAAGAATGGTGGTGGCAGCATCATGCTTTGGGGCAGTTTTTCTTCAGCTGGAACAGGGGCCTTAGTCAAGGTAGAGGGAATTATCAACAGTTCCAAATGCCAAACGACTTAAACCTCAGCGATTACTCTGTTGAGATGGTATTGTTAGCGATGCTGCTCCTTGAGTGGGGAAACTCCAAATCACTAAAAACTGAAAGAAAGGAGGGCGCAAACGCCTGGTGCATTACCTTAGACACCTTTAAAATGTTTAACAAAAGCCAAAAACATACTCACAAAACATAAAAGATTAAATGCATATCACTTGCAACTCCAGTGTCGAGGAGGACACATCCTTGTGATTGGACAGCTGACGCGTTTCAGGAGGCACACTCCCTTCCTCAGAGCGGAGGAACAAAAAACAGTCAAAATTGGCAAAAAATCTTCAGGCTTCTGCTAGAAAGCTGAACATAAAGAGGAGCTTCATCTTTCAGCATGACAACGACCCAAAGCATACATCCAAATCAACAAAGGAAGGGCTTCACCAGAAGAAGATTAAAGTTTTGGCCCAGCCCAGACCTGAATCCGATTGAAAATCTGTGGGGTGATCTGTAGAGGGCTGTGCACAGGAGATGTCCTCACAATCTGACAGATTTGGAGTGTTTTTGCAAAGAAGAATGGGCACATTTTGCCAATTCAAAAATATCCCATGCTGACAGACTCATACCCAAAAAGACTGAGTGCTTTAATAAAATCAAGAGGCTTCAACAAAGTATTAGTTTAAGGATGTGCACACTTATGCAACCATTTTTTTTTCCCTTCACCTAAAAGATTTCAGTTTGTTGTTCAACTGAGTTGTAGAGGTTTATAGGTCACATCAAAGGTGGAAAAAGTTCTGAAATGATTTATCTTTGTCTCGTTTTTTTTTTTTTTACATCACAGAAACCTGACATTTTAACATTTTTGTATCCACTGTATATGTGTGTGTGTATATATATATATATATATATATATATATATATATATATATATATTTATTTATTTATTTATTTATGTAAGCTCCATGAGGGCAGAGACTGATGTGAATGTAATAATATATGTAAAGCGCTGCATAAATTGATGGCGCTATATAAGTACCTAAAAATAAATATATATATATATATATATATATATATATATATAGCTACTATATTGTCAAAAGTATTGGGATGCCTGCCTTTGGAAACTTCTGAAAAGGGAAGGCGAGTATGTCATGCGTTAGCAGCTGTTCTGTCCCTGTATCTAATAGAACATGTTCATCTCCCATGGGACATTAATGCAGCCAAAATTCACACACACAAATTTAGTAGTATAAAGACATAAAATTGTTTATTGAACAACAAAGTTAAAATTCCTCTAGTCTAGACAGCATGACTGCTAGTCTATTGCTTGTGTCTCCTATTTAGAAGAAGAAATATTATAGCATGTATGAACTTATAAGTTATAGCCACCGATAGTTCCCAACACTTTTCAACTGTAAAAAAGTGTTCTTCAGGGGGTTTATTTAGAATATATATATATATATATATATATATATTAATAATACAGATACTGAATTTAAATGTTGCATGGATAGTTATGTCATGCAGCCCACAAGGGATCAGGCACAGGCAGATGGAGGCAGTAACCTTTGCAGGCCAGCCACCTATTAGGGATCTCATATTGTATGGATGAGCATAAAGGGAGTTAAGATATGCCAGCCAAGGTAAAGTGGATGCGTGGGATGGAAAGAAAGTAGTGAGTGTACAGCTTGTAAGACAGTGTAAATTTGCTGTCCCCTCAAAATAACAACACACAGCCATTAATATCTAAACCACTGGCAACAAAAGTGAGTACACCCCTAAGTGACAATGTCCAAATTGGGCCCAATTAGTCATTTTCCCTCCCTGGTGTCATGTGACTT
Source organism: Pelophylax lessonae (assembly GCF_965119305.1). Taxonomy (NCBI): domain Eukaryota; kingdom Metazoa; phylum Chordata; class Amphibia; order Anura; family Ranidae; genus Pelophylax; species Pelophylax lessonae. Next base: position 45,496,830 of record NC_138776.1, read on the forward strand.
GTTAGGGTTACAAGGTCTCAGGTGTGAATGGGGAGCAGGTGTGTTAAATTTGGTGTTATCGCTCTCATTTTCTCATACTGGTCACTGGAAGTTCAACATGGCACCTCATGGCAAAGAACTCTCAGAGGATCTGAAAAAAATAATTGTTGCTCTACATAGGTAGAGTACAAAGACAAGTGTGTCTTGCCTACAGTCAAGCATGGTGGATGGAGTGTCATGGTCTGGGGCTGCATGAGTGCTGCCGGCACTGGGGAGCTAGAGTTTGAGAGAACCATGAATGCCAACATGTACTGTGACATACTGAAGCAGAGCATGATCACCTTCCTTCAGAGACTGGGCCGCAGGGCAGTATTCCAACATGATAACAACCCCAAACACACATCCAAGACGACCACTGCCTTGCTAAAGAAGCTGAGGGTAAAGGTGATGGACTGGCCAAGAATGTCTCCCCACCTAAACCCTATTGAGCATCCGTGGGGCATCCTCAAATGGAAGGTGGAGGAGCGCAAGGTCTCTAACATCTACCAGCTCTGTGATGTCGTCATGGAGGAGTGGAAGAGGACTCCATTGGCAACCTGTAAAGCTCTGGTAAACTCCATGCCCAAGAGGGTTAAGGCAGTGCTGGAAAACAATGGTGGCCACATACAATATTGACACTTTGGACCCAATTTGGACATTTTGACTTAGGGGTGCACTCACTTTTGTTGCCAGCGGTTTAGACATTAATGACTGTGTGTTGAGTTATTTTGAGGGGACAACATATTTACACCGATATACAAGCTGTACACTCACTACTTTACATTGTAACAAAGTGTAATTTCTTCAGTGTTGTCACGTGAAAAGATAGAATAAAATATTTACAAAAATGTGAGGGGTGTACTCAATTTTGTGAGATACTGTATATACACATATATTATACACACTCTACTTGGCAAATAAGCACTTTAAATCAGCATTGCACAGTGATTTTATAGGCTGTTTTTATCATTTATGGGAGTTGGTTCTTAATGTGCCAAGCAATGCAGTGATTGTTTTGAGTTGTTAAGACGCAAGGAATCAAGAGCCTGGCACCATTGATAGATATATGATACCAGTGGTAAAAAGCTTTGTGTATTCCCGCAGGCCCAGTCTGTAGTGATACACTTGGTTAATCGGAGATATCCCACCTTGTGAAATGTTGTTTCTCATTAAATCCATAAGCTCAGTGCTAGTGAGAGCGAAGACAGATGCTTTCACTTAAAGGGGTTTAAGTGGCTGACACTGGCTGGGCTTTCCCCCAGGACAAGATGTTACAAGACAGTTGGTGCACTTGTCATTTTTAATAGGTCTCTGTGTTTTGTGCTGTCATTATCCCCGGGTAAAATATGAGGCTCAGGGCTGCAGACCACAGCAGCGGCCAAAGTCTAAAAAGAGCAGACATATATCATGGTGACTTCAGAAGTTTTGGCCGTTTCCCTTTACACACTGGTGTGTCATTTCAAAGATATTAGACTCATGTCACTACGTGTCATCTGGAAAAGACCCATATCCAAAGCTTTTTCTGCCCCAGCGTAGCAAGCATGCTGACATTTTTATGATATTTTGAAAAACATATAATTATAGAATATAATGAAAATGCTAAAAGAAGATCAGGAAGTTTTAAAATATCTTATGTATTAATGCCATGCAAGGTATGATGTTTTCTCCTGAATGTTATTTGACAGAATGGCTATTTTTAACTGGACTGACTCAAAGCCAAGAAGCCAGCTGTTTCTATGGAAATCTCATGCCCAGATGAGATTTTCCCTTATTTCCTGTGATAAGTAAGCCTTCCCCAATCTGTCCAAAACTAAAAAAAAAAAAAAAATGGATTGGATGTGATTTTGAACTTTGTATGTAAACTAGTTCAGATTTTTGCATTAAGTGGAACTTCACTCTCCCAATCAAAATTGATTATTTGTAATCCTCATGCTGCTATCATTAGTAAATAAATAGGAAAGTACATCATATTTACTTGTTTTAATTTATTTATTTTTTTTACATTTTTTTAATTCCTTGCTGGTTTCTTTCCTAGGCAAGTGATGTCATACATCCCAGGAGTCTTTAGTAGGGTCAACAACTTGGTTACTTTTTAAGTAGCCCAGGAACCTTCGGGAGGGGAGGAGAGGTTTTCTCAGCTAAGCACACTGTCCTACATGCATGCATGAGTTATAGGCAGATGGATTTCAGGAAGTAAATGCTACATGAATCATCTGCCCTTACTCAAGATGGCCACAGCCAAAAATGCTAGGTGGTTTGTTTTTCAAAGTGACTTATCAACAAAATAAAGCATGGAGACATGGAGGGATGAATGAGATTGCTTTGAATATAAAAAAAAAATAAATAAAATTGTGTATTTGGTTTGTGGCGCAGTGAAGATCCACTGTAAGGTAACCCTGTCCTCTGGATGAATTATGGTGCCTACTTAAACACTACATCTGTTAGTGGTTTTTGTCTAGTATTCAGGTTTGGTTAACTAAGCACATTCTCTTCTGAACATTTTACATGAACAGGTTTCTTAATTATGTGAGTTATTGCTTCTTCTTTATTGTACAAGGTGTAGCTATGGATGACGCTGTCTAGGGTTGCACGATATTGGGAAAAAAAAGTACATTGCGATATTCGGTTTTCAACTATATATATCGCGATATTTAACTGGGTGGAATGCAGAAGACACTGACAGTGTGGAAGGCAGAGTCGGGACTCACAGTGGTGGTAGGAGGTAGAAGAACACAGCCCGACATGACATCCGTCCCACACGTTCAGTCTGCCGCCCTGCAGCTAATTCTCTTGACCAAGCGGTGAGCGCAGCCCAGCAAACCAATCACGTGAGTAGCGGCACAGGGAACTAGTCAGGTGTGCAGGCACGTGTGATTGGTTAGCTGTGCAGCTGCTCACGGCGCGCTGCTCACCGCTGAACGTGTGGGATGGATGTGCAATCACTGTGAGTCCTCCTCCTCCCCCTGACTCCCGACTTCTCCCTGCCTCCCTGCCTAATGCTAAATATCGTGTCTTCGGCGATATGAATATCGCCACGCCCGCAGGACGATAGTCGATATCATATCGACTAACGTTCAGCCCTAACGCTGTCTGTTTGAACTGACCCATACCATGGGTATTGTAGGAGGCAAGCTAATTATTTCTAAATAAAACACACAAACTCTTTTTTTGGATAAATAACGGCAAGCGGCTTTATTATTGGTTTTAAACAAAATAGAATTCACCAAATAAACAAACTATTGAATAATTCATCTCAAAATATTGAAACTTCAAAACATGACCCAGCCACTACGGCTCAGGCCTACCATCTTAAGCTTTTAATCAAGATAAACAATTATCCCACTCCCCTCTTCTTATCTTTGAAAAAGGGGGGTCCCACCACATAATAAAGGCCGCGACGAGGGATGGGGGGGCGGGGAGTTGTCCTGGGAAATCCTTCTGCTGACTGACAAAAATTGTGCCAAAACTGCCCTTTTTATAGACAAATCCCTGAATTCCAGATTTTCCAGGGTCAGGTGACCCAGCGGACCAATCCTGGGTCACCTTTCCCAATCTCTGGAACATTCCTAAACCACCTGACTTCGCTGGCCAATGAGGGAACAAGTACCTCATAAACCTTACAGGGCAGCTAGAGAATGCTGTCTCCACAATCCCATGAGGAAAAGGGGGGCCTTAAACTTATTTCCCCCCTTTTTCCTCACATTTTCCTTGTTTACCCATTTAACAGTCCATTTGCATAGAGACTTCTTAGCACTTTATAGCCCCCTCTCTCCTTTTACAGGTTTCTGGATATGCTTGGATAGCAGCTGTGAAAACTCAGACTTTGAAGGTCAAGTTAGTTGTTAGGCCCCATGCACACTGGGTGTTTAGCCCCGGCGCATGGGGCTGTTATTGACTGGATGGTGCATGGATTGCTAGTAATGTTTAGGGCAGTATATGCTCAGGGACCAATGCCAGTCTGCTGGAAGCAGGGCAGGATAGTGCACCTGTGCCTTCTGCCCGCAGTTAAACGCCAGTGCCTCTCGTGCACCAGGGGGCTAAAAGCTCAATGTGCACGAGGCCTTACACTGTCTGCCTGGATAAAGTTACATTGTTCCTCCTTTCATGACTGGCTGGGACTTTTAATTTCCTTTTTTTTAGCTAAAAGTATAAATATACAGTGGGTACGGAAAGTATTCAGACCCCCTTAAATTTTTCACTCTTTGTTATATTGCAGCCATTTGCTAAAATCATTTAAGTTCATTCTTCTTCCTCATGAATGTACACATAGCACCCCATACTGACAGAAAAACACAGAATTGTTGACATTGTTGCAGATTTATTAAAAAAGAAAAACTGAAATATCACATGGTCCTAAGTATTCAGACCCTTTGCTGTGACACTCATATATTTAACTCAGGTGCTTTCCATTTCTTCTGATCATCCTTGAGATGGTTCTACACCTTCATTTGAGTCCAGCTGTGTTTGATTATACTGATTGGACTTGATTAGGAAAGCCACACACCTGTCTATAGAAGACCTTCCAGATCACAATGCATGTCAGAGCAAATGAGAATCATGAGGTCAAAGGAACTGCCTGAAGAGCTCAGAGACAGAATTGTGGCAAGGCACAGATCTGGCCAAGGTTACAAAAAGATTTCTGCTGCACTTAAGGTTCCTAAGAGCACAGTGGCCTCCATAATCCTCAAATGGAAGACGTTTGGGATGACCAGAACCCTTCCTAGAGCTGGCCGTCCGGCCAAACTGAGCTATCGGGGGAGAAGAGCCTTGGTGAGAGAGGTAAAGAAGAACCCAAAGATCACTGTGGCTGAGCTCCAGAGATGCAGTCAGGAGATGGGAGAAAGTTGTAGAAAGTCAACCATCACTGCAGCCCTCCACCAGTCGGGGCTTTATGGCAGAGTGGCCCGACGGAAGCCTCTCCTCAGTGTAAGACACATGAAAGCCCGCATGGAGTTTGCTAAAAAACACCCGAAAGACTCCAAGATGGTGAGAAATAAGATTCTCTGGTCTGATGAGACCAAAATAGAACTTTTTGGCCTTAATTCTAAGCGGTATGTGTGGAGAAAACCAGGCACTGCTCATCACCTGTCCAATACAGTCCCAACAGTGAAGCATGGTGGTGGCAGCATCATGCTGTGGGGTTGTTTTTCAGCTGCAGGGACAGGACGACTGGTTGCAATCGAGGGAAAGATGAATGCGGCCAAGTACAGGGATATCCTGGACAAAAACCTTCTCCAGAGTGCTCTGGACCTCAGACTGGGCCGAAGGTTTACCTTCCAACAAGACAATGACCCTAAGCACACAGCTAAAATAACGAAGGAGTGGCTTCACAACAACTGCGTGACTGTTCTTGAATGGCCCAGTCAGAGCCCTGACTTAAACCCAATTGAGCATCTCTGGAGAGACCTAAAAATGGCTGTCCACCAACGTTTACCATCCAACCTGACAGAACTGGAGAGGATCTGCAAGGAGGAATGGCAGAGGATCCCAAAATCCAGGTGTGAAAGACTTGTTGCATCTTTCCCAAAAAGACTCCTGGCTGTATTAGATCAAAAGGGGGCTTCTACTAAATACTGAGCAAAGGGTCTGAATACTTAGGACCATGTGATATTTCAGTTTTTCTTTTTTAATAAATCTGCAACAATGTCAACAATTCTGTGTTTTTCGGTCAGTATGGGGTGCTATGTGTACATTCATGAGGAAGAAGAATGAACTTAAATGATTTTAGCAAATGGCTGCAATATAACAAAGAGTGAAAAATTTAAGGGGGTCTGAATACTTTCCGTACCCACTGTATAAATCCAGGTAATGGGGCAAGCATGTACAAAAGGAAGCTGAAGTAAAAGGTATTTAAAGCAGAACTGTACTAAAAAGAAAAATAGTGACACGCAAAGTTCCTTCTGCCAAAAATTTCTTCCTCTGACTCCTATCAATTTTTTATTCTATATACACTGCCTATGGTTCATGCGCAGAGCTGAGTACATTCCTTGCTCATTTTCCAACATCTATAAGATGCCGAGGAAGCACACATGTACAGGAGTAACACATCATCAGTGGCTGCCCAATATCAGAACCAAAAGAAGACCATCTGAAGATGGCAGTGACAGAGGAGGAGCACAAACATTGTATCTGTGGAGGAGGGCATACTGGGAGTTAAGCAAGCCATAATGTTCTAATATGCTTTGCAAATATTCCCATTATGGCAAGAAGCAGCCCACCACAATAGAGGTACAATAAAGCTTTAAGTGCATTGTTACACAGAGTTTTCACAGCTGCTATCAACAACCGGTTGCTAGAGATTTGTGATATGAATAAAGAAGCAATGCGTGTGGCCAGCTAACTCAGATAATATTGTTTGAAGGTAGACTTAATTATATACATATAGTCACAAAAAACCTGTTTTCACTTTTTCTCCAGAGTTACTTGTCACGGTTGGCAGAAGTAGGTCCAGAAAAGAGTGAAGCAGAGAAGCTGGTTCCACAGCAGGACGATGTGGGGATTGTTCCTCAGTTTGAGAAAAGCAGACCTTGAAGATGTGGAATGAACAAGATGAACATGAGGATGGCATGTTATTGTCAGTGGAGGACATTACAGGTTGTGTGAAGGCTGGAAGAGTTTTGTTAAAGGAGCCAGAGAAATGATAACCCAAGGAGCTAATCCAAGTCCTTTTACCCCCATAATTCCCTCCCTACCCCCAGATTTAGTCATGAAACTCTTCACTGGAGAAAGGCTTTGTGACCTGTAAAGGAGTTGTTCTGGCTTTCTAGTCAGCACTGGTATGTGAAGAGTGTCCTCAATAAGGTATATGTTTTAATGATCAACAAGCAGGATCAGAGCTCCTTTCCTGCACATTTCTGATTATAAAACGATGATACAACCAAAGATTCCTCAGTGACTTTTATCCAGGTAAATTTAGGGGAAGGTAGTTGCCAGATTGACAGGCATGAGATTTGTAAACTAGTCTGTACAGTGGGTGAACTTTACTATAGTTGGAGGTCTGTGTGTGTAGGTTGGATATGGGGTGGTAAGACAAGCACCGACATAACTTTGGATCTGTAAATGCACATTGTGCCTCAATTGATCTTTTATAAAAAAAAAAAAATGACTCAGGGATTTTATTGTTTTCTTACAGAGTGTAACTAAATTCAAATATATAATTATCTTATGACCAGTACCTCTTGAGTACAAATGCACTAGATGTGATGTAAAATTAGGTACAGATGTTGAGAATGTGTGTACATCCCCACTATTACTCATAAAAGGCCAGGACTGCTAATATTGTGACCGTGTCTCTCTTCCCGGTATGTTGATGGAGGGGATCTGTATAATCTCCCTGCAACACAGTGCACAGTTCTGGTGCAAGGTGGAAATTTGTATCACATATTTGGGGTTTTACAAGTCATAGCTGCTCTGCATTACCACTAACATTATTCTGACAGTGGCAGCAAAATTCTGTAGCCTTTCTCTTTTATGTGTCAATTGTACTGCTGGAAAAACAGAAAAAAACTGAAAAGGGGACACTTTTCTTAAAAAAAAACCCATTCAAAAAACGTACAGCAGTCTGTTAAAATTGGAATATAATAGTTTAGTACCAGGTTGCCTAGCGAGGAGCAATTTCACTATAAATAAACAGTTTACATTCAATAGATAAAACAGAGAAAAATGTAGTTTTTTCAGCAGAAAAAAAAAATTATTTCATATCTCTCAAACCTATCTAGAGAATTTTGTACGGCTTATCAGAACTGACCTGTTGATAAATTGCCTTCATACAGTCTGGAAACATTAGATGACTTGGATGAAAAGTGCCACTTCTTCTAAAGTCTCTCAGCTGTTGAAACCAGGCCATACCTGTCGGTACTTCCAGTTCCTTAGCAGCTGGATGGTCCAAGAATGATCAGATCTGCCATAGATTACAGTGTGCAGAAGCAGCTGTTACCGTTTTGTAAGGGTCATATCTCCGTATGTTTCCCTAGCTTTGGTTTCATTCTGTCTGGCTTGGCAAAGGAAGGCTTTTCCTTGGCATTACCATGAAGTACTGACTGTACTGGTCCTTATGTATATAGAATAGTACAAACTGCAACAAAACTTTATAATGTGAATTTTATTTTATTTTATTTTTTACTGCTTTAAATAACTGGTTCACTGGGATCTATATGTAAAATCTAAAACACAGAGTATTTATGGCATTTTTATACTGTTACACCAAGAGCTTGCACTCATATTATATATGTTCCTGATAGAGGAAACCACTTTTTAATCATCGCGATTACTGATAAAATGAACAGAGATTTTTGTTTCACCAAGGATTTTCGAGAGCCTCGGTAGTTCCTCTTCCTACAATGAAATGGCTCTTCCAGAAAGCCCCATTGAGATATTATTCAGGTATGTCCTTGACTAAAACTTAAACCCACCTATCTTAGCACATACAATTTCAAAGCTTTGTATATTTTATAATGACCGCCTGCTATTCCCAGAGACATGCAGCTTGCAGATACAGGTCAGATAAGGGCCTATGCACACCTAGTGTGCTGCAGTAAAGCATGTGGGAGATTTGCAGCTGCAAGAACCACACACATGTTTATACAATTAATATTATTGGATTAAATCCAGCACCTCTGCGTTTAAGGGAAGTTTCTGGAAAACTGATGAAGAGGGACACCTTGATGACTCTGAAATGCATTGACTTGTCCTTTCACAGCTCACCTGAGAAAATAAAAATGCGGTTACTTTGGACTCTCTACATTCATTGAAGATAGATTATTGGAAAATAATGTTTGTTTTTTGACTCTCCCTGTTGATAGTCTGCCTGTGTGTGTGTTATTGACCACTTTGAAGCTCAAAATCAAGTGAAGGTCAACTTGGAGGCCGGTGTTCTGTCAGAATAGGTGACCTGTCAGATTAGGTGACGAAATTGACGTTCCTTCAGCTGAATACTTACTGCACATGTGCAGGTTTGTTAATTTGACAGAACATTTGCAGTCATAAGGCGCAAGTGGACATCTTACTACACCCAGCTACGTCATGAATTTCCCAGTCATTTAGGTGAGGAATAAAGTGAGCGTATATAAATCATTATAGTATACTGAGATCTTTCATGCTGTTTTCATGTTACATTTTCAAAGTCTAAAGGTTTAGTGCTGAGCAGTGCGGTGTGTACCAAGATGGCCTCCGTCACCTTCCTACTGGTGGCGTCCAGCTTCTTTCAAAATGCAACATTCAAAATAGCATCACAGATGTCAATATACTATATTTATTTATATCCGCTCAGTTTATTGCTAAAATGGCTTTGAAAATGTAACATGAAAACAGCATGACAGATTTCAGTATACTATATTTATTTATATACGCTCACTTTATTCCTCACCTAAATGACTGGGAAATTCAAGACGTAGCTGGGTGTAGTAACATGTCCGCCTTCTTTCTGTCACATTAGCAAGCTTGCTACACATGAGCAGTAAGTATTCAGCTGACGGAATGTCAGTTCCAATACCTAATCTGACGCGTCGCCTATTCTGACGGAACACCGGGATAGTAGATATCATCGCTTGAGGTTTTCAGGAGTGTGTTTATATGTCCCTCAAACAATATATTCCACAGCTCCTAAAGATATGTGGGTGGTAGGCCAAGCCTGTTGTGGAAAAGGCCTCTAACAATTGAGATGTAGACAATGACAACTCCAGAAAATAATCAGAAGAAACATGGGCGGAGGGGAATATTAAATGTACTAGCAGATTTAGATACACTAACAAACTAAAACCAACATTAGCTCACACTTTATAAGCAGTTACAGCAAACTGTTTGTTTTTTCTCATTGTCAATAGGGTTTATTAAGATTTTCCAATACAAAAGGAAAATACAAATAACATTGGTAGCAAAGGAAAATTACTAGGCCACTGATCTTCTCCGATGCAGAATACATGAACAGTGAAAACAAAATGGAGAACAGGAGATTTTCAGAGTTAAGCTTGTTAACACATGGAAAGGAGCATAAGGTAACCACTAAGCTACATATGTGACAATAAGTAGAGTGACAGTTTTTTTTCCTCTTAGGGGATAAAGGTTTTTACAAACATTAAAATTAAACTGATAATTGTAAGCATCCCAGTCAGTGGTAAATTATTTGTCCCAACCTTGAAACTGCTACATCTGCAGAACAGCTTGTTCTGTTGAACAACAACAGACTTCCTGGGCAGATCACCAGGTGAAAATACAGGAAATCTAAACAAAATGAATGCAGCCATCACATCTAAGAATTGATAAGCTGCAATATAATGTTTACTTTTGGGATTAATATTGATTAAAGAAGCCCAATACGCATATTGTCCAACTGGCTGCGAATAAATCAAGTTTTTTTTCCTCTACTCAGAACGGTAACAATGGACAATCAGCCACATCTTTATACCTCCCATAGTTAAAGATTCAAAAGCGAAGGTGCTTCCAGGCTGACTTTAAAAATAATCCCTCTTAGCGCCGGTTCACACTACCGCGACGCTACTTCCCGGGGCGACCTCCGAGATCGCGGTGCGAGCAGTGTGCCGCGACCTCGGAGCGGCCGCCACGGACTTCATATCATTGAAGTCTATGGCGGTCGCCTCCTGGTCGCCCCAAAGAAGCTCCGGACCCTTTTTCTAGGTCAGAGCGACTTGTGTCGCTCCTATTAGAACGGGTCCGCAGCTTCCCTATGGGAGGCGACCTGTGAGGCGACCAGGTCGCCTCACAGGTCGCCCTAGTGTGAACCGAGGCTTAGTGTACTGAATGTTACAATAAAACTTTTAAATGGATTGATACAATTTCACAAAATGAAGTATAATTGTGTCACAAACACCCATAGATGCAACAGAGGAGAATGTGTGAGTTCCTAATTTCTGTGTAAACACTAGAGGGCAGTGTGTTACTAAAAGATGTCATGCCTTATTAGGAGGAAGTTCATTTAACATCGGTGGTTTTTGGTGTCTCACCAAGGCTTTACTTAAATGTTAAACTTATTATTATTATTATACAGGATTTATATAGCGCCAACAGTTTGCGCAGCGCTTAACAATGTGGGGGAAGACAATACAGTTACAGTACAATTCAATACAGGAGGAATCAGAGGGCCCTGCTCGTTCTTTATTCTAATAAATAAATATATTTGCTCAGGGCAAGCACCAAAGACTAAAAAAATAAGAGAGGATTCAGACTCTTGTATGAATAGCTTTATTAGGGGAACCTGTCACTTGTTCACAGGGGAGTCAGTTATTTTTTGGCTGGCCTGGTACTGATATGTAAACAAAATAACTGTATAGATACCAATAATGTGCTAGAATAAATATTAGCTGAGTGCACAAGACAAGCTACTTCCACAGTGTACTTGAGACAGGTATGTTTTAGGCTCCTTTCACACTTATGAGAGTTGTCCTGCAACTTGGGACTGCAAAGTCACATGACAAGTCGTACTCCATGATTTCCAATGAGTACCGTTCATATCGGTGCGTCTTCACGTCGCAATGACTTCAAAGTAGACCCTGCACTACTTTGGGCCGATTTTAATGCGTTTTGAGGTCCATAGACATAGTGATCGCTTCAAGTCCAGTCAAAATCGCAGCAAAAATTGCACCAAAATCGCTGTAAAATCGCATGACTTTTATGTCACATAAGTGTGAAAGGGGCCTAAATTGCAATTTGCTGCTACAATGGGCAGAGTCTGGATCATTACAATCTAATCTCTACAGGAAGAACTAGGTAAGTCACAGATAAGCTTGCACCTATCTGACTACTGCAGTGTTCCTGTGGATAGCTATTCGGGAATTTTCTGTCCTTGGTTTATTGAGGCTTGCAATTGGTAAACAATACTTGAACTGGACCAGAGAAACTATTTATTGAAGCGTATAAAAATCATGTTTATTTAAATTATGGCTTATAAACATTTGAACATTGAAGTCTGTCACAAGTGTTCTTCACTTCTCTTTCATCACAAAGTATTTTAAATGGAGTTTGATAATGATTATTTTAATAAAGAGGATTTTCATGCATTTGTCTGACTTGTTTTATATTTGTGATCTGATGTATGAAGCAGTGTCGTGGAAAAACAGCCTTTGTAAGTGTGTTTGTGTACATGGGCCATGGCAAGTGTGTATTTGTGCACATGGGCATTTACTCTGTTCTGCATTACCCCATCTGACAGGAACTCCCAGAATTAATATTAATACCACTTATTAAGCTATACCATTAATCTATTTAGGTTTGTTACTGCTCTGGCAGTTCATATGACCCCCAAGGAAAGAAGCAAGACTGGCCAGATGCTACATGCAACACCTTTCTATGACTATGAACCACTGTGTTCTAATCATGTCCTTCCAAAATGGTTAGGCTAACATCATGTGTGGTCACAGCAATTAAAAAAAAGGTTTACCCTGCCATACTGGCCTTATGACATCCCATAAAGATATGTCAGGCTGTCATTAGGATGGAAAGTAATGGGAGAGATTCGCCAATGGGACAAATACAGCAATACCAAATAGCGGTATTAACCGTTTAGACCATGGGTGTCCAACCTTTTGTGTTCTCTGGGCCACACTGAGTGTAGAGAAATTTTCTCGGGCCGCATATAAAATATACACTACAGTTAAGGTATATAAGTAATAAAACGCTGCCACGCCCTTCCCGCATGCACATCCAATGCAGCTTCACCAGTGCGTGCCCAGCCAATGCAGCCTGATCAGTGCCCATCCAATGCAGCCTCACAAGTGCATGCCCATCCAATGCAGCCTGATCAGTGCCCATCCAATGCAGCCTCACAAGTGCATGCCCATCCAATGCAGCCTGATCAACGCCCATCCAATGCAGCCTCACAAGTGCATGCCCATCCAATGCAGCCTCACCAGTGTGTGCCCATCCAATGCAGTCTGCAATGAAGAGAGAGGAGAGCCGCTGGATTACACAAAGCAGAGTTCTCCCGCTTACCCGGTGACCACTGTCATACGAAGTCCTGCCTCCTGGACCGGCTCCTATGATAGACGTCACCAATGTGCTGTCTACCATTGACAGAGGCTCCGAGGCAGCCTCTGCCTACAGTTAGTTGGAAGCCGCTGTGGCCGTGACCCCGACTCGACTTCCTTCCTCCCCAGCAAAAAAATAATAATTGTCAGGGGGCAGTGGGCCGCATTGCCTGTGGTTCTGGGCCGCATGCGGCCCTCGGGCCGCAGGTTGGACATGCCTGGTTTAGACTCTACTTAAAGGTGTTTGCTCTGAGTAATTTCCACTTCATGTTTCAGTGCTTTGTCAAGAAATGAGGACAGCTGTACTCGCCAAATTATTTTTTTTTATCCTCTCTAAACACAACTTAAAAAATGCCAGAGGTGGACTTTGGAGCAGAACAGGCACAGGACAAATTGACCAGGGGTTTCTGGTTGGGCCAAACAGTTATTATGCATTTTCAAAGCACCCAATTTCAGAAAATGGGGCAAAATTGTAAAATAACTAGAGATCTTAATGGCTCTGACATTAACCACTTTGCTCCTAAGGGTAAAACAAATCTTAATACCTAAGCACATATTTGAAACTGACATGTGTTAGTAAAACTGCACTACCATAACCTACCACCAAAGAGCAACCCAAAATAAATATTCCTGCTCCCTACGATTGCAGTAATACCACATAAGTGTATGTTATTTGTACCCGTAGTACAGCCTAAAAACAATAGTGTGCATTTTGCTTTTTTTTTTTTTTTTATCCTACCTAAAACACACTGACAATAATTAAAAAAAAGAAAAAAAGAAACCTGTCCAAAATATGCTGTTCTTTGACACTGACCTTGACCTTTGACCCCCTACTTGACTCAAACACTATAACCCTGGCACTTACCTAGATCAAACATTGATCTAGGTATTTTTCCTTTACTTTTTTATTATTATTTTATTTTTATTTGTTTTGTTTTACACACTTTTTTTTTCTCTCTGCAAGGAGAGAGAATAATACCATTTATCTTTCCTTTCTATTTAACCAGTTGCCGACTGCCGCAAGTACATATACTGCAGTGGTCAGCCCCGGCCAGGCAAAGTGACGTATGGGTACGTCACTAGCCTGTAAGCCAATAGGGGGCGAGCGCGCGCCGCCGGGGGCGCGCTCCCGCCCTGGCTCGTTCACGGACACCTCGGTGCGAGTGACCGGCGGACCCCATGTCCGCCGGTCACTCGCAATCGTCCGCTGTGAAGGGAGAAAGGCAGGCGGCTAATGTAAACAAAGCCGCCTGTCATTCTTCCCTGTGTAACAGCAGAGATCATACGGTCCTGCTATGTAGGACCGTTGATCTGTGCGGTTACATGTAAAGCCACATCCCTGCACAGTTAGAAGCACGCCCCTAGGGACACACCTAACCCCTCCTTCCCCAATAAAGTTAACCCCTTCCCTGCCAGTGTCATTTTTACAGTAACAGTGCATATTTATAGCACTGATTACTGTAGTAATGTCACTGGTACCCCCAAAGTGTCAAAAATGTCAGTCAAGGGTCCGATCTGTCCGCCGCAATGTCGCAGTCCTGCAAAAAAAAAAATCGCAGATCGCCGCCATTACTCGTTAAAAAAAAATGACAAAAATCTTTCCCTTAGTAAATGCAATAACTTTTGCGCAAACCAATCAAAATACGCTTATTGTGATTTTTTTACCAAACATATGCAGCAGAAAACAAATTGGCCAAAAATGTTAAAAAATTTTGATTTTTACATTTTTTTTTTGGGAATTTCATATAAAAAAAATGTGAAAAATATTGTTATTTTTGCAAAATTGTCGCTCTTTTTTTGTTTATAGCGCTTGATCAAAAAAATCGCACACGTGATCAAATACCACCAAAAGAAAGCTCTGTTTGTGGGGAAAAAAAAGGATGTCAAATTTGTTTAGGTACAGCGTCACACGACCGCGCAATTGTCCGTTAAAGTCACGCAGTGCCGAATCGCAAAATAGGGCCTGGTCAGGAAGGGGGTAAAATCTTCCGGGGCTTAAGTGGTTAAAGAGAGAAACACAGGGGTAGGCTTCACAGTGACTGATCACTGTGATAGCCAATCAGAGGCTATCACAGTGATCAGGTTACCCAGAACCAGGATTCCCAGATCTTTCCCAGCCTGTCTGCAGGGAAACATAAGCAGGAGGAGCTTCTAGTCCTCTGCTGCTGGTCACATGTTCAAAATAAAAAAACAATTTGTAACAATTGGAATACAGAGTAAAAATAAATAATCTTTATCAATAAACTGTTTTAAATTGACATATAACTATATATTTGAAATCAAATCGTTATTGTTTGGTGGAAATAACATGGTGTGTGAGGATTTCTGCCAGTCACAGGCACTCTGCCTGTGTCTTAAAATAAGAGGGCGGTGAAGCCTCCATCAATCTACATGTAATATCCCACCCCATTGTGTTTAGCTGGTTAGTGGGCACGTAGGAGGTGGGATGGAGTGGGCTGTCATTAATCACTGTGTATATACCCATATGCGTGACTCTATAGTCACATGGGCTGCTTAGATGTGGTAGGGAGGAAATGCTCAGCATAGAAAATGGAGCATGTGCAGAGTTGCCACCACAGTTGCAAAATTCCTAGCTGTATTGGGGACATGGACAGAAGGGGGAGATAGAAAGCAGCAGGATCAACCAGGTTTTTTTGTTTTTGCAGAATACAGAAAACGAATCTCATAGTGACTGAGTATGAAAAGCATGCAATACACCATTGATAGTTTTTTTTAATGATGTGGGTTTAGTGACACTTTATGTGGAAAAGATAGCTGACCCCTGATTTAAAGTGATTAGTGCACAAAATTGGTTTAAAAAATTTGAAACAGGAAAGGAAATAAAAACAGAGTAGTTTACAAAGAAATGTGAAAAGTGAAAGATGTTGGGAAATTGTAAATGCGAACCCTGATTTTACTACACCTTGTTAAAAGAAATGGAAAAATAACAGATTTACTGCCAGGATCAACAGGTAGTAAAACTATGCTATGCTATGCTATACAATTGCTGTGGTAATGCTATTGACATACAGTATATTATTTTTGTTTTTGCACGGTTTTAGCTTAATTCCATATGTAAAAGGAGCAATGCACAATAGCCCACAGCAATAATCATTCAAATTTTATGAGGCTGATCATACCATCAAGAACGGAAAAGAAGTCGTGCTGAAGCAGACCTGATCTTGGCCAAAATTTCACATTCCAGCCCTCTCCACCGTGCACATTCCGGGAGTGGATAAATGGCAGGTAGACTTTCCCGGCTGTCTGCAGCTGAATATGGAAGAATGAGCCCTTCAACTAGAAGTGTTTGCAGACATTTGTCACATTTGGGGGACACCACATATGGCTTTCTTGGCGTCTAGAGTTAACAACAAACTGAAAAAGTTTGTGTCACAAACAAGGGATCCTTTGGCGTTTGTTGTACATGACCTTGTGATCAGTTTTCCCCGATCGATGCCTTACCTCTACTGCAGCTTCCTGCAAAAAAGTGGAGGGCATTCTGGCAATTCTTATAGTACCTGCTTGGCCAAGAAGAATGTGGAAAAAAAGTGGAGGGCATTCTGGTAAATCGTATAGTACCTGCTTGGCCAAGAAGAATGTGGTATGTAGACATCATATACCGTACCTGTTGGCAAATGAGCTGTGGGCACTTCCAGATTGGCCAGATTTGCTGTCATAAGGTCCGATCTTCCATCCTGCTTTACAGTCTCTGGCTTGATGGCATGGCTAAAACACCAAGTCCTGAGGGATGGGGTGTTTCTGACTGTAATTCCAACCCTTCTCAAGGCTCCAAGAAGGTGTACATGGAAAGCCAATTGTAGGTCATTGGGTGCATTTTGGCTTTTTTCCAGTCTGGTGTCTCCAGATTTACATATCATCAAAGAACAGATCTTTCCCGTGGATGTTCTATTTCAGAGGCCTACAGTATAACGTCTTACACAGGGCCGCTGTTAGAAACCATGGGGGCCCTTACAGCCTACCTGATGGGGCCCCCCTCGACCCCCTCCCCTTTTAGTTACTGAGGTACTGTATGTTTTAGGCAGCTACAGAATTCATTCTGGGTATTGACAGGAAAGTTCTAAAATAAGGCATCTCTACTTTAAGAGCTGGTCCACACTAGCGCGACTTGTCAGGCGACTTGTCAGCCTGACAAGTCGCGCTCCCTCACAGGCCATTGACCGCTACAGGGCGCGTTCTAATAGGAGCGACACAAGACGCTACGACTTAGAAAAAGGGTCCTGTACTACTTCGGAGCGACTTGCATAGACTTCCATTATGTGAAGTCCCTGCAAGTCGCTCCGAAGTCGTGGTGCATGGGAATGCACAAGTCGCCCCCGAAGTAGTACAGAGTCGTGTCGCCCCAGTGTGAACCGACTCTTAATGTACATCATGTTTATCTGCTTGCCAACCACCTCAAGTAGGAGTATGACGACAGAGCAACTTTCCTGTGCTGGATCATGTACAGTATCTAGTAAGTGATCAAGCACTTCCGGGTAGGGGGCGCGCAGGCGTGCGGCCACTGCACTGGCTGTGCTGTGATTAGCTGACCAATGATTGGCCACTGGCACCCGCTGATCATAGAAGAGGATGACAGGATAGAGCTCTGTGAATGTAAACAATACAGACCTCTGTCCTGTCAGCGGGGATGTGCAGGTTTTTGTTTCCCTGCACAGCAGGGAATAAAAACTGGCACATTCCTTAGTAAAAGCAGCTCACAGTAAACACACCAAGCACTGTTAGGCACACAGTTAAGTCTCTGTCAACCCCTTCCCAGCTAGTGTTATTAGTACAGTGACAGTGCATATGTTTTAGCACTGATCACTGTATTAGTGTCACTGGTTCCCACAGTGTCAATAGTGTCAGATTGCCCGCCATACTATCACAATCCTGTTATAAGTCACTGATCACTGCCATTACTAGTATAAAAAAATAAAAATTCCAGTATAAAACACCATAGTTTGTAGACACTAAAACTTTTGCGCAAACCAATCAATATATATATATTTATTGGGATTTTTTTACCAAAAAATATGTAGAAGAATACATATTGTCCTAAATTTATGAATAAATTACATTTTTAAAAATGTGTTATTGGATATTTTTTATAGCAGAATGTATAAAATATATTCTCGTTTTCAAACTTTTTGGTCTTTTTTTTTATCGTTTATAACGCAACAACTAAAAAAAGAAGCGGTGATCAAATACCACCAAAAGAAAGCTCTATTTGAGTGAAAAAAATATTTGATTTGGGTACAGCGTCGCATGATCTCATAATTGTCAGTAAAATGACAGAGTGCCAAAAAGCAAAAAATGACCTGGTCATGAAGGGAGGTAAATCTTTTGGATGGCAAGTGGATAATATACACTATATTTTCAAAAGTATTGGGACAGCTTCAAATCTTCTGGGAAGGCTGCCCACAAGGTTTAGGAGTGTGTCTTTGGGAATGTTTGACCATTCTTCCAGAAGTGCATTTGTGAGGTCGGGCACTGATGTTGGATGAGAAGGCCTGGCTCGCAGTGTTCGTTCTAAGGGGCCAAGCCCAACCCCTAAAAAAAAAAAAAAACATCCCCACACCATAATCTCCCCTCCACCAAATGATTTGGACCAGTGCACAAATCAAGGTCCATGGATGAGCGAGTTTGGGGTGGAGGAACTTGACTGGCGTGCACAGAGTCCTGACCTCAACCAAATAGAACACCTTTGGGATGAATTAGAGCGGAGGCTGCGAGCCAGGCCTTCTCATCCAACATCAGTGCTGACCTCATAAATGTGCTTCTGGAAGAATGGTCAAACATTCCCATAGACCAGGGATATGCAAACTGTGGCCCTCAATATGTTGCAGAACTACAAGTCCCATGAAGCATAGCAAGACTCTGACAGCCACAAGTATGACACCCAAAGGCAGAGGCATGATGGGACTTGTAGTTTTGCAACAGCTGGAGGGCCACAGATTGCATATCCCTGCCATAGACACACTCCTAAACCTTGTGGACAGCCTTCCCAGAGGAGTTGAAGTTGTCCCAATACCCAACTCAATATTGAACCCTACGGACTAAAACTGGGATGCCATTAAAGTTCATGTGCATGTGAAGGCAGGTGTCCCAATACTTTTGACAATATAGAGTACCTATCACAAATTTTAAAACCATTACTATAATATTCTAAACTTATTACACACATATTATCCAGTTCAGCTTTTTGGACGTACTACATAATCTTTAATCACAAACTGATGGCTGCAGTAGCAGCTATTAGCTTGTGTGGGTTTGTTTAGCTGACTCCTGACTTCAAAGTGAAAGTGATGAGGCTCCATAGCTGCCAATCATCTTCACAGAGCCAGCAGCGCGGTGCCTCCTCCTCCCCCTTATCCGTGCCCAGGAACACAACCGCAGGCTAGGGAGAGCGATCGCTGTGAAATCGAGGAAAATCCATGCCTCAATCTCACATGCAAACAATGAAACCAGAAGTGATGTCACTTCTGGTTTTAGATGCACCATTTACTAGCCAGTACAGCCGGGTGACACTGCTAACCAAGCCGATTTGTGCTCGGTTAGATGGTGTGAAGCGCAGGGGAGACATTGGTATCTATTAGACCCCTAATGTTTCCATAAAGAGTACCTGTCACCTGCCCAATGCTATCATATAGGGGTTTATCAACCCCGTTTGATAGCAATCAAGTAAAAATAAAGAACAAAAATGTTTTAAAAATGTACATTATAAAAAAAATATTAAAATTAAAAAAAATTGACATAACCTCCGTTGCCCTGCACACCTGAGCAAACGCAAGCCCAGAGTGCGTACGTCTATGTAATCCGCGGTCACACCACACGTGTGACATATCGCCGTGAACGTCAGAGCGAGAACAATAATTCTTGCAAAAGAGCTCCTAGTTAACTGATGAGCTTTAAAGGCTTTTAAAGCGTCACCTATGGAGATTTTTGGGCACCATTATTAGTGATCATGGGAGCACGCAATTTTAAGACATGGAATGTTTGGTATCTATTTACTCGATGCAACCTTATCTTTTATATTTTAATTGAAAATTTGCATTTAATAAACAGTTGTACAAATATCATGTGACATACAAATTTGCAACTATCACCTTTTTATTCTACAGGATGATCTGTGGTTTTAAAAAATATATGGTTTCTCTTTCATTCACTGACAGACAGAGCTTCAAGTCTTCAGACCATTGGGCTTTATGCTGTCTCTCTTCAGGAATAGGCGGAAACCTTTTTGGTTGCGCCCCCTGGGGCAGTCCCAGAGGGTATACCATCACTTCCTGCTGTAGGACTCCAGTTTTTTCTTTCTAGTCAGGAGTAAGGACCTGGCTCTCTGCTGGGATCTGGGGTCCTGGCATTTTTTCCTATTTTCCGTTTCTGTGACAGCGGTGATCCTTTACCGCATGATCTGGTTGAAGTACTGGTCAGCTGACCAGGCTTCTAAAAAGGTGCTGGCTGATCTTTCTTTTGTAGGTGACAGTCTGTTTGGTGCCTCTATGGAAGAGATCATTAAGGGCCTTACGGGAGGCAAGAGTACATTGCTTCCACAGGCTGCTAAGGGCAAGGAACCTCGCTGTAAGAGGGGTCCCTTCTTCTTCTCGCAAGTTTTCAGGTACAAGAAATTTTACCCTCATGCCATAACAGTCCTTTACTTGCAACATCATCCCAGAAGGTGGCAAGATTCCTATAGATGCTTGCTTGATTTGTGACAATAGGCTCCCCTGCAACAGAAGAAAGATCCCAAAAGATAGGATGGTATCTGGCAGAGCAGATTCTTCGGAGTCACAAAACATTTTAGAAAGAGCATCTGGTTTTGTGTTTTTTTTTTAGACCCTGGCCTGTAATTTTTATGAAAAACAAATCTAGAGAAAAATAACGCCCACCTTGCCTGCTGTGGTTTCAGGCTTCTTGCGGCTCACAAATATTCCAGATTCTTGTGGTCAGTGTACATCAAGATTGGGTGAGCTGCCCCTTCCACCAGGTATCTCCATTCTTTAAGAGCAGCTTTGATCGCCAAGAGTTCACGGTCTCCAACGTCGTAGTTCTTTTCTGCAGACGACAGCTTGCATGACAAGAATGCAACAGGGTGTAGTAAGGCCTTGGCCCCTTGACGTTGGGACAGTACTGCCCCTACTGCTGTTTCTGAAGCATCTACTTCTAGGATATACAGTGCCTTGCGAAAGTATTCGGCCCCCTTGAACTTTGCGACCTTTTGCCACATTTCAGGCTTCAAATATAAAGATATAAAACTGTAATTTTTTGTGAAGAATCAACAACAAGTGGGACACAATCATGAAGTGGAATGAAATTTATTGGATATTTCAAACTTTGTTAACAAATAAAAAACTGAAAAATTGGGCGTGCAAAATTATTCAGCCCCTTTACTTTCAGTGCAGCAAACTCTCTCCAGAAGTTCAGTGAGGATCTCTGAATGATCCAATGTTGACCTAAATGACTAATGATGATAAATAGAATCCACCTGTGTGTAATCAAGTCTCCGTATAAATGCACCAGCACTGTGATAGTCTCAGAGGTCCGTTTAAAGCGCAGAGAGCATCATGAAGAACAAGGAACACACCAGGCAGGTCCGAGATACTGTTGTGGAGAAGTTTAAAGCCGGATTTGGATACAAAAAGATTTCCCAAGCTTTAAACATCCCAAGGAGCACTGTGCAAGCGATAATATTGAAATGGAAGGAGTATCAGACCACTGCAAATCTACGAAGACCTGGCCGTCCCTCTAAACTTTCAGCTCATACAAGGAGAAGACTGATCAGAGATGCAGCCAAGAGGCCCATGATCACTCTGGATGAACTGCAGAGATCTACAGCTGAGGTGGGAGACTCTGTCCATAGGACAACAATCAGTCGTATACTGCACAAATCTGGCCTTTATGGAAGAGTGGCAAGAAGAAAGCCATTTCTTAAAGATATCCATAAAAAGTGTCGTTTAAAGTTTGCCACAAGCCACCTGGGAGACACCAAACATGTGGAAGAAGGTGCTCTGGTCAGATGAAACCAAAATCGAACTTTTTGGCAACAATGCAAAACGTTATGTTTGGAGTAAAAGCAACACAGCTCATCACCCTGAACACACCATCCCCACTGTCAAACATGGTGGTGGCAGCATCATGGTTTGGGCCTGCTTTTCTTCATCAGAGACAGGGAAGATGGTTAAAATTGATGGGAAGATGGATGGAGCCAAATACAGAACCATTCTGGAAGAAAACCTGATGGGAGTCTGCAAAAGACCTGAGAATGGGACGGAGATTTGTCTTCCAACAAGACAATGATCCAAAACATAAAGCAAAATCTACAATGGAATGGTTCACAAATAAACATATCCAGGTGTTAGAATGGCCAAGTCAAAGTCCAGACCTGAATCCAATCGAGAATCTGTGGAAAGAACTGAAAACTGCTGTTCACAAACGCTCTCCATCCAACCTCACTGAGCTTGAGCTGTTTTGCAAGGAGGAATGGGCAAAAATTTCAGTCTCTCAATGTGCAAAACTGATAGAGACATACCCCAAGCGACTTGCAGCTGTAATCGCAGCAAAAGGTGGCGCTACAAAGTATTAACTTAAGGGGGCTGAATAATTTTGCACGCCCAATTTTTCAGTTTTTTATTTGTTAAAAAAGTTTGAAATATCCAATAAATTTTGTTCCACTTCATGATTGTGTCCCACTTGTTGTTGATTCTTCACAAAAAATTACAGTTTTATATCTTTATGTTTGAAGCCTGAAATGTGGCAAAAAGGTCGCAAAGTTCAAGGGGGCCGAATACTTTCGCAAGGCACTGTACGGTGAACAGGGTCTGGGTGCTGGAGTACAGGTGCAGAAGTGAAGAGTCTTTTCAAGGATTCAAATGCGGACTGCATCTCAGGAATCCACTGAAACCGATTGCTTTGTTTGGTCAGTTGAGTAATAGGGGAAATTATTGCAGAGAATCCCTTGATAAACTTTTGATAAAAGTCTGCAAATCCCACAAACCGCTGAACCCCTTTTTAGTCTGTGGGAGCCAGCCAGTCCAAAATGGCAGAGACTTTCTGGGGGTCCATTCTTATGCTCTCTGTGGAAAGGATTAGACCCAGGAACTGGATAATCTGGCGCTCAAACGCACATTTTTCAGGTTTTGTGTACAGGCCATGCTGTCTGAGCCAGGCCAAAACACTTCTGACATGTCCCCGATGATCCTCCAAGGTAGCAGAAAATATCAAAATGTCATCTAGGTACACAGTGAGGAATAGGTCCAAGTAATCCATGAAGATGTCATTGACAAAGTGCTGAAAAATTGCCGGGAATTGCAAAGTCCAAAGGGCATCAGTACTTAAAATGCCGAAATCTGGTGCGAAACACAGTCTTCCATTTGTAACCCTCGCGTATACGCACCAAATTGTATGCCCCTCGTAAGTCCAATTTTGTGAAAATGATGGCAGAGCGGAGTGAAATAGTTCTGGCACCAGGGTAAGGGATAACGGTTCTTGGTCGTGATTTTGTTCAGATCACGGCAGTCCACGCAAGGACGAAGGGAATGGCCCTTTTTTTTATACAAAGAAAATCCCTGCTCCAGCAGGGGAATGCGGAGGGACAAATATAACCTTTCCTCAGGCTGTCATCAATATATTCTTTTAGCGCTGCAAGTTCAAGTTCTGTTAGAGGGAAGATTCGCCCCAATGGTATTTTGGCCCCTGGAAAAAATTTTGATCGGGCAGTCGTATGGTCGGTGAGGAGGAAGAGTTTCTGCTCCTTTCTTACTAAACACATCCAAAAAGTCATGGTAAGCTGCAGGAACGGATGCACATGCTTCAGCATCAGAGTTCATACACAGCAATGAAGACAGGTGAGTTTGCGGCTTTGAGAGGTAGTGCTGCTGACAATAGGATGATAAAAACTCGATTCCTCCTGTACCCCAATTAATGTAGGGATTTTGTGCCTGTAGCCATGTCATACCCAAGATGAGAGGAAATAAGGATGACGCTATGGTGTCAAGACGTAGCAGTTCTTTATGAACAACGGATACGATAGCAGGTAAACGGAACAGTCTCTTGGGTGACAGACCCAGATTTAATGCGTGAGCCATCTGCCAGGTGATTTGAAAGTCCGTGAGATCTTGGCTGCAGGGGAACCTTATGTTGCATGGCAAATGCCAAGTCGATAAAGCAGCTGCAGGCTCCTGAGTCAATTATAGCGGTTGCCTGGATAACCTCTTCCAGTAGCTCCAATAAGATCAGGATAGCCAGGTGAGAAGAGTTGTAGGACAGCAACAACTGGTTAACAGAAGAAAGGGTCAGGCACTTACGAATCTTGGCTGGGCAGGTCCTCACATAATGGCCATTCTCCCCGCAGTACATAAACAGGTTGTTCTGTCGTCAATGCTGGCATTCCTCTGGAAAGAGTGAAGGACGGAGCATGCCGAGCTGCATTGGTTCTGGAATGTCAGTAGCAGGTGTGACTGAGGTTGGAGCTGGAGGACTGAAGACTCGTAGCATCATCCAAACAGGCCAGGACTGCCCAGAAGACCTCTCTGACCTGCGTTCTCTCAGTCATCGATCAATCTGAACCGCCAGGTTTATCAGAGCTTCCAGAGAATCTGGCACTCCCACACGGGCCAACTCATCCTTTAATGGTTCAGATAAGCCCATCCGGAATTGGTAGCAGAGGGCGGCGTCATTCCCGTTCAGTGTCTATGCTCCAGTGTCTAAAGTCGGTTACGTAGTCCTCAGCTGCTCTGCGGCCTTGCTGGAGCGCATGAAGAGCCGCCTCAGCTTTTGCAGTTTGCTGGGGATCCTCATAACTAGGCGATGGCTTTGAAGAATAAAGTCACATTTGACAGGCATGAGATCTTCTGTTTAAGTAAGAGATGGGCCCAGGACTGGGGTTCACCTTGCAGAAGGGAAATTACATATGCCACCTTTGTAGCTTTGAGTGAGAAAGTTTGGGGCTGTAATGCATAGTAGAGTTTGCAGGCATTACGGAAAGCCCTGAATTTACTCCGGTCGCCCGAGAACCTTTCTGGGGTTGGCACTCAGGGCTCCGGAGGTAACGAGGCAGGAGCTGACATGGGTGAAGGAAGTGCTTGGACACACTCCTCAAGCCGGTTGTAACCTTCCTGCAGATTGTTGACCGCTTGTCAGGCTCGGACATGCCTGCTTTGTACTATCACATACCTAGTAGCAGAGCCTGCTATCATAAGGAAGGCCTCTCTTACACCTATGACTCGGGCCCCCTGATAGAATAGACAAGAGGCGCAGGAGTACAGAGTGGCACGAGTGCCTGCAAGTCTTGCTAGAACCAGGGCAGGTGTCCACGCTGGGCAGGAGAAGTCACCAGATGGCTTCAGCAAGCAGGCAATTAGGCAGACAGCAGGTGCTGGTGACAGCAGGCAGAGTAGCAAGTCAGTACTGGACAGATCATACAGGGTATAGACAGGAACATGGTCAGGAGACAGGCAGGATCTCGAACTGATCAGTGGAATAGGTGCCAAAGGAGGAGACAGAAGTCAGGGGTCAAACCGAGGTCGATGCAGGTGGAGTTCAGAGGAATGTCAAGACAAGCCAGGTCAGCAACTGGAAGCAGGATGAAGGTTCACAGGATCACAGATACACAGAAGGCTGCAGACAAAGTAGCACTGATCTTGAGTACTGGCTGAGTTTAAATAGCCTGTTTGGCGCCAGCATCTGTCACAGGTGTGCACAAGCACGCATGAAAATGCGCAACGACACGTGCGTGCGAGTTCATGCATGCGCATATTTATTAGCCAGTGCTGAATTCTTATGTGCACAAAGGGAATACGTTTTAGCTTATGCCCAAAGGTTCGTCCAGAGGAGTTACCTAGTTTGCTGGCATGTGCATCCTAACAAGGTGCTTGGAAACAGATGGGACTCTTTTACATATCTTTTGGGTATGTTCAAGATTCAAAGAATTTTGGGATATGGTTGAACAAACAATTCAAACCCTTACAAGTATGTCTCTTGAATGGAACCCAGCAGTAGTATACCTGCTGCATGATATTCCCCTATCTGTCAAAAATGATAAACATTCACTCTGGAAACATATTCTCAACACAGGAAAGACCTGTATCTCTGCTTTATGGAAGCAGTCTTCACCCAAACTATATGGCTAAAAAGAATTACAGAGATTCAACAAATGGAGAATCTGCTGCTAGGAATAAAGGACCAGTATGAACAATATTGGCAAACCTGGATTCCTTGGATTTTCTACAGAGATCAAACCATTTTAACAGCTTCATAGAGGAATCAACTGACCTTTTCTTTTCTTACTAGGTACCAATAATGCTTCTCATGATGCAGAGGGAGGGGGGGGGTAACTTTTCCCTCTCCATTTTGCCTGGTCCTTTCCCTCTCCACTTGCTATCTTCTTTTTCCCCCTCCTCCTTCCTCCCCCTTTTTTTTTTTTTCTTCTTGCTTTCATTTTTCCCTTGCCCTTTACTTTATAAGGAGTAGAGCAATCTTATGGAAACCTGTCCACACGTGGACTGGAATACTTTTCTCCCCAAGTTCAAATTTTCTTTAAAAGAGAAGGGGTTTTTGTTTTTTGTTTTTCTTAATCATACTTACCTAGGTGGATGCTGCATCTTTCCCCTGCCGGCTTTAACACTGAGAACCGAGCGAACTAACAACGGAAATTGCTCTGTTCCCAGAGCTCCATGAGCAGAGAGCTGGTGGCTGTCAGTCACCGGCTGTCTGCTCTGACCCCCCTTGCTCACCGGAGCGCTAAGCTGTGGAGGGGGCGGGAGCAGCCGGCTCAGGCTCTCAGTAGTTGGCTTAGAGGCTGAGCCGGGCGCTGGTCCAGGCATGTGAGTGGATCCCGACTTCATTGTCGCGATCCTGCCCGAGCCTGGACTGGTTCTGCGAAGATAACGTCTGCGGAAAACGGGTCACAGGAGTGCAGAACGAACTGTATTCCTGTGATCCATAGGAGAAGTACAGCCAAAATAACTTTGGCTGTACTTCTCCTTTACAATGAAAAAGGGATATGAGGGAAGCAGCAGTCCTTCATTTCTGACATACTTTTTTTCATATAACAATGCCTAAAAAACAGTATGTCATGTTGATTCCCCACGTGCCTGTGGTTTACCATGTGAGGAAAAAGGGGGGCACGCACAGGGTCACAGCCTTTGATATGTTGAGATGCAAAACAGGGCCCCACCCTTACAATAAGTACATTGTACATATGAGTTCTATGTATGGCTATCTCTCCTGCTCATTGCGTGACATGCTATTATTTTCTTGTGAATACTAGGCAATGTCACATTTGTCTGTACTGTCACTTGTCTAAAATAACGAATTAAAAAAATAAATAAAATTTGTTTACTTTTACCTTTGCTGAAATAAAACAAAAATGATTAATAGGGTTTTCAGCAAAACAATACATGAATGGCCCTGGTGATTGTTGTTCTGCTCAGTGACAGAATGCTGACACAGAAAAGCCCGCTGATAAAGACTGGGAACTCTAATCTCCAATCCACACGGTTGATTAAACTGTAGAACAACAAGGGCTGGAGTTTGGACTTTCTACATTCAACATTGCTCCTTCTCAATATCACGATCTACTAGTTACCACTCAGAAAGATGATTTTTGTTGATAAGTGTAGCAGAGGGCAGTGGAGGAGTTACCACAGTTAGGACCTGATCCAGAAAATGAACAAGTACAGTATCTCACAAAAGGTAGTACACCCCTCACATTTTTGTAAATATTTTATTATATCTTTTCATGTGACAAGACTGAAGAAATTACACTTTGCTACAATGTAAAGTAGTGAGTGTACAGCTTGTATATCAGTGTAAATTTGCTGTCCCCTCAAAATAAATCAACACACAGCCATTAATGTCTAAACCGCTGGCAACACAAGTGAGTACACCCCTTGAGCATGGAGTTCACCAGAGCTTCACAGGTTGCCATTGGAGTCCTCTTCCACTCCTCGAAGACAACATCACGGAGCTGGTGGATGTTAGAGACCTTGCGCTCCTCCACCTTCAATTTGAGGATGCCCCACAGATACTCAATAGGGTTTAGGTCTGGAGACATGGTGGCCAGTCCATCACCTTTACCCTCAACTTCTTTAGCAAGGCAGTGGTCGTCCTGGAGGAGTGTTCATGTTGGAATACTGCCCTGCGGCCCAGTCTCCAAAGGGAGGGGATCCCGCTCTGCTTCAGTATGTCACAGTACATGTTGGCATTAATGGTTCCCTCAATGAACTGTAACTCCCTAGTGCCAGCAGCACTCATGCAGCCCCAGGCCATGACAATCCCACCACCATTTTTGACTGTAGGAAAGACACATTTGTACTCCTCACCTGGTTGCCGCCACACGCGATTGACACCATCTGAACCAAACTATCTTGGTCTCATCAGACCACAGGACATGGTTCCAGTAATCCATATCCTTAGTCTGCTTGTCTTCAGCAAACTTTGTGCAGGCTTTCTTGTGTATCATCTTTAGAAGAGTCTTCCTTCTGGGATGACAGCCATGCAGACCAATTTGATGCAGTGTATGGTCTGAGCACTGACAGGCTGACCCCCCCCCCCCTTCAACCTCTGCAGCAATGCTGGCAGCACTGATACATCTATTTCCCAAAGACAACCTATGGATATGACTCAACTTCTTTGGTCAACCATGGCAAGGCCTGTTCTGAGTGGAAGCTGTCCTGTTAAACCACTGTATGGTCTTGGCCACTGTGCTGCAGCTCAGTTTCAGGATCTTGACAATCTTCTTATAGCCTAGGCCATCTTTATGTAGAGCAACAATTCTTTTTTTCCAGATCCTCAGAGAGTTCTTTGCCATGAGGTGCAATATTGAACTTCCAGTGACCAGTATGAGAGAGTGAGAGCGATAACACCAAATTTACCACACCTGCTCCCCATTCACACCTGAGACCTTGTAACACTAACGAGTCACATGACACCGGGGAGGAAAAATGGCTAATTGGGCCCAATTGGAACATTTTTACTTAGGGGTGTACTCACTTTTGTTTCCAGCAGTTTAGACATTAATGGCTGTGTGTTGAGTTATTTTGAGGCGACAGCAAATTTACACTGTTATACAAGCTGTACACGCGCTACTTTACATTGTAGCAAAGTGTAATTTCTTCAGTGTTTTTACATGAAAAGATATAATAAAATATTTACAAAAATGTAAGGGGTGTACTCACTTTTGTGAGATACTGTATCATTGTCAAAGAGTACTTATAGGTCAGGTCAGTCTCAACCCTGCAAAATATCTTCTTTTCTTTAAGTGCACCTGATCCCAGATCCTGGTGGACATTAAACTATTTACATATTCTTAACAAGTAGTCAAATAGCTTTAAAACAAGCCATCACTGATCTCTCTAGCTGCTTTGAAAGTGAAGCCATTTATTCTCTAGGTTCTTCAAATGTCACACAAACACTCTGGAGCAGCAGTCGCCAACCAGTGGTCCGTGTCTACAAGAAAAGTTTGGTGCTCCCCAGGGGTTCTGCCATTAATCAACATTGTGGCAGATATAAACCACCCAATGTTTTTTCAGTGTTGTTCCTAAATTGAGCTGACAGTCAATGCTGTCAGAGCACATTGATACCCGATGCCTCCTCTAAGGTTCTGGCTCCTGTGAACTCAGAGGGAGGTGCGAGAGTAGTGCAGAGAGCAGGAGGAAAAGAAGGATGGGACTTCCAACAGCAGCCTTGATCACAGACTGTGGGGGGCACGGAGTTCGAGCACATGGCTGGATAAGGAGGTGAGATCCAATGATGAGTCTGTGTAAGGCAGCAGTGTGATGCAGAAAGTGTGTTCGTGTGTGTGTGGGGGGGAGCAGAGAGCCGGAGCATTGTGTGTATAAGGCATGTAAAATTCATGTTAGTGGTCCACAGGATTCAAAATTGTGAGTTTAGTGGTCCATGAGGTCCGAAAGGTTGGCAACCACTGCTCTAAAGTCAGTTTCAGTAGGTTTTTAAATCTGAACTCCATCCTTCCCTCCAGTCTTGCACAGTTGTACAGGTTCCCTTCCTGTACTAGAATTGCTTACTCTCAGCTTCTCACAATGTGCATTGAAAGTCCAGACCAGCCAAGATCTGTTCCTATAGCATAGAAAAAAAGATAAGGTATCACTGAATGTGTTGTGAATGTTGAAAATGAGTCTTTCTACAACACTTTTATATTGTTTTGGGCTTAAACTTAACCCTAAACTACACAGCCCATGTTCACCCCTCGATCATGCCTCATATTTGTAGTAAAGCAGTATAAAGAGCATGATCATACACACAGTTGGGTGGGACCTGTGTCCATCACTGGACTCCAAGGAAAGTATTTTTTACTCTAAAGGGGTTAAGGTGTGCATTAACCCTAAACTTTAGTGAAATATACCATCAAAAGTGTTTTACATAATTGCATAGTTAGTCTGATTGAAAAAAAAGACACAAGTCCATCCAGCTCAACCCACAGGGAAAAAACACACACAAACAAATAGAAAACCTCCATATACACTGATGGTACTCAACGTCACTGGGAGTGAAAGACAGATACTTAATGGTTTGAATTGCTTCTAGTGGGACAGTAATATTTGTCAGCAATATCTCTCAAGAAGTTTGAAGATTTAATCTCACTTTACACTGAGACCTATAGCCTGTTGCCATGAAGTCTGTGACACCTAAATATTCATAGAAATATGTAGATGTGTATTCCATGTACTTCAATGTAGTAGACGGACAGACTGTCATTGGCAGTCTTGTCTTATTGTCTATCTATCGAGCTGGGATGTGGATTGTGTTAAGTCTGCCTGTCCCATTGTTAAATGTTAATGACCTCACATTGTTCTGTCCAGATGGCTAGATAATTAGTTCAGGTTAATTCTGTTTCTGTATACAATTTCATCTGCATATGATAATGTAATCAGGAAGAGGGGAGGGATTGTGTACACTGTATGGGAGTGACTGAGTGTAAAACTCTGTTTTTATTGGATTGTGAATTTCATGTCCTGTTCCCCACAAGGTCCACCTGGGCGGTAACCTTGTGGGGGAAAACTGTATAAAAGAGCAGCTGTATCATGAAACCTAGAGTTCTACTTTACCCTCAATCTAGAGTCCTGTCTCTTATTGAGGAATCTGCTACAAGGGATTTCTATGCTCTTCATACTCCCTTGAATAAGCACTAAGCTCTTGTAAGAGCTTGTTCCTGTTCCTGCTTCACTCTCTGTGGAAAGAGAGGTTCACCCACTGGAACCTGGAGCCTTGTCGTAGGTCCAGGGTGGGTAGGAGACGGCGAGACCCCAACCAAGCTGCGGCAGTTTGTGGGGTCTGCGGTGGTTATGGTGTCTGGTGGAGTGCTTGGAGCCCTCAGGAAGCACTAGGAGCATCAGTCAACAGAGGTACGCAGTCGGGGGGCCAGTTCATCCGTTACATACACAATCCTATACCCACAGTTGAGCCAGAAAAAGGCAAAAAAAACAATAAAGCATGATATACTAGTTTGATAAAGTCATAAAAATATCTCCATGTTCCCTGCTTGTGCTGACTGGTATCAGTTTCATTGGTTAGGTTTATTGGCTATCAGCTATCTGTGAGGAGTACAAAACCTTGCCTGTATATTACTGAGATTAGGAGAGGGCTTGGTTCTGCAGTCCAATCTGATTTATGTTTTACTGATAGAAAAGGGTAAGCAGCCTTGCAAATCTTGGAAACTGTAACCTGTCCTTTTACTTCATATCCAATAGACACATCAAGAATTGAGAGGAAATCTCCCCCCAATGAGGTAAAAAATGTCACAGGGACATTTGTTCTTATTAAAAGATTTCCCCTCTAGTTTCTGTTCCAGTGGCAAAACATTATGGATGTTCCCTTGCTTTCAGTCCCCATGACAATGGTCCCCAGGACAAATAGAAAGGATAATCTGCCCAGTGGAGAACGCTGGTAGCAATAAAAATCCTTATAGGTGTTCTAATTCTTCTCTACTTCATCTGACTACATCCATCCCACTTACAGGAGCCAATGTATTAAAACTCACAACAGGATACACCTATTTTCTCCCAATCTCCTTGTCAACTGGTTCTTTTTTCCATTGTTAATCCTCCACACCCTGATTATGAACTATGTACATCAACTTGCACATTGTACAAATATGCATTTATATTGTCTACATCCAAAAGTATGATAATAAAAAGAAAAAACAACATGCTGAAATGAGTGGAAACTACATTTACCTAGGCTTAATGCGGTTTAAAGCTGAACTTCATGCAGTAAAACCTTAAATATATATCTTAATAGCCACAAAGGATATAAATCCACGTTGTATGCACCAAATTCCTTTGCAAACTCAGATATTGTCTTAAGTAGCAGTAGACATCAACTCTGTGCATTTTTGTGCCTCTGCATTTTTGGAAAGGGTCAGGGACTTTTTTAAAACACAAAACTGTGCTTTTTTTGCTTTTTTTGGTTCAATAGACTTCAACAGAGAAGTTGCAAAAAAGCATGTAGTGCGTTATTACTGCAATTTTGCCACGTTTTGCAGTTTGCGTTTTTAAATCTGTCTTACACCAATGTTTCCAAAAAAAAAGCAGAAGAAACGCAAATCACACACATACTGTATGCTGTTTTTTTTTTGTTATCATTATAATGATAAAGATGTGTGCCTGCTGCTTTAGAAGCCTTGAATGGGTCTTGAATGCTTTGTGGACAGGCAGATTGATGGACTACTACATTTTCACATACCATCACAATTATTTTCTTTCTTACATCAATATTCTATTTTTTTATATACACACAGTGAGGAAACATTAGAACTATTAGGTCACTTTCACAAGGCCAGGTTGGTGCAGCCAATCTTGCAGCGGGAATAACAGGGTTATGCAATCAGCCCATGTATATGGACTGCATCCAGGCTCTAACATCTGTCCCCATCTGCAGCTAACTGCATTGTGTGTGGCTACATGCGAACAGAAGCCGCCACTGTCAGCTGCTGATTGCATATTCCATTTACTCCAGCAGCAAGAACCTGCAGATTCTTGCCCCAGGCATCCAGCATCCGCACCAACCTTGCTGTGTGAAAGAGGCCTTAAGTGGTTGTAAATTCATATGTATTAATTACTTTGATTCTCTCTGTTTTGGGTCCCTGTTCAGCACAGTGTGCGTGTGTTTTCCTAAAATTATAATGCCTTCTTTGCAGAGCCCTGCTGTGCTGTCATGTGACATCCCTCTGCTTTCCTTCACAATCTAAGAGAGCACAGTGAGAGGGGCTGAGATGAATGCAAGCTAGCAGAGGAAGGTCACATGTCTGCACAGCAGAGCTCTGCAAAAAATGTATTTAGCATTATAATTTTAGGAAAATGCACACACACTGGAGGTCCACATCCTACCACGGCTCGCAACAGCCGAGGATGCTCAGTGGAGATTCCTGGTGGTCCTCTATTGTACCTTTTTGCCCGTGTTTCACATTTGTCTTGTGAGTATAATGTGTATGCTATTTCATTTTAATAAATTGTTTTAAAGATAAAACGCTAGGCTGGTGCGTCCTCAGTCCGTTCTTTTTTAGAGTCTTGTTTGGGTTACTACGACCTGTTGAGAGTGGCAGCACAGCCGGGACAACGTCCATTAAACCTGAATCACATTTTCAGGATACCAGTCGCAAGACAACCCCTCAAGCATAGGAGTAATTTTTTTCTTTTATATTGTCCTGTTCAAACCCCACCTGCCAGTGGCGCCCGACCCCTCCCTCGGATGCAGCTCCACACTCGTCCTCGG
>NC_138776.1:46135551-46288051 GCF_965119305.1 Pelophylax lessonae
ACGCACCTCTGAAAAACTGCCGGACCAGAGGATGTTTTGCCCATGAGGTCCCCGTGAAGGCAGAGATTGCTGAGATCTGTACTCTGAGAGAGCCAACAGCCAGAGATAGGTCTAAGCCTGTCTGGAGGAACCCCAGAATGTGATGGATCTTAGGATTAGTGATGAAATCGGATTCATTAGACATGTAATCCTCAAACTTAGACCAGATCCTCTCGTAGACTTTGTTGGTGCCCGGTCTCCTGGCACTCATCATTGTGGACATTGCCGCACTTGGACAGCCAAGAGCCTTTAGTCTTTCCCTCTCAAGGACCATGCCATGAGATGTAACTGCGCTGGGCATGGATGCAGCACTGGACCCTGAGATAGAAGGTCCGACCTGAATGGCAGGGGAACAGGATCCCGAAAGCTCAGTTGGAGCAGCAGAGGAAACCAGGGCCTCCTTGGCCAAAACGGAAGAATTGCTATGATTTCTACCCTCTCTCTCCTGAGTCTCTGCAGGAACTTGAATATCACTGGGACCGGGGGAAAAGCATATGCTTTGTGGAACTTCCAGTGGTCCGTCAGAGCATCTACCCCGTAGGCTTGGGGATAACGCCATCTCGAGTAGAATTTCGTCAGTTTGGCATTGTTTGGAGAGGCAAACAGGTCTACTTCCGGAAGAATCCCCAGAGAGATGACCCACTTGAAGGTTTCTGGATGAAGAGACCATTCGTTGTTGTCTAGATTGGTTCTTGACAGAAAATCTGCCTGAACGTTCTGGACTCCTGGAAGATAAGCAGCTGATAGATTGGCAAGATTCCGTTGGGCCCATGCCATGATCGGTTTCACTTCTTCCAGAAGGGAGGAACTGCGGGTGCCCCCTTGCCTCTTGATATATGCGACTGCCGTCGTATTGTCTAGCCGTAGAAGGACCGAGGACCCTTTCACCAAGTGACGGAAAGCCATGATGGCACGAAAAGCTGCCCGAAGCTCCAGGACATTTGAGACCAACCCGAGGGTGGGAAAGTCCCACCTGCCCTGGGCCACCTCTGACAGGCAGTGCGCACCCCAGCCCGTCTGGCTGGCATCCGATGTCACAACGATCCAAGGAACGGGAACGATCGAATGACAATTCAGGAGATTTTCCCGTTGTAGCCACCAAGACAGACTCGCCCTCATAGAGGATGTTATCCGTACAGGAGTGTCTGGATTCCCAGAGCTCCATTGGCGGAGGAAACCGATTTGAAAGGGCCTCATCCTCCACTGTGCCCACTTGACCATGGGGGCCGTGGAGACCATGGTCCCTATTATTTTCAGACACTGTGATGCCCGAAGATAAGGAGTTGACATTGCCGGTTGTATTCTGCTGCGGATCACCGGAATCTTCTCCACTGGAAGAGAGATGGTGCCTCTGGAGGTGTTGAAGAGTGCCCCCAGGAAGATCAAGGATTTTGACGGATCCAGATGGCTTTTCTCCAGATTCAAGAGCCACCCGAATTCTTGAAGGGTGGAGATTACCTGAGATCTGTGTTGCAGAATCTGTGCTTGGTCTTGAGAAAGAAGAAGCAGATCGTCTAAGTAGTGAAACAGTCGGATCCCTTTCGATCTGATCAGAGCTACAATAGCCAGTAAGACCTTTGAAAAGACTCGAGGTGAGGTGGTAAGCCCGAAAGGGAGACAGGTAAACTGGAGATGCACTTGACCCACGGCAAAGCGAAGAAACTTTTGTAGTTCTGCTGCCACTGGGACATGGAAATAGGCATCTTTTAGATCTATGGAGATCATCCAATCTTCTGGTTGCACCACTTGGCGGATAGTGAAGAGTGTCTCCATCCTGAACCTCTCTTTCTTTATGAAAGAGTTCAGATGAGTCAGGTCTATGACCGGTCTCCAAGAACCGTTTTTCTTTAGCACCATGAATAGAGGTGAATAAAGGCCTTGAAACCTTTCTTCGGCCGGAACTGGGATGACAGCACCTTGAGAGATCAGGGAATCTACGTATGACAGAAGAATTGACTTCGTTTCTTCCACGCGAGGTAGAGCCGTAGGGATGAACCGCAGAATTGGAGTTTCTTCGAAAGACCAAACGTGACCATGAGACACAGTCTTGACGGTCCACTGGTCCGTAATCAAGGCTGCCCAAACGTGCGCAAACTGACGTAGACGAGCGCCTACTCGCAACGCTTGAGCAGGCCTGATATCAAAAAGACTTTGTGGTCTCCCGACCACTAGAAGGTGTTCCCTTGTTGAACTTCTGACCTGTAGGTTGAGATCTTTTCCAATTCTTTCTGAACTCACGTCCAGGCCTGTAAGATCGAGCTTCTCTGGATCGATCCGAACTTGGTTTGTGCTGAAATCTTCTGCGGTCAAACAAACGGCGATCCTGAGGGAGGAAACCTGATTTACCACCAGTGGCACGGGTAATGGCACTGTCCAGCTTGTTGCCAAAAAGGGACGCACCCTCAAACGGAATCCTGCACCAGGCTTGTTTGGAAGCAGGATCGGCCAGCCAGGGACGTAACCATAAAGCACGTTTGGCCGTGACAGAAGAGAGCATGACCCGCGCCACCAGGCGAATGATATCAATGGAAGCCTCTCCCAAAAAGGCCGTTGCCAACCTTAGTTCATACACAGCCGAGCTTCTGGCTGCTTCTTCTGAGACACCTTTCAGTGTGGTCTCCACGTTATCTACCCAAGCCTCCATAGCTTTGGATGTGGCTGCAAGGGCTAGGGCTGGCTTGCAGGTCATACCAGCTAACAGATAGATCTTTTTGAGATCCGTATCAATTCGTCTATCCAGACCATCTTTAAATGAGACGGAATCTTCCAAAGGTAGGGTAACGTGTTTGACTAGCCTCATCAAGGCTGCGTCTATTGTAGGTGCAGAATCAAGATGCTTCACCTTGTCGGTCTTAAAAGGATATAACCTGGAAAATTTGGACGATAAGGAATTCTTTCTCTCAACTCCATGCCATTCGTCTGTAATGATTTCCCCCAGCTCATTCAGAAAAGGGAAATGATCCCGTTCTTTCTTGAGATGTTTAAAGTATTTCTTCTGTTTTGCTGGGGAGTCTGCTGGCTCTTCCCATTTTAACGCCTCTTTTACCGCTCTTACTAGCGGAGAGATCATGGCAAAATCAAAACCTGAACTTTGGTCTTCTAGGTCATCCTCACTTTCAGAGGAATCCGAGAAGCGACTCGGCTGGGAAGTGCCTGGCTCTACGTCTTCCCTCTGAGGGAGAACAGGAGTATCGGTTGTATGCCCAGACAGCCGGTTGGAATCCCAATCCCTTAAGGATTCTTGCACGATCCGTCTGACCAGGGTTTCCACTGGTGGATCTGGGACTTGTTTTTCCTTGATTGCCCGAGAATAGCAGGCATCACACAAGGATCTATCCTCAGGGACTACAGCCCTACAACCCCAGCAAGATTTGTGTGCGGGGCGGTCAGCATGTCGGGAAGACCGGCTTGGACAATCATCATGGCGCCTAGACCTAGACCTGGATCTATGGTGCCTGGATTTGGATGATGCATGGTGATGGCCTGAAGGTGATCTATCCTTTGATCCCGATGCAGGACGTTGGTCAGACCTAAAAGGGCTGAAAACAAAGGAAAGAAAAGCTCAGGCTACAGTAAGCCAGCTGGCAGACAAGCGAGAGTTAAAAGCTAAAGCTCACCTGTTGCGCAGGGACTGGCCACCGGGGGGCGGTGAGGCATCCATTGCAAATCACAGCGAGATAACCTGCAATAGGAAGGATGTAAGAACTCAATCTTACCTTCCCATAGCCGCCTTTCCCCTCCCCCATTCAAGCAGGACTAACCCAGCACAGGACTTACCAAACACAGGCAGAGACACAGCGTGGGGAGGCCGCCGCAAAAGCCCACAGACATCCCAAGAATGACAGCTCCATCAGCTGTTTAAATTTCCCGGGAGCCGTAAAGCCACGCCCCCCCCGACGCCACCGCGCCATGGAGGACCGGAAGTGGCGTGCGCACATGCGCAGACCACTTAGGAACCAAGCCTCGCAATGAACACCCAACTGGGAATCAGGAGGCAGGGGGAGGAGCCGAGAGCGACGGCCTGGAACGCAGGAGCGCTCCAGCCGCCATACTAACCAGGAAGCAAAACGATATAAAGTATAAAGTAAGCAATACATTACCACCAATACCGACAGAAGGACCTGGAACGCTCCTCAACCGGAGACTAGCGTGTGCGTCAGGGCATAAGGGCCTCCCGCTAGTAGCAAGGACGTTTGGCCAAGCGATGCAGCCCACCTCTCATTCAGGATTTATGGCATCTTCCGGCATCATTTCAAATTGCCCGGGTCCACCCAGTAGTACTGAGATTGCTGGACTAAGGTAGAAAGGCATCATCCAGGAAAGCCACACGCCACCAGGTATGTAAGAAAACGCATCCTATAAGGTAAGACTTCTCTTGCGGAAGGAGGACAAAAAAGGAACACGGCTCCTGGCTTGGAGCAAAAATTTATGGGAGTGGGGTCCTATAGGGTAGGAGAGGAGGCGGAGCCTACCCATACGTGTGCTGCCATGGAGTCTGTCAGGAAATGTTGAATACTTTAGTACTTCTACTTAAGTAACTTTTTCTGCGAGCACTTCCACTTCTACTCAAGTCACTTTTTGATCGAGCACTTGTACTTTTACTCAAGTAGAAATTTCGAGTACTTTATACAAGTCTGCCTCTGGTTAATTGAAAATTCCTGAGCAGTCAAGATTTTTGTCATGTTTTCTTTCGGCTGCGGTCTCATAGTCTTTTGGAAGCACCTTAACCCGCTACAAAGATACAAGCAACATTTTCCTCATGTACTTCAAGTAAAACTAAAGCCAAAATATAAAGTGAAATACTATATATGATGCAGTCTATTCATATCATGAACACAGCAGTTTTAATGGGTTTTTTTTTGAACACCCTATAACATAGTTTTATTTCCTGTTGATCAGGCCTGTATTTTCTTAGTCCCTGAGACACTGTTACTCTCATCCATGGCCCACACCTAACAAGCCCACCTTCCTGGTGGTTTCACCCAGACAAAGGCGTCTGGGCACACCCTAATCACCTCATGTTCATTAGCATTATTACTCTGGGGTTGATTTACTAAAGGCAAAAAGACTGCGCACTTTGCAAATTGCAGTTGCTCTAGAGCAGGGGTGGGGAACCTATGGCCGGGGGGCCGTATGTGGCCCTCAAAGTCATTTGGTCCGGCCCCCCGTGCAGCTGAGTCTGTGTCTCTCTGCTGATCTGTCAGAATGGAGCCGATGCTTCCTGTATAGTTTCGGCTCCGTTCTGACAGTCTGAGTGAGTCACAGGCGGAGTGATATCAAATGCACTCCGCCTGTGACCAATACAGGAAACATTGTCTCTTCCTCCAGCACGGCGCCGCTGCTAGCCAGCATTTCCCGCCAGCAGCACACACAGCAGTACCAGCCAGAGCCAGCAGTACTCACAGCAGTACCAGCCAGCTATACCCACCAACAGTACCCGCCAGCAGTTCTTTTCAAAACTTTCCACCACAAAGACTCGACTGCGCTCCAGACTAACCGACTCAAACCTGGAAAACCAGTTGCGAGTAGCAACATCAGCAATACCAGCTAACATCACACACCTCACCAAAGAGAAGCAGTTGCAGCCATCACATTAGTTGATAATTTTGTACGGCCCCCGAATGATTTTATAAATACCCAAATGGCCCTTGGCAGAAAAAAGGTTCCCCACCCCTGCTCTAGAGCTTAGTAAATGAGGTAAATCTTAATTATGCAAAGAATACCCAATTTCGATCAAGGACAATTAAAAAAACAGCATTTTTTCTTGCACATGATTGGATGATGGAAGTCAGCAGAGCTTCTCCTTATTTACTAAGCTCTGGAGCAACTGCATTTTACAAAGTGCACAGTCTATTTGCCTTTAGTAAATCAATCCCCCTGTGGGCAGGCAGAGAGATGGGAAAGATCTCCCTCTTATTGGCTCTATCATCAGAGAAGTACTAACGCACTTCTCTTTCCCTGCATCAGCAGGGAAATCAATGTGCTGAGATCATATACACTATATACTCAAAAGTATTGGGACACCTGCCTTACATGCACCTGAACTTTAATGGCATCTGATGCGCAGTCATGTTGGAACAGGGGCCCTCCTCAAACTGTTCCCATAAAGTTGGGAGCATGAAATGACCCAAAATGTCTTGGTATGCTGATACCTTAAGTTTCCTTCACTTGAACTAAGGGGTCAAACCCAACCCCTGAAAAACAACCCCACACCATAATCCCCCCTTCACCAAATGATTTGAACAAAGTAAGGTCCATAAAGACATGGATGAGCGAGTTTGGGGTGGAGGAACTTGATTGGAGTGTACAGAGTCCTGACCTCAACCCGATAGAACACCTTTGGGGTGAACTAGAGTGGAGACTGGGAGCCAGGCCTTATCGTTCAACATCAGTGCCTGACCTCACAAATGTGCTTCTGGAAGAATGGTCAAACATTCCTATAGACACACTCCTAAACCTTATGGACAGCCTTCCCAGAAATGTTGAAGCTGTTATAGCTGCAAAGGATAGGCCAACTCAATATTGAACCCTACGGACTAAGACTGGGATGCCATTAAAGTTCATGTGCGTGTAAAGGCAGGTGTCCCAATACTTTTGTCAATATAGTGTATATGTAAACACACACATACATGCATGTGCGTTTGACCTTAGGGGTGCACACCCCAATGCCATAGGCTGCGCACACCTATGCACCCAGATTACAACCAGTTTCTGGGTGGTTTTGCCTCTAATAGGGAGGACCAGCTACTCAAGGCCACAATCCTCTCAGTTATAGAAGTATAGCCAAAGCTGTACTTCTCCTGTGGGTCACAGGAGTACAGTTAGCTCTGCAATCCTGCGACCCATTTTCAGCCGACAGCGGGCTAAAATCTGCTGTCAACTGTCATCACAGACCCGGTCCAGGCTCTGAAAAGATATTAAACATATAGTTGGGATTTACCCAGAATCCTGAACTGACAGTTGGCTAAGCCTTTCAGCGAGCTGCTAAAAGCCTGAGCCAGCCAATCCTGCCCCCTCCACAGCCCAGCCCACCAGTGATCCCTGGAGTGTCAGAGCAGAGAGCCAGGGGTGGACAGTAACCAGCTCTCTGCAGGCTTAGGCCCAAAAGCTGAGCAATCAGAGATGTTTATTTGCTTTGCTCTCCATCTTAGAGGTGACAGAGAACAGCTGCAGCTAGCATAGGTGTTGCAGCCATGTAGGTGAGTATTATTATTTTTTTTGGCGATTCCCACACTTCTCTTTTAATACCCTTTTTTGAGTTACTGTGTATGCTCAGTAACCCAAATAAGGATGATACTGTGATCTCAGCAGCCTGGCACACTGCAACATTGGGACAAATGCAGGACTGTCCCAATAAATCTGGGACTGTTTCCATCTATGCTGTAACATGTCAAGTTGACCAGCGAAAGTGGCAGTTACAAGCCTTATGTGGCAGTACAGGCGTACCAATCCATATGACACTGGTGGGGTAATTACAACGGTCAGCTTAAATTCCTATAGTTTTTCAAAAGAAAAAAAAAACTATAACTGTATAAAAAATAATAGCTGAAGTTGGGCTTTAAATAGTTTTTCCTTCAAAAGCTATTCCCTGGGCCATGGGGAGATCTGTTTTCTTTCTTCTCTCTTTCTTATGCCTCGTACACACGTACCGATCGGCCGTCTTTTGTCCAGGGCTGTCCTGTCTGCTGAAAAGTGCAAAAGACTGCACACAAATTTTGTCAGCCGACTGCAGAAGTGATGTCATGTGATGGTTAACTTTCCCTGTGTTTTTTCTTCTCTGAGCATGCCCAGTCTTGCAAATCTGCTGATTGTCGGCCAAATTCTGTACTGACTGGCGAACAATCGGCCGTTCTGGTGTTGGCCAACAAAAATTTTAATGCTTGCACGACAGATTCTGTTCGGCCGAAAATGCGCTGTCGGCTGTCGGAAGCATCATACTAACAAGCCTACAATCAGCCGATCGGCCGTCGGCCGAATATTTACGGCCGACAATCTGTACGTGTGTACGGGGCTTTACTCTTACCTTCTTTTTGAAAAATTGGAACTCCAGAAGTTTTTACTGCTCTCTAGGTCAATGGTTGATATGACTGGAGAGAAACAGAACAGTTTGCTTTGGATAATGCTCTGAAACGTTGACAATACTCCTAAGATAACCGGCCATTTAGGCTTGATTTTGCATTACTACATAAACAGATGGATAGTCGAAACACAGATCCTATTATTTGAAACCTAGCTCCAGTCGATGGTCTTCTAATAAATGTACATTATAAATATCTGTGATGTACTTTGATTTTGAATACTAATGTTACATAGATATAAAACCAAGGGGCATGCTTGTAATAACACTTTATTGAAAATAATAAAAATGAGTGAAACAGAAAGGTCCTCTCTCTGCTTGGAGATTCCTGGCCCTCCATCAATCTAGAGAAACTTTTGTGTCTGGTAGTTAGAGAATGTCCAGTGTATTAGTATTCATTTTGACAATTCATTTCTATTTTGAGAGGCAGCTAAATCAGCTCTTTGCAAAGAAGTTCTGCTATATGCTACTTCCCGAAAAAAAGAAAATCCTGACAGGGTGTATGAATTCCTACCAGATGTTTAGCAAAACTTAGCTCCGTTACAAAGAGAAGCAGGTCCGTGAGCACTGGCTAAAAAAGTACGACCACAATGGCAAATCATTAATGTGCAAATTTGGCAACAAATCTAGCTGGTTGTTGGCCGATTTAGCAACACCGCAACACCTAAACTAAAGGCTGTACACACGATAAGAAAATCGGAAGGGAAATTTCGTCCGACTAACGATCTGCCGGTTTTCGGATTGTTAGTATAGTGCTTTCGACAGGCGATTACGGATTTTCGGACGACAAAATCTGGATGTGCAGGCTATAACATTTTTGTCTTACGTCAACACAACGTCCGATTTTTGTTTAATTAGTACAGTTTTCATCTGAAAAAAAACTTAGGAGAAAGACTAGGCATGGTCAGAGAGGAAAGAACACATACAAAACAATTCAACACATGACATCACTTCTGAAGTTGAATTCTGTCGTTCGGGAAAATGTATGAAAGTAACCTCTTCACTTTCGACATGACTAGCATGCAACAAAAAACGGACGACAGTTCGTTTGATAATCTGATCGTGTGTACGGGGCCAGTGGTGTATTTAGGTTTTGTGCTGCCCTAGGCCTGATTAAACTTGTGCACCCCCTAATTTACATATGACCCACCCCTTCCTATAAAGGTCACACCCCTTCCTGTTTATGACCCACCCTGCCATCTGTAAACCACAGACCACAACCATCAGTGCCCATCGGTGTAGCCTCATCAGTTCCCATAATTTCAGCCTCATTAGTGCCCATCAGTGCAGCATATCAGTGTAGCCTCATCAGTGGCCATCAGTAAAGCACCATCAGTGGCAATCAGTACAGCACCATCAGTGGCCACCAGTGCAGCATATCAGTGCCCATCAGTGCAGTTTATCATTGCCGCCTCATCAGTGGCCATCAGTGCAGCATATCAGTGCAGCCCTATCAGTGAAGCTTATCAGTGCCGCCTCCTGCCCATCAGTGCAGTTTATCAGAAACTACCATTGGCAGCACAAAACCTAAATACACCACTGGGCCTGCAGTCTGTCCGAATGTCCTCATTGGCCGGTATTATCATACCAGGAGGTAGCAGTGTGAGCGCTTTATGGGGGTGCCAAACTGATTTGCCTTCTGGACCCTTCTCTCTGGGCCCAGTTTGCCCCATAAGACTGGAACTATAATAAAAGTGTAGCGCAAGCCAGCAGGGACCCTTTTCATGCGGGAGCTGGGAGGAGGCTGTTTTTTTTTTTTTTTTGTGCGGGGTGCAGTTTTTTTTGCTGTCCCCCTGCAAAGTGCCGCCCTAGGCCTGGGCCTTGTTAGCCTAGGCCAAGATACAGCATTGTATGGGGCTTTAGCACAAAACTTGTGGAGTCCAGTCTGATCTAAAGTATCTTGATGACCACTCCAAACTAATGTACACTTCTACAGTAAGTTCACTGATTCTTATTACAGGTGGTCCCCGGGTTACGAACATCCGACTTACAAACGAGCGAGACAACAGGAAAGGAGAGGAAATCCACCCCTAGGAAGGGAAATTCACTCCTGTAAGAGTTCTCATGGGATAAAGGTGTCTCCACTGAAGCTTTATCACTGATCCTTAGTTCCACAACAATCCAACA
The DNA here is from genome assembly GCF_965119305.1 of Pelophylax lessonae. Taxonomy (NCBI): domain Eukaryota; kingdom Metazoa; phylum Chordata; class Amphibia; order Anura; family Ranidae; genus Pelophylax; species Pelophylax lessonae. The sequence continues at coordinate 46,145,795 of NC_138776.1, forward strand.
TTTTCAAAATCCAGTTGTCTTAGGGACAGAAAGTGAGGTGAAATCTTCTGAACAGGGGTACAGACAGCAAAACAAATGGTACAGGGGTGTTAACCCTTTCCTATGCTATCCCAAAAACTAAAAAAATTATTATTTTGGCTGGAGCTACACTTAAAAAATGGACCTGTTCCGACTTACAAACAAATTCAACTTAAGAACAGACCTACAGTCCCTTTCTTGTTTGTAACCCGGGGACCGCCTGTACTCTACCTACCGACATTTCTTAAAGTATAACTAAAGGCAAAACTTTTTTTTTAATGTTAGCCTAAAGGTAGAAGCAAAAGAACACCTGTCAGATTTTTAACTCCCTGGAGGTATGATTCTTTTGGATTTTAGGTGCTGAAAGCGGTACCATTATTTTGCATGTAATTCTTGTGAATGAGCAGCCAATGGTTTGGGCTGCTCATTCACAAGAATTACATATATATATATATATATATATATATATATATATATATATATATATATATATACACGTGTATATATATATATATACATATACACACATATATATATATATATATATGAAAAAACAAATTTAAACCCGCGCTACACAATAGTGATATGTTATTCTGTGAAAAAACTGTGAAGGTGTGCAGCTGCTGCAACACTAAGAAACTCTTAGAATAAATAAATAAAACCAAATTAATGCAGCGCTAGCAACAAATAATATAAAAAATTACAAATTATTTAAATCAATCTATATCATGTGAATACAATATGTAATAATAAAATATATTAATCACATTAAAGTGCATAAGTTTCTATAGAAATATTTTAAAGTGCATATTTAAACTAAAATATAAACATTCAAATGTGAGATTTAAAGTGCAAAAATGGTGAAATAAAGTCCTTATTGATGATCCAAAAGGTGCCAAAGTGCACTTTGGCACCTTTTGGATCATCAATAAGGACTTTATTTCACCATTTTTGCACTTTAAATCTCACATTTGAATGTTTATATTTTAGTTTAAATATGCACTTTAAAATATTTCTATAGAAACTTATGCACTTTAATGTGATTAATATATTTTATTATTACATATTGTATTCACATGATATAGATTGATTTAAATAATTTGTAATTTTTTATATTATTTGTTGCTAGCGCTGCATTAATTTGGTTTTATTTATATATATATATATATATATATATATGTGTATATATATATATATATACTGTATATACATAAAAATTACAGTAAAACTGCAGGAAAGGGCACTACTGGGGGGCAAACTAATGTGATTTTTTTTTATTTTGAATAGTATCATTGTGTTTGGTGTGTTTTTTCATTTGAATTTGCCGCCGGTTCCACCCCCCCTGCGAACGTCACGTTGCAGGAGACGGAAGCCGGGGCACGGAGACGATCGGGAGGAAGAACCGCCGCGAGACACCGCCGGGACACATCGCTGGATCCCGGTGACAATGTAAGTGACCCTGCTTACAGGATCCAGCGATGCTTCTGGCGGTACACTGGTTACCGCTTTTGGCTCTAAAATGTAACCCCGAGCCACGCTCGGGAATACCGCTAAGAAGGTTAATGCTGTCTGTGTCCGTTTGGGAGATTCACCCTCTCCCATTGTTCTGGTGACCATTATTACCAAAAGTGTAAGTGAAAGTAAATCCTACATTTTTAGTGGTACCAGAACAGGGATAGAGGGGATTTCCTTTCCTGTTGTAGCTATGGGACAGGATGTGAAGGGAAATTCCCCGCAATGGGACACTGATGGCCAATAAAAAAAAGACAGGTGTCATAACCCTCCCATTCAAAATAATATTGCTTTTATTTCTACTTTAAAATCTATTTTGTGGTTGGTTGGAAGACTTTGTCTGAACACTTCTGCCCCCCCCTCCCTTTACCAGGGTAAGCCATTGCTAGTCATGTGTCTTCTTCAACCCTCCTTCTTCACAGGTATGAACATGAATATCTTGGTGACTTGAACATTCACATTTAACCCACACCTGGTGAAAAACTCTGCCTTCAAAGGTTGTATTTCACCTACACATCCCATCACCATCTGAAGTCTTGAACTGCTTTGGATTTGGACCCAATAAAGAAATAATCATTATTTACACAATTCAAAGTTGTTTCTATCACATACACAATTTATGTCTCAGCAGATCATTAAATGAATGTCTTAGCCGCTTCTGTTACAGCTTAAGGAACTCCACACAAGCTGCGAGCACGTCCCCTGGATGATTATGCAAATCAGACACTTATTAGCTTTTCTATGTAAATGTGCAAACATTAATCTGCTGGAAATTTAAGGATTACATACGTTGTCATTACCAAAGGACAAATGACTCTCTCAATCAAGATGTATACCCAATGCATAGTATATAAGCTCCACACAAGACAAAGATGATACTATAGAAGGATCGCTTCCATATGTGTGCCTGTTCATTGCATGGTTGGCATACAAAACAGATTAAAAAACATGAATTCTGCGACACATCACGACACATTTGTCTAGAATAAGTATATTCTAACATTTACAATTGTTAAAATGGATACCATCACATCAAAGGGTCTATTTTTAAATGTTTTCATCCAAGATTTACAGAGATTTCAAATAAGATGCTGATTAAGAAAAATACATTTAAATCCTAGGAGAAGCTGTTTGAATCTTGGGAGAAAATACCTATGATGAATAGAATAAAAGTGTTAAAGCGGAGTTCCGGCCTCGGAGATGAAATTTCGATAAAAATACCCCCGGGACAGTCAGGGCTAGTACATTCCATAATGGATAGCCTCTGAACTGTCCCAGGTCGCACTTACCTTTTAGAAGAAATACTTACCTTGAAAATTTCTTCTCCAGCGCTGCCATCTTGGGTGTTGGCAGCTGAAGCCAGCGCATCCTCTTCGTCCCAAAATGACACACCTGCACCGGAACTGACGAGCGGGGCCGGTCCAGGCGCATTGACTCCTGGCAACGATGACGTTCAGCTCCCAGGAGTCAATGCAAAGAGGAAGATACGGCACGACCGAAGAGGGAGGAAGTAGAAGGAAGGTAAGTATACTTTCTTACTTCTACATCTACAGTTGACTAGCGTATTTCGGAGCAAGGCACGCACTGAGCTCCAGTGGGGTGGGGCACGAGGGGAGAGAGAATAGAGGATAATGATTCCTGACTTATTCTTTGTATTAATTTTTGTAGGGGGGGGGGGGGGCGCTGAACAGTCCGGTTGTGGGAGGTCTTAGGTGGAGACCTCCTTTTGGGATGGTTGTCTTTATGTTTTACTGTTTTTTCAGTTTTTTTAGTTGTTGGCCGGGGTATGCCCCCCTAAGGCCTTGTCTTACTTGTGTTAAACTCAATAGAAAGAATTTTGAAAAAAAAAAAAAAAGTATACTTTCTTAAAAAACAAGGTAAGTAAAGAAAAAAAAATTTGGGAGTATCCATTTGATTTTTAGGGCATTCACAGCAAGCGGATGGGCCAAAGTTGTTTTTGAGCCCGGAACTCTGCTTTAAGTGTGCTGGATACGGAAGAAGAGCAATACTCAGGAGCGATCCTTTTCACTATGTAGTTCCAATGACAATAGACGTGGAAAAAAATAATAGTACACATGTGAGGTGCTAGGGTTTTAGCATTAGAAATAATTTACTTTGTAGGGTGTAGGTGTTGGCTGTTGATCAGGGGGTAGCTGGGTTTGTGGCTGGACATAGTCTGGAGGAATACCAGAGGACATGATGGAATTTGTCATTGTACATGTAGCACTACTCCCTTGGGAGCTTCTGATTACGGGTTCCCCTGGGTTACCATTAGCAACAACACGACAGTTTAACATTCCTCAAGTGATTTTGGCTCAGTCAGGAAACAGTCTTGGAGCTTTGGTTTTTGTGTTTTTATTGAGAACTTGGATGGGAGAATGAGTGGGATACTCCAACTTGTATAACTATCCACAGTTAGCTAAGACGACTGAATAATGCTGATTAATGCTGAGTAAGGCTGAGTAGCACTGTATAACATTAGTCACGGCTAGGCCGCAGCTTCACCTTGCCATAAGCAGTGAAACAGAATAGTACTGTACTGCAGAACAATCTTCAGGGCCCTTCCTGGCACCCCCTTTGTTCCTATTCTTCAGGGTTCACTACACGGCACCCCCTTTACTGTTAAACTTCCTGTGTGAGCTGGCTCCTTGATCCCCTGACTTCTGGAGTGGTCCCCCTTCCTAGGCAGACCCTGTGGCAAATCCCTGAGTACTCACGACACTGTTTTTCCTGAGAGACTCTGCCACCAACTCCACTGTCAGCACTCTGGATCCTCTGCAGCTCAGCTCCACACCCGGTTCACTAGGCCGACTGCCTGAACCACTTTCCTCACACCTGCAGGAGGAGAGACCAGCCATCTGTCTCCTCCTGGGACTCTGCTTCCCGAGCCAAAGATGCCCTGTCACATGTCCCCTCGGTATTTATGGTCAATCCCAGGATGCATTGCAAGAATGCCCTCCCACTGGGACTGCCATAAACCCTGATGTTCCACTGGCTACGTTTCCTCCACTGTCCAACAAGCTACCTCATTGGATTTAGTGGGGACACTCCCTCAGACCCAGTGAATCCCACCTGGAAACATGTGACAGGCAAACTAACAGATCAAGCTCCTCTGATAAGCAGAAGGAGCAATAGATGCTTTTACCTAGCACCTGTCTAGGAGGGTGCTACACACAAAGTCAGGTGAGACACTAGTGGGACATGCCGGAATTGGTCATTGTATAGAGTCAAGATGAAAACCAGTGGGACATAATGGAATCAGCCATTGCACAGTATATAGTCAGGACTCAGGAGAAACACCAGTGGGACATGCTAGAATTTGCCATTGTATAGATTGATGTGGGTCCATATACCACACTAGTACATATCAATGTGAATAAATGAAGAGATGAGATTCCTCCACCAGCTTCAGCGCAAAGTAAAGCACAGTACACCACCGTGAAGCACTCCAATCTCCTTACCAGACAATGGAATATGATAGGCAGTGTACAATAAGAGCTGGTTCACACTACCACTACCAGAAAGTCGCCCCCCGTGACTTGAAGAGACTTGTTTAGAGACTTGGAACAGACTTGGAAGAGACTTGGAAGAGACTTGGAAGAGACTTGTGCACTACTTTGAAGAGACAGGCGACTTTGTCTTTGGGGAATGCCTGGCTAATCTCTTTCTTCTTCCTGGAAAGTCTGATAACAAGTCGTGTCAATTAAGATAAGGAGGCAACTCCCATTAAAGTATATGGGACAGTCGGATCACAGGTCGCCTCAAAGTAGTACAGGACCCTTTTCTGAAGTCGGAGCGACTTCAGTAGTGCCAATTAAGACAGCACTGATTGATTAACATTGCTTTTGTTATGTCAAGCTACCTGGGGCAACACAAGTTGCCTCACAAGTCGCGCTAGTGTGAATGGGCTCTTAATCTTGCAAGTGGACATCAACCAAACATGCAGCGATTCAGAGTAGCAAAGCAATATAAATGCTCCAACAATAAATCCGAGTCTGCAGCCTCTCAGGAGATAGCAGCATGAAATTCCGATGGGTCCGTCCCTTTTCCACTCAACCCGACTTATCAGTATCTTTAGAGTCCATCAGGTGATGATCCATAGATAGTCCGAGCCGTCTAGACAGTAATACAGACATTTCTTCCACTTTGTCCCTATTCAGGTGGTAGTAGGTGCGGCTGACCCAGATACATGGAGCAGTATCAAACTCAATATCAGAGCAAAAATACCAGGACGGTTGAGATAGTAGTAAGCAGTGGACAGATCAGCAGCATCAGTGAACAGAGTTGAAACCAGCAGCGAGCTAGATTGAAGAAGAACACCGGAGGTACCTGCTGGAATTCATCATTGTACAGGGGGAAGGAAACCAGTTGGACATACTGGAAATCAGTCATTGTCCATAGTCAGACGAGACACCAGCAGGATATGTTGGAATTTGTCATTGTACAGAACCCAGAGGGGGACTAGTGGGACAAGCAGGGATCTGTCATTGTAAAAAGTCAGGAGCGACACCACTGGGACATGATGGAATGTGTCATCGTATAGAGTCAGGAGGGACACCAGTGGGACATGCTGGAATCAATCATTATACAGAGCCCAGAGGGGGGAACTAGTGGGACAAGCAGGGATCTGTCATTGTAGAGTCAACAGCAACATCACAGGGACTAGCTGGAATGTGTAATTGTATAGAGTCAGGAGGGACACCATTGGGACGCGATGGAATGCGCCTTTGTATAGAGCAGGGGTTTCCAAACTTTCTAAACAAAGGGCCAGTTTACTATCCTTCAGACTTTAGAGGGGCCAGACTGTGGCCAATGAGAAGAATAATACCCCGTTATTGGTGTTGGTAGGAGGAATATTGTTGCATCATTGGTTTCAGTGGGAGGCAGAGGCAGAACTACCAGGGTCGCAGCAGTCGCGCTTGTGTCTGGGCCCGGGAGTTCTGCCACTGTGGGGAGGGCCCGCTGTTCTGTCACTGCGAGGGGAGGGGGCAGTCACTTTGAGAAGAGGGGGCCCACCCCTGCCTGCCCGTTCTGTCACTGCAAAGGAAGAGGGCGGTCACTGTGAGAGTTTTAGGAGTATTACTTTCACTTGGCTTTACTGGTTGCATGCTTCTTTCTGGTCAATGACTCAAAAAATAGCAAAGCTAGAGACAGCTAGGTAATTAAAATTATCATAAGGAGGTTAGCAATGAGACGTGATGGAATGCGCCATTGTATAGAGCAGGGGTTTCCAAACTTTCTAAACAAAGGGCCAGTTTACTATCCTTCAGACTTTAGAGGGGCCAGACTGTGGCCAATGGGAGTAGAACATTTCCTGGAGTTAATAACAATGCTCCCTTATTGATGTCCATGAGAAGAATAATACCCCATTATTGGTGTTGGTAGGAGGAATATTGTCGCATCATTGGTTTCAGTGGGAGGCAGTGGCAGAACTACCAGGGTCACAGCAGTCGCACTTGTGTCTGGGCCCGGGAGTTCTGCCACTGTGGGGGGGGGGGCGCTGTTCTGTCACTGCGAGGGGAGGGGGCAGTCACTTCGAGAAGAGGGGGCCCACCCCTGCCTGCCCGGTCTGTCACTGCGAAGGGAGAGGGCGGTCACTGCGAGAGGAGGGGGCCCACCCCTGCCTGCCCGTTCTGTCATTGCTAGGGGAGGGGGCGGTCACTGCGAGAGGAGGGGGCCCACCCCTGCCTGCCCATTCTGTCATTGCTAGGGCAGGGGGCAGTCACTGCGAGAGGAGGGGGCCCACCCCTGCCTGCCCGTTCTGTCACTGCGAAGGGTGATGGCGGTCACTGCGAGAGGAAGGGGCCCACCCCTGTCTGCCCATTCTGTCACTGCGAAGGGAGAGGGCGGTCACTGCTAGAGTTTTAAGAGTATTACTTTCACTTGGCTTTACTGGTTGCATCCTTCTTTCTGGTCAATGACTCAAAAAATAGCAAAGCTAGAGACAGCTAGGTAATTAAAATTATCATAAGGAGGTTAGCAATGGAAGCCATTAATGATGGGTTTACTTTAATCTCCACTATAGAAAATAAGGGGAATTAGACAACTGCCTGAAGGGAAACCACAACACGTCAATAGAAAATATGTATTCATGGCTGCGGTAAAAATGGTTAAAACAATGTTTTATGATGAATCATTCAAACTAAATGAGAAATAAAACATTAAAATGCCTTATACAAGCAATTAAGACATATAAATGTTATAGATAATAGCCTGTATCATATAATATGAATCACTTGCAGTCCAGCGTGGTCTAGGTCACTGTGAGTTCACACTAATTACTAATGCTAAATGTGATTATTGGAATCCATGTTCACAAGGAATGTTCTACCATGAAGATCTCAAGTAGAAAGTGAGCAAACCATAAAGAATTATCAGCCCCCTTTAAATTGAAATAGGGCTCAATTCATATTCAAATCTCAGTTCTCCTAAACCATTCATATTTATTACACACCTGGGCCCGCCGATGCCAACACAGGATGGTGAAATTCCTGAATTGTCACAATATATAGCAAAAGTTTACCTTTTTCATGAAAGGTCCACATTTTACCATTAAAGCAAAAAACTTCCTTCGTCTCTTGTCCAATGACATTGCCTAGGCTGAGATGGTATATACCAGTGATGGCGAAACGTGGCACCCTAGATGTTTTGGATCTACAGTACCCATGATGCTCATGCACTCTGCAGTGTAGTGGAGCATCATTGGAAATGTAGTTCCAAAACATCTGGGGTGCCAAGGTTCGCCATCACTGGTATATACCATCAAACAGTGTCATCACATTAAAAAATTACCACTTCCAGCACTTTTTATTCACAATCTGGTACTGTCTCTTTAACCGGTGGCTGACCGCCGGAAGTACATATACTGCGGCGGTCAACCCCGGCCAGGCAAAGTGACGTATGGGTACGTCACTAGCCTGTAAGCCAATAGGGGGCGAGCGCGCGCCCCAGGAGGCGCGCTCCCGCCCAGGCTCGTTCACGGACACCTCCGTGCATGTGACCGGCGGACCCGATGTCCGCCGGTCACTCGCGATCGTCCGCTGTGAAGGGAGAAAGGCAGACGGCTAATGTAAACAAAGCCGCCTGTCATTCTTCCCTGTGTAACAGCACAGATCATAAGGTCCTGCTATGTAGGACCTTTGATCTTTGCTGTTACATGTAAAGCCACATCCCTGCACAGTTAGAAGCACGCCCCTAGGGACACACTTAACCCCTCCTTCCCCAATAAAGTTAACCCCTTCCCTGCCAGTGTCATTTTTACAGTAACAGTGCATATGTATAGCACTGATTACTGTAGTAATGTCACTAGTACCCCCAAAAGTGTCAAAAATGTCAGTCAAGGGTCCGATCTGTCCGCCGCAATGTCGCAGTCTAGCAAAAAAAAAAAATGCAGATCGCCGCCATTACTCTTTCCCTTAGTTAGTAAACGCAATAACTTTTGCGCAAACCAATCAAAATACGCTTATTGTGATTTGTTTTACCAAACATGTGTAGCAGAAAACAAATTGGTCAAAAATGTTAAAAATTTTGATTTTTACATTTTTTTTGGGGAATTTCATATAAAAAGTTTTTAAAAATATTGTTATTTTTGCAAAATTGTCGCTCTTTTTTTGTTTATAGCGCACGATCAAAAAATCGCCCAGGTGATCAAATACCACCAAAAGAAAGCTCTGTTTGTGGGAAAAAAAGGACATCAATTTCATTTGGGTACAGCGTCGCACGACTGCGCAATTGTCTGTTAAAGTCAAGCAGTGCCCAATCGCAAAATAGGCCCTGGTCAGGAAGGGGCTAAAATCTTCTGGGGCTTAAGTTGTTAAGACTCGAAAGGAGTGGACATAGACACTGTAGGTTCTCAAAATTATATAGGACCCACCATAGTGTAGTAGTTAAAATGACCAGCAGATTTTATTAATAAAAAAAAAAGTTACATTAACATTTCAAAACCACAGTAGGCATTCAGTAAAAGATTCCAGTGTATGACAGCTCAAATCCTATCCTACTTGTGGTACTGGCCCCTGCTTCACCCAGCTCCGCCCTAACGTGTTGCGCTATGCACCATGTGGCTTTACCAGGAGAGACAGTACCTGTGAGCACCTAAGGTTGGGGAAGAGGTTTTTTCACCTATATAGGTCTAATGATTAGGGTGAGAATACATCTTGAGCACAGGAGGTGTACCACTGATATTGAAGTCAGTTTGCAGCACTGGGATTCTGGTCACACAGATCTTTTGAAGATTATGCACTTGTTTCTTTATGAACTATTTCTTCACATTTATGAGATCATCACATGAGTGTGTTTTTTATGTATAGTTAGGGACATTTAAGGGTAACTCTGCTTTCGTAGGCAAAAAAATTGTAATTAAAAAAAAAATATTTAGCGCATACATTAGCGACACAATTCAAATTGTAATTGAATGTTATTAAAAATCTCTTTTCCTTTTCAATCTGCAGCGCTGTCATTTTCTGTACAATGCAATTCAATATGGCCACCTGCAGGCGTTCTGTACACAGATGGTAATTTGTTAATCTAATGACATTTTGGGAGCGCTACACTTTGATGTTATATCATTTTTATTTTAGTGTGGGAACACGCTAAAAGTGGTAGCAGCAGCTTTATATTTATTTGTGGTTTACATTATTACTAGGAGCACACTATTAGCCGGAGATAGTTTCATCAGTCTGCTGCAGGAAGGAGGAAACATTTTCTCAGTATCGTTTTCAGGCGTTTTTTTTTTTTTGCGTTTTTCAGGTGTTTTTTGGGTGTTTTTCAGGCGTTTTTTTCTGGTGTTTTTAGAGGCGTTTTTTGCAGGTGTTTGGAGGCAGGCATTTACATTTAACAAAAATGCTGGTAATCTGCCAAAAAAAAAAGCTCATGTACTTGAGCTTTAGGCGTTTTGCTTCAGGTGACAAAACGCTCATATGTGAACAGGGGCCATTGAAATGAATGGGATTTTGCTTGTTGGGCGTTTTGAGACTTCAAAAAGCGTTTTAAGAGCTGAAAAATGCTCAGGTGTGAACAGGGCCAATGAAAACAGTCACAGCCTGAGTAGAATGGCCTTTTCCCTGTCAACGGGTGCATTGTGTGTAGGAGTGTGCTTGCTATCTGTGTAGAAGAATTGATCTTTTTACAGAGGTCCAAAATGCCTCCACAACCCCACCCCACAAAATCAGAGCCAATCAATGGGTAACATGAGATTTGCTGATTGCAGAGCTATAAGTCCGATTTATTAGTGGGTGTGTCAGACACACTTGTATAAAGTACTCAAAACACATACTTGAGTAAAAGTACAAGTGCTTGATCAAAAAGTGACTTGAGTAGAAGTGGAAGTGCTCGATCAAAAAGTGACTTGAGTAGAAGTACTAAAGTATTCAACATTTTTTGTACTTAAGTATTGCAAGTAGTTTTTTTTTAAAATGTTGCTACTCAAGTACTGAAAGTAAAAGTACAAGTACTGTGTTATGTAGTTATTAAAGAAAGAAGTCAAAAGTTTGAACATCATATTGTTTTTTATTATTTCAAATGATTAACCTAAGGGCTCTTTCACACGGCCGCTCCGCTTGTCCGCAAATCATCCTATTTTTTTGCGGATGATTTGCGGACATAATGTAAGTCTATGGCACTGCGGATGTCAGCGGAATACCATCCGCTGACATCCGATTTTCTTCCTTTCAGTTCTGTTCCGTTTTTTGGAATGGAACAGAACCCTATTTTTCATCCGTTCAAAAAACGGAAAGGAAGGAAAATCGGATGTCAGCAGTGTCATCCGCTGACATCCGCAATGCCATAGACTTACATTATGTCCGTATATCATCCGCAAACGGATGGGATGATATGCGGGCATACAGAGCAGATGACACAAGTGTCATCCGCTCCGTGAAAAAAAAAAGTCCCGCAGCGGAGAAGAAATGCGAAGCGGCCGTCTGAAAGAAGCCTTAAGGAAAATCACAATTCCTTTGGCTCTAACGTTTTGTAAACAAAAACAGATAAAGTATGTCCCTCCACAGTTTATTGGTGCGCAAAATCATATATAAACTAATGTGATATACAACAATATATTCCAATAATGAAATAAAGGAAGAGTTTATGAAATCAAAGTCAATAAAAAGTCCATATATATATATAATGCCATAATACCGTATATATGTGACAAAACAAGATGAATATATTTTCAAAGGTGCAGGAATCAAACAGGTGCTATTCCAAATAATAGGTGCAGACTTCCACCACCTTGTGGATTTCCCCCTTACCCGGCGGATGAAGGTAAGTGCAAAATAATATCCAAATAGACTTTTCCAGTAAAACAAAACTGCAAAACCCGTGCTCTCAACTTCCAGTGAAAAAAGCAAAAATCAGCCTCTTACCAGAAAAAAGGTCTATGTACACTTGTGACTCTCCTTGGTTGGGGGAGGTTCTCTTTCCCCTTAACCGCCTTAGCGGTAATCCCGAGCGTGACTCGGGGTTGATTTTTCATATCAGGAACGGTAACCCCGAGTCACGCTCGGGGTGGATTGCAGAGAGCGCAGCGGAGCTTCTCTTACCTTATCCTGGCGATCCAGCGATGATCTCTCATTGCTGAGACCGCCAGCAGAGAGTCCCGCCGCTCCTCCGTCCCTCCGTCGGTACGATCACTTCCTAGTTCCGTTCCCTGCAGCAGCAATGCTGCATGGGAGCGGAACTAGGGAGGGAAATTCAAAAAAAAAAAAAAAAAAACGTTACACAAAACACACTTTATATTATATTATATATATATATATATATATATATATATATATATATATATGCATATATATATATATATATATATATGCATATATATATATATATATATATATGCATATATATATATATATATATGCATATGCATATATATATGCATATATATATATATATATATATATATATATATGCATATGCATATATATATATATATATATATATATATATATATATATATATATATATATATATATATATAATATGCACACACACACATATATATTACAGAGATGTATAGTAACGAAGTAGAACTACTTAAGTACTGTACTTAAGTACCGAAATGCGGTATCTGTACTTTCCTAGAGTAGAATTTCTTTCTCCTACTTCCACTTTTACTTCACTACATTTTTTCGATGATTTCGATACTTCTACTCAAGTATTTTTTTTTTGTGCTGAATAGTTACTCGTTACTTTTAAAAAAAATTACCACTGCCAGAACAGTAGATGGCAGGTTTTATAAAGCTCAAAAAAATGTGTATAATGTCATTTGTAAATCAGCGCATACGAAAATAAAGGCTGTGTATAATAAAAGCTGCTATACCAAATTTTTCGAATAAAAAGGAAATATGAAACAAACAAATAAATGGTGCTACAGCGCTTAAAGTGCATCAAGAAACTACTAACAAATACAACTTGGCTGTGCGAATAAAGTGCCTGTGCAATCGATATAATATCATCGCTGCCCCCAGTGCCCTGCCCACACTCCACACAGTATCAAAAATAAAGTGACATGAATGTGCTAAAGCCTAAATGCAGTGAAAATAATTATTCCCACAATGTAACAGTAAATTCAATTCATATAAAATATGACAATAAATCACAATAAAATAAGTTATGAAATAAGTTAGGTCAGGTGCGTGCAACAAGTTGAAGTGTGTAAACCTATCTATAACGAAAAGTCCATAAATGAATTCCAGTGTGCAAATCTAAAGTGTCACTTCACTTGTCAGATGCTTCCACCTCCTTCAGTGCTCGAGTGACCGACCAACACACTTAATGGTGGTGGCACTGGTGGATAGCGTCTGGGTGGCACTGGCACTGATTGCACTGGTTCAAAAAGCCATATATATTTAATTATTTCAATTCTCAATCTCATAGGTCCTCTCCTCATAAGATATTAATAACTTAAGATTAGGTGACGAACTTCTTGGCGGCCCTGGCAGGATGACGGGGACACCCGCCACTTCTGGAGCCGAGACGCTGTGATTCCCCAACATGTGACAAAGTGACAGCCAGGAGATCTAGTGGCTAGTAGTGCTCAACAATACCGCTTTTATATATAAAAATGAAATAAAATATACTGACTCACAATTTAGTAGTAGATAGCGTGTAGCAGTAGGCAGCACAACTCAATTCAATCAATCCCACAGCCTCGCTCGCGCCGCAGCCCGCGGAATCACTGTCATGATCATCAAGTTAAGACCGTACTGGAGGAGCCATGCTGCCGTCTTCCCACTCGAAGTCTCCGCCTCTAAACGCATTGTGTGTCACTCAGACTCCACCCCTTAGGGCCCTTACTGAGAGGAGTTGTGACACGGGGGGCGGGACTCGGAGCATTTTCTTCGTTATCTCATCTTCTTCTCTATGAGGTGAGTGAGGTGGACCGTGGAGAGGGCCTAATCCTTGCCATGGCAAATGTGCCATTTGAGAATCAAATAATCAATATAAAATATTAATATATTATATACACACGGGTCATGGGTGGCTTTTTTGAACCAAGAAGAGTGAGACTGAGGGCTATGATGATTATCCGACCATCCATGGTCCATGGACCATAAGTGTTGTGTTGTGGTGGTGCCTGTGCTTCCTGCGGCCTGCCTCTGCCTGTGCGGCTGGGCCTGCACTGCAGTGGCCACTGGCAGTGGCACTTGACTTGAGCAAAGCAAATGAGCACTACTAGTGTGAAGGACAGGTGGTGGAAGCATGTTCTGACAAGTTCTTATAATGAAAATAATATAGACAGCTTTTTGAACCAGTGCAGTGCCAGTGCTACTAAGGTGAGAGGCAGAGAGAGAGGCTATCCAGTCCACCACTTTACTTGAGCAGATCACAGAAGAAAGGTGGAAGCATCTGACAGCAAGTGACAGCACTTCTTAGATTGCACACTGGAATTCAGTTATGGACTTTTCCTTATAAAGTTTAGTTTACACACTTAAACTTGCACCTAACTTATTCTCAATCACAACTTATTTTATTGTGGTATTGTCATATATATTTTATATGAATTAAATTTACATTGTGGGAATAATTTGAACTGCATTTAGCACAGACATGTCACTTTATTTTTGATACTGTGGGCGATGATTTTGAATACAAGAAGAATATATATAATTGCAGGCACTTTATTAGCATTTTTAGCACAGCCACTTTGTTAGTAGTTTTTGATGCATTTTTCACTTTAAGCGTTGTAGGTTTGATGAAGCTGGCCTGGCACATCATCATCAATTGGGCAAATCAAATCAAACCGCGATTAAGAAGACTGCGCATGCTCCTGTTCTGCCTTTTGATCAGCTGAAAAGATGGACGAACCAAAAACACCACCTTCCACCCCTGGCCCTTCAACTTCAAGTGATCTGCCTGGCTGTGAGAGTGAGGAAGCTCAGGAAGGAGGCCACCCCTGGCTTTAAAAGGTGGATGCTTTAAAAGGGGAAGGGAGGGACATACTTTATCTGTTTTTTGTTTACAAAAAGTTACAGCCTAAGGAATTGTGATTGTCCTTTAGGTTAATCATTTGAAATAATAAAAATCAATATGATGTTCAAACTTTTGACTTCTTTCTTTAATAACTACATAACACAGTACTTGTACTTCTACTTTCAGTACTTGAGTAGAAATTATTTTTCAAAACTACTGGTACTTTTTACTTTTAGTACTTAAGTAGCAAATTTTTTGAAAAAACTACTTGTAATACTAAGGGCTCTTTCACACGGGCGGTCCGATCAGATCCGCCTGTCAGTTTTTTAGGCGGATCTGATCGGATCCTCCATGCAGCTCTATGGGGCAGCGGGTGTCAGCGGAGGTCACCTCCGCTGACACCCGCTGCCATCCGCATCCGATCCTGTGCTGAAATCTGGACGGATGGAAACCCTATTTTTCCATCCGTTCAGTAATCGGAGCGGAGCGGATCTGATGAGAGCGGACAAGCGGTCCGCTCTCCTCCGATCCCCCATAGAGGGCAGCGGGTGCTGAGACACCTCCCTCTCCGCTCTGCAAGCGGAGACGGAGCTGTCATCCGCCCGGCTCAGCGGGGATCACGGATCGATCCCCGCTGAGCAACACGGATCCGCCTGCGGAGGCGGACCGTGTGAAAGAGCCCTTAAGTAAAAAAAATGTTGAATACTTTAGTACTTCTACTTAAGTAACTTTTTCTGCGAGCACTTCCACTTCTACTCAAGTCACTTTTTGATCGAGCACTTGTACTTTTACTCAAGTAGAAATTTTGAATACTTTATACAAGTCTGTATATATATATATATATATATATATATATATATATATAAAATTATATTATTGATTCAATTATAATTCATGCGTTATATATATTATATATATATATATATATATATATATATATATACACACACACACACACATATCTATATATAATATATAATGCATGAATTATAATCTAATCAATAATATAATTTTATTACATATATTATATATTAAATAGTAAAATAATATTATTGATTCGATTATAATTCATGCGTTTGTGTTTCAAATTTATCACATCTGGGATGTCTACTAGAGTCTTGTTTTGGTCAGGTTTAAGTCAGTAATTACTAAGAATTGTAGGCCTATAATGCATAACGCCAAATTTCCATGAAAAGAATTGTACCGCTTTTGGTATGTAATTCCAGACATAATCATACCGCCAGGGAGGTTAAAGCGGAGTTCCGGGCACAAAAACGATTTTTTTTTGTGCCCCTCCGCTAGGTATGCCGCACCTGAAAAGGAATTGGATAGTTATTTTTATTTTTTTTGTTTACTCACCTTTTTATTGAAGATCGTAAATACTCACCTCTGACTGCTTCCTCCCTCGGAGCCGAGGCTCACCCCGTCACTTCCTGCCTCGCGATGATTCCTGGGAGCTGAACGTCACAGCTCCCAGGAATCAATGCGACGGCACCGGCCCCGCTCGTCATTTCCGGGCGACGCCGCATTCCCCTGCTAAACAGCTTCTGGGCATGCCCAGAAGCTGTTTAGGAATGCGGCGCCGCGCCGGAAGTGACGAGAGGGGCCGGTGCGGCGCATTCTGGGACACGAAGACGCGGAAGAAGACAGAGAAGAGGACCGCGCCGGCTTCAGCTGCCCACAACAGAGATGGAAACGCTGTGGAAGAAATTTTATAAGTAAGTATTTCTTCTAAAAGGTAAGTGCGAACCGGGACAGATCAGAGGCTAGCCATTGTGGAATGTGCTAGCCCTGACTGTCCCGGGGGTATGTTCAGTAAAAAATAATTTCTGTGCCCGGAACTCCGCTTTAACAGCAGATATGTAGACCATTTTATTTATACATACAGTAGCATTTATTTTCGTATGCGCTGATTTACACATGACATTATACACATTTTTTTGAACTTCATGAAACCTGCCATCTACTGTTCTGGCAGTGGTAATTTTTATAATTGTAACGAGTAACTATGCAGCACAAAAAAATAAATATCGGAGTAGAAGTATTGAAATCATTGAAAAAATGTAGTGAAGTAAAAGTGGAAGTAGAAGAAAAAAATTCTACTCCAGGAAAGTACAGATACCGCCTTTCGGTACTTAAGTACAGTAGTGAAGTAGTTCTACTTAGTTACTCTACATCTCTGGTGTCAGACCTCTGCAATGAAACTACTGCATCTCTACAGAGAGTAAAGCCCCGTACACACGCACAGATTGTTGGCCGTAAATTGCCGGCCAACGTCCGATCGGCCGATTGTAGGCTTGTTAGTATGATGCTTCCGACAACCAACTGTGACTTTTTGGCCAAAAAAAATCTGGTGTGCATGCTATAAAATTTTTGTTGGCCAACAACAGAACGGCCGATTGTTCGTTAGTCAGTACAGATTTCGGCAGACAAAAATCAGATGAGCAAGACGGCATGCTCAGAGAAGAAAAAACACACGGAAAGTCAACCATCACATGACATCACTTCTGAAGTTGGTTTTTGTTGGCCAACAAAAGTCCAGTGCAAGTCTAGAGCACATTTCAACCAACAAACAACACTGGACAAAAGACGGCCGATCGGTCGGCCAACAATCTGTGCGTGTGTACGAGGCTTAAGGCTGGCCATACACGGTTCAAATCACTGCCGGTTCAGCAGGAACCAGCCAAGATTCGAACCGTTAACCACTTTACGACCGCTCACATTGCTGCTACTGCGGCAATGTGGCTCATTATCGTCCAGCGGCGTAGACGTATTCGGTTACAGCGGGAGTCGGGCCAGGGGAGGAGAGGCGGTGATCACCGCTGCTCTTCCCCGATCGTCGGGAATCGAGTGTGGAGATCCGCCCGCTTGTGTAAACAAAGCAGCGGATCTCCTAAGTGACAGGCAGGGTCAGATTGCAGGGTTCAGCTTAGCTGAACCTGCGATCTGTCTCTGTGTCAATAAAAACAATAAAAATGACATAAATCTTTCCCGTAGTTAGTAAACGCAATAACTTTTGCGCAAACCAATCAAAATACGCTTATTGCGATTTTTTTTTACCAAAAATATGTAGCAGAAAACAAATTGGCCTAAAATGTTAAAAAATTTAGATTTTTACATTTTTTTTTTTGAGAATTTCATATAAAAAAATGTGAAAAATATTGTTATTTTTTCAAAATTGTCGCCTTTTTTTGTTTATAGCGCAAAAAAAGAAAAATCGCACAGGTGATCAAATACCACCAAAGAAAGCTCTGTTTGTGGGAAAAAAAGGACATCAATTTCATTTGGGTACAGCGTCGCACGACCGCGCAATTGTCTGTTAAAGTCACGCAGTGCCAAATCACAAAATAGGGCCTGGTCTTTGAGCAGCCAAATCCTCCGGGGCTAAAGTGGTTAAATGTGCAGTTGTGTAACAAGGAGAGGAGAACAAATAAGGAAAGTCATTGAAAAAGGTGAAGGTCTGCTTTGGATGAAACTTTGACTGCTTTAGGATTCATGTTGCCAATTCATAGAGCAATTTACTGTATTTAGAAATGTTGTGAGACTACAATGTATATCCATCAATTACATCGTGTGATTACCATAGTGCCGGTAACGTCAGTTCCTACACAAAGTCAAATAGACCGTGATTGAGTCATTTGTAGGACACAAAAACAGCAATTAGTTACTACGATATCACCCCCCACCGCTCTCGCCACTCCTGCCGCTTTCTCTGAGAAATGACTCAAGTTTATCTCTGTGTGTAAAGTAAAGTTTGCAGAAGGCATTTTGAAACGGCCACAAGCTGATAAAGAGCAAAAGGGTAAACTCTTATTTGTCGCTCACATGGGATCGCATCCTGAAACAGGGTGAAAGGGCCGGAGTTCCCAGCCCCCCCCCCCCCGTCGTTGTCACCCATGCTCTCTGGGTTTAGGTCAGACATAAAAAGGACTTCTTTCAAGGAAAGCAATGCTATTTTGTGTGAAGTGCAAAACATAAAAAAGGAGATATTTATAGAATAATATCCTTGCCGTCCTCTTGACCCCAATTTCCTAAATTCATAAACATTAACCACTTTAAGACCGGAAGGATTTGCCCCCTTCCCGACCAGGCCCTATTTTGCCATTCCGCACTGCGTTACTTTAACGGACAATTGCGCGGTCGTGAAAACGAAATTTGCGTCCTTTTTTTCCCCACAAATAGAGCTTTCTTTTGGTGGTATTTGATCACCTGTGCGATTTTTATTTTTTTGCGTTATAAACAAAAAAATAGTGACAATTTTGAAAAAATTAAAAAACAATATTTTCACATTCTGCTATATGACATTCCCCAAAAATGTTAATAAAAATCTAATTTTTTTTAACATTTTGGCCAATTTGTTTTCTGCTACATATTTTTGGTAAAAAAAAAATCGCAATAAGCGTATTTTGATTGGTTTGCGCAAAAGTTATCGCGTCTACTAAGATTTATGTAATTTTTACTGTTTTTTTTTTTTTTTTTTACTAGTAATGCTGGTGTTCTGTGATTTTTTGCGGGATTGCGACATTGCGGCGGACAGATCGGACCTCTAACTGACACTTTTGGGGGGACCAGTGACATTACTACAGTAATCAGTGCTAAAAATATGCACTGTTACTGTAATAATGCCATTGGCAGGGAAGGGGTTAAACCTGTGGGTGATCAAGTGGTTAAATGTGAGCCTAGGGGAGTGATTCTAACTGTGGGGGGGGGTGTGGCTTCTGAGATGACCATAGAGACATGTGATCCTATATAGCAGGATCACATGATCTCAATGATCATCTCAGGGAGAAGGACGGTCGGCTGTGTTTACAACAGCCGACCGTCCTTCTCTCTCAGCAGGGAACGATCGCGGGTGTCAGGCGGCAATCGGAGCCACCTGACACACGCATCGGCTTCCCCGCTGACGAGCGGGGATGGGAGCGCGCCCCCTAGCCTCCTGAGAGCGAGCGACGTAGACCTACGTCGATTTGCCCAGGAGCGGCTGCGGTAGGCGGTAGTTAACTGGTTAAAAGCCCTGAATGTATCCATTTGTAAGGGCTTTTCGGTTGCACAGAAACCAGGATATTTGACATATTTGTGGCCTTGCTGTGTTAGCTGATTACACTATGATCTGAAATTGTAAGAAGCTAATTTAAACAAGAAGTATGGCCAAAACTTTTTTGGGCATACTTCCCTTGTGGATCACAGGGGTACACTTAATTTTGCTCTCCTGTGACTCACAGTCAGCTGACAGTGGGCTACTCCCTGCTAAAAGCTGACAGGGCAGAGGCACTCCAGGCAGAGGCGTAACTAGAACCTTCTGGGCCCCGGTGCAAGAAACCATGAAGGGCCCCCCTGACCCCCCCCCCCCCTCCATCTGAGCTCCTGGCTTCCATTTCTCAGAGGGCATCCATGGACATCCCCCCAGAATCCTGCCTCCCACGTGCCCCCTGGGGCATGCATCCAGCATGCTCTTTGACTGCTGTGTTCTTCGAACAATCACAGTGGCCCTTTACCATTTGATCAGCTGATCACATATAAACAAACTTGTCAGTTATGGGCACTTCTTTCTTCCCACGTTGTGTCTGTGTGAGAAAAGGAGAGCCGTTAACCAGCAAAACTGTCATACAGTACATTGTTTACACTGATAATCAGGGCTTTGATCATCAATGTCCTGATTATCGGTGCAGCCCCCTGGCTATCAGTGCTCATCAAAGTCGCCTATTAGTGCTCATCAATGCCGCCAATCAGTGCCCATTAGTGCTGCCTATAATTGCTCATGAATGCCGCCTCTCAGTGCTGCCTATCAGTGCTCATCAATACCGCCTATCATTTCGCCTATCAGTGCTCATTAATGCCCATAAGTGCCGCCGATCAGTGCTCATCAATGCTGCCTATCAGTGCCCATCAGTGCTGCCTATCAGTGCCACTTATCAGTGCTCATCAATGCCACCTATCAGTGCCCATCAGTGCTGCCTATCAGTGCCACCTATCAGTGCTCATCAATGCTGCCTATCAGTGCCCATCAGTGCTGCCTATCAGTGCCACCTATCAGTGCTCATCAATGCCGCCTGTCAGTGCTCATCAATGCTGCCTATCAATGCCACCTATCAGTGCTCATCAGTATTGTCTATTAGTGCTGCCCATCAGTGCCACCTATCATTGATCATGAATGCCTATTAGTGCCACTTATTGCTCATCGCTGCCGCCTATCAGTGCCCATCAATGCTGTCTATCAGTGCTCATCAATGCTGCCTATCAGTGCCACCAATCAGTGCTCATCAATATCGCCTATCATTTCTGCCTATCAGTGCTCACTAATGCCCATTAGTGCCACTGATCAGTGCTCATCAATGCTGCCTATCAGTGCCCATCAGTGCTGCATATCAGTGCCACCTATCAGTGCTCATCAATGCCGCCTATCAGTGCCACCTGTTAGTGCTCATCAGTGCCCATCAGTGCTGCCTATCAGTGCCACCTATCAGTGCTCATCAATGCTGCCTATCAGTGCCCATCAGTGCTGCCTATCAGTGCCACCTATCGGGGCTCATCAATGCCGCCTATCAGTGCTCATTAGGGATGATCGAACGGTTCGGGTCGACCATCGGTTCGACCCGAACATTGACTGTTCGAGGTTCGGCCGAATTTAGAACTTTTTGCTGAAAAAGTTCAGAATTCGGCAACCAGAACCGACCAAAATGCAATGGGCCAGGAAATGGGCTTTAAAAGCCCGTGATTGGACCAGAACCATTAGAAAAAGCCAATTGAGGGGGCAGGAGAATGCTAGGAATGTGATTGGAGTGACTAGGGGGTCCCTAGGCCAATCATTAGTGAATACGCCCCCCAGTAAATAAGATAGCCCCCGCCAAAATCCAAGCATTGTAATACAGGACATGGAAGAGAGTGGAAGCAGTTCTGTTATTTTACTTTAAAAGTGTCATTTAGCATTTATTAGTGTGAGGAAAGGGATATCTAGTGTAGTTAGGGTGCTCTTTTACACTTTAGTTAGATGCAAAAATTTAGTTTCTGTAGGGAAAGTGTTAAGTGCCAGGGTGACCGTAATGTAGTGTAGGGTGAACTGACTGCTATGGCAGGGTGACCAAACCCTTCCATTTCAGGGTGACCGTAATGTAGTGTAGGGTGAACTGACACTGACTGCTATGGCAGGGTGACCAAACCCTTCCATAGCAGGGTGACCGCTATAGACAAAAGCTAGTTTCTCTGAAGTCACATTTGCTGCAGTAATATGGCTTCGCCCCTGTCAGCTTGCTTTTTGGCTGCAGGCGTCTATAGGGATTTTTTGAGCACATGTTTGGAGTCAGGCATGACATCTGAACATGTGTATAGGGGGTATATATACACACCCATGTATGTATATATACACCTAGACATATATAGGTGTGATAGTAGCAGAAATCTATGCTTGCACTAATGAAATCATTTACACTAATATGGCTCCGCTCCTATCACACCTATATATGTCTAAGTGTAAAATACATATAAGTATGTGTGTATATATACCGCTATACACAGGTTCAGATGTTTTGCCTGCCTCCAAAGAACCCAAAAAAATGCCCAAAAAAACGCTAGCGCCAAAAAAAAAAAAAACGCCCAGGTGTTTTGTTGCAGGCATTTTTTGGGGGTTTTTGGAGGCAGGCAAAACATCTGAACTTGTGTATATGGGTATATATACACACATACTTATATGTATATATACATCTAGACATATATAGGTATGATAGTAGCAGAAATATATGCTTGCGCTAATGAAATCATTTACACTAATATGGCTCCGCTCCTATAACACCTATATATGTGTAAGTGTAAAATACATATAAGTGTGTGTGTATATATACCACTATACACAAGTTCAGATGTTTTGCCTGCTTCCAAAAACCCCCAAAAAATGCCTGCAACAACACACCTGGGTGTTTTTTTTTTTGACGCTAGCGGTTTTTTTGGCATTTTTTGGGTTATTTGGAGGCAGGCAAAACATCTGAACTTGTGTATACGGGTATATATACACACATACTTATATGTATTTTACACTTAGACATATATAGATGTGATAGGAGCGGAGCCATAATAGTGTAAATGATTTCATTAGCGCAAGCATATATTTCTGCTACTATCACACCTATATATGTCTAGGTGTATATATACATACATGGGTGTGTATATATACCCCCTATACACATGTTCAGATGTTTTGCCTGCCTTAAAAGACCCCAAAAAATGCCCAAAAAAACGCTTGCTACTAAACCGGCAAGGTGTGAAAAGAGAGAAGCCACTATCCTGTTCTATAAGTGACCTAATACAAACAATCTTTTTTTTTATGGTTCTGGACATGCTACAGAGCTGAAACTTTACAGGTACACTTTTTAGACCCCCCCCCAGATACTAAATCCAAATATTTTTTTTTTTTTTAATTTTTTTTTTTTTTAATTTTTTTCAATAATTGGCTCTCTATCAAAAATGACAATTTCTAAGAACTTTTTTTTGTGTGATTAATAGTCCCTGGGGTATGACCCAGAACCCTAGGCACGTTTTAGGGGCATTTATTGGGTTTTAGGGCTTCAAAATTGTGTTTTTTGATTACCGAAGTTTGGGTCCCATTGATTTCAATGGGGTTCTGAAATCCGGGCCGAACTTTCGGGAAGTTCGGATGTTCTGGCCGATCCAAACTTTTGAAAAGTTCGATCATCCCTAGTGCTCATCAATGCTGACTATCAGTACCACTTATCAGTGCTAATCTGTATTGTCTATTAGTGCTGCCCATCAGTGCCACCTATCAGTGATCATCAATGCCGTCTATTAGTGCCACCTATCAATGCTCATCAATGCCACTGATCAGTGTTCATCAATGTCGCCGATCAGTGCTCATCAATGCCGCCTATTAGTGCCACATATTGTTCATCACTGCCACCTATCAGTGCCCATCAATACTATCTATCAGTGCTCATCAATGCTGCCTATCAGTGCCACCTATCAATGCTCATCAATGCCGCTGATCAGTGTTCATCAATGCCACCGATCAGTGCTCATCAATGCCGCCTATTAGTGCCACATATTGTTCATCACTGCCACCTATCAGTGCCCATCAATACTGTCTATCAGTGCTCATCAATGCTGCCTATCAGTGCCACCTATCAATGCTCATCAATGCCGCTGATCAGTGTTCATCAATGCCACCGATCAGTGCTCATCAATGCCGCCTATTAGTGCCACATATTGTTCATCACTGCCACCTATCAGTGCCCATCAATACTGTCTATCAGTGCTCATCAATGCTGCCTATCAGTGCCTCCTATCAGTGCTGGTTGGTAATCTCCTGTGGGAATACCAATCAATAGTATTAAAAATATTACAAGTTGTAAGTTACAAATAGTATTATAACAAACAAATATATTACAGTTACAGCAAAATAATTTTGTTACTACAAATAGATATATGACAACAAAAGTGACAGGGTGAAATTGTACATTTAATGTGCTCGCTATGATCATTTTTTTAAGGGGTTAAAAGAAAATTTGATTCCCACATTTTCATATTTTTCCTGACGCCTTGCTTCAGGTTATTAAACATTCTAAAACATCATCAATTCTGTCAAAAGTCTCAACCAGCAAATTTCACATCCTCTCCTGCCAACGTGACCCTGGGATTATCGTGGTTTCACTTTTTCGTAGGTGAAGTTTCACATCCAGTCTCAGTGAAGTGACTCCTGTTCATAAAATACCATATAAATATCATATTCAAAGTTTTCTTTGGACTTTGGACCTCCTTCAAAGATTTCAAACTTTTACACATATAATGTCTGTCAGAGGCGTAACTAGAACCTTCAGGGCCCTGATGCAAGTAACCATGAAGGGCCCCCCAGACCCCTGGCCAGGGCCCTTACCTTCAAGCCCAGGGCTCTTCCCACTAATCCTGGGGCTCTTTACACTCGTTGCATGGCCTTTTATTACGGTCCCGCAGCAGGATTCTTTCACAAGTTCTGCAGTGGGCCCCCTTCCTGCAATCTTGTGGGCCCACTTCCTGCAATCTTGGGGCCTCCCCACAGTGGTGCAATGCCAGGGTCCGGTCGCAAGTGTGACCTTTGCGATCCTGGAAGTTCACCCACTGGTTTGCTACCGGGCCCCCTGGAGCATGGGGCCCGATAGCGATTGCAACCCCTGCAACCCCTGTAGTTACGCCCCTGATGTCTGTTATATTTAGAAAACTTAGAAAGTTCCTAAGCTAAATTAAAATAAAAAAATGGAAATCTGATCTGTATGTTTAAGATGGGACAGGATGTGAAAGTTGTGCGTGTAGAAAATTCTAAAGTCTGATATGTGCTGCACCGTGGTCACTTCACTGAGACAGGATGTGAAACTTTGGAAGCTAGATGGATGATAATCACAGGGTCACTTTACCAGGGCGGGATGTGAAATATGCTTGTTGAGACTTTTGATGAAATCGATGATATGGATGATTAGTCAGCTGGAGGAAGGCACCAAGAAAAATGGGAAATTTGTTGCATCTTGTTATCTTAGCATTCATATGTATGACTGTTTCCGGATAGACCTACTTTGTTTAAAATGCTCAATAAACATCACGAACAAGAAAATTTGGGGAATCAAATATTCCCCTAACCTCTAAATATAACTATTGTAGCAAGGTTATTTGCAAGGTATTTTTTTTTAATCCGAAAATGTAATTCAATTTTAACCACCTGAGGACCAGAACCCCCAAACATTATATATTTTCTTTTTAACAGAAGCCCTGCAGAATAAAATGGTGGTCATTGAGATTTTTTCATGTCACACGGTATTTCTGCAATTTTTGGGGAAAACATTCACTTTAATGAATTTTAATGCAAAAAAATCCCACAATATATCACCAAGTTTTTGGTAAAATATAAAAGATGATGCTACACCGAATAAATAGATACCTAACATGTCACGCCTTAACCACTTGCCAAGCAGTCACTGTACATTTACGTCGGCAAAGTGGCTCTCCCAGGCAGAATCACGTTAATAAACGTTATCTGGCTGGGAGGAGCTACGGGGCGAGCGTGCGCCACCGGCGGCGCGCTGCCGCCCCCAATCGTCAGCGGGGAAGCCAGTGCAGTTGCCAGGCAGCTCTGATTGCCGTCTGAAACCAGCAATCTCTGCCCGCTGACAGAGAAGGACGGTCGGCTGATGTAAACACAGCCATCCATTCTTCTCCCTCAGATGAACTGGCTATGTGATCCTGCTATATAGGTTCACATGTCTCTGTGATGATCTCATAAGCCCAACCCCCCCACAGTTAGAATCACTTACTTAGGCTTACATTTAACCCCTTGATCACCAATAGTATTAACCCCTTCACTGCCAGTGTCATTATTACAGTAACGGTGCATATTTTTTTTAGCACTGATTAATGTAGTAATGTCACTGGTACCCCCAAAATGTGTCAAAAATGTCAAGCAGGGGTCCGATCTGTCCGCCGAAATGTCACAGTCCCGCAAAAAATCGCAGATCGCCGCCATTACTAGTAAAAAAAAAAACACAATAAAAATGACATAAATCTTTCCCCTGTAGTTAGTAGACGTGATAACTTTTGCGCAAACCAATCAAAATACGCTTATTGCGATTTATTTACCAAAAATATGTAGCAGAAAACAAATTTGCCTAAAATGTTATAAAATGTTGATTTTAAATTTTTTTTTTTTGGGAATGTTATATAGCAGAATGTGAAAAATAAAGTTTTTTTTTTTTTTGCAAAATTGTCGCTCTTTTTTTGTTTATAGTGCAAAAAATAAAAATCACAGAGGTGATCAAATACCACCAAAAGAAAGCTCTATTTGTTTGAAAAAAAGGACATCAATTTTATTTGGGTACAGCTTTGCACGAGCGCGCAATTGTTCGTTTAAGTAACGCAGTGCTGAATCGCAAAATAGGGCCTGGTCATTAAGGGGGAAAATCTTCCGTTTTGAAAGTGGTTAATAATGCTCACGCTTGCAGGATGGAGACAATCTGTGATACTTAAAAAATCTCCATAGGTGATGCTTAAAAATGTTTACAGGTTACCAGTTTAGGGTTACAAAGAAGGTTCTAGAGCTAGAATAATTGCTCTCGCTATAATGTTCGAGGTGATACCTCACATGTGTGGTGCAAACACAGTTTACATATGCGCACGCCAGGGGCGTAACTACAGGGGTTGCAGGGGTTGCAATCGCTACCGGGCCCCATGCTCCAGGGGGCCCGGTAGCAAACCAGTGGGTGAACTTCTAGGATCTCAAAGGTCACACTTGCGACCGGGCCCTGGCATTTCACCACTGTGGGGAGGCCCCAAGATTGCAGGAAGGGGGCCCACTGCAGAACTTGTGAAAGGATCCTGATGCGGGACCATAATAAAAGGCCATGCAATGAGATTAAAGAGCCCCAGGATTAGTGGGAAGAGCCCCGGGCTTGAAGGGAAGGGCCCCGGCCAGGGGTCTGGGGGGCCCTTCATGGTTTCTTGCATCGGGGCCCTGAAGGTTCTAGTTACGCCTCTGGCGCACGCTACCTACATATGTGTCCGGGGGGGGGGCACTGGGGCGCTTTAAACATTCTGTTTATTATTAATTTTATTAAATATTTTTACTTTTTACATTGTCTTTTATTGCTATCACAAGAAATGTAAACATAACTTGTGATAGCAATAAAGCATGACAGGTCCAAGTGATTGCCCGCTTGTTAAAGTGGTGGTAAACTTAGTTTTACCACTTATACCTACAGGTAAGCCTATAATAAGACTTACCTATAGGTACTGTGAATATCTCCTAAACTTGCACCGTTTAGGGGATATTCACACTGCATGCAGCCGGTGATATCACCGGCCCATGTGCTCTGAAGGTCCGGTCTATCCATGCTGGACCTTCAGAGTCAGAGCCATAAACAACAGCTCCTGCACGCATGAATGGGAGTGATGTCATCATGGACCCGAACCCAGAAGGAAGACTGGGTGAAGATGGAAGCCCTCTCAGCTGTGACAGCGCGGCGCTGGAGGGCTTCACTTTAAGGTAAGTCTCTTACGCATACTAGCACATTATGACATTGCCTTGCAGGGGACGTTTTTTTTTTTCTTTTACCTGCGGTTTACTACCACTTTATTTATGAAAAGTCTCCCACTCTCTGTGCAGATCTCCAGCTTCTCCCGTCTCCTGCTCTGGTGATAGGATGACATAGTTGTCGAGTTGGGAGAGGAGACACAGGCATGGCCCCATAGCATTAGGTTCAGCCTGTGTTAGCCCCATCTGGACCGTGGTTGCCGCTTACCACCCACTGTGTGGCCCGGTCATCAGCTAGCTCTTGTTCCGTCACGCTGTTCACATGCCCGCTGTGCCCTATGGTCAATCTGGGCATGCTGGGAGCGTGTCTACCCTGGCATCAAGGAGAAGCAATCTAATCTAACCAGGCCATTGTGTGTTCAGTTAGGCACACCAGGAAAGGTTAAAATTCTGTGGGTTTTTTGTACTTTACTTTTAAAGAAATGAGGGTAAAAAAGCCCTGTACTGGCTGGATTGACGTTCATGGAAAGCTACATTTGAGCGACCCCCCCTCCACTATGTAAAAATGCCATACCTGGTATGCATTCCTTAAAGATTAATTTTTAATTTGACCAAACTTAACCTTTAATTATATGGAAATAGATTGGCTGCCTGTTGAGTAACTGAAAGTATGAGAGTACCTTATCCTACAATAAAGTACAAGTCAAACACACTTCTACATTTATTACTGTATAATATTTTATATGAGGTTATATTATTGGAGGTGTACAGAATGGCTGTCCCAATGACCTGTAGTTTGTTTTGTATTTATTTTTAAATGAAAACTTATTAAAACGATTGATGCTATCAGCTATTTTTTTCCACAACATGTTGCTAACCTCATAAACCTGACAAACAGATAACGTCCATGAGTAGAAACCAGTTGGATCACTGGGATGGCAATCTCGTATTTTCATCTCTCTGATGAAATTTCTCATCAAGTGTAATATAAAAAGAACACTTCCAAATAAAAATATGCCAGAAAGAGTATTAAAGCGGCATTGCTCTTTAACCACTTAAGCCCCGGAAGATTTTACCCCCATGCCGACCAGGGGGTATTTTGCGATTCGGCACTGCGTGACTTTAACGGACAATTAGGCGGTCGTGCGACGCTGTACCTAAACGAATTTGGCGTCCTTTTTTTCCCACAAACAGAGCTTTCTTTTGGTGGTATTTGATCACCTGTGCGATTTTTTGATCACGCGTTATAAACAAAAAAAGAGCGTCAATTTTGCAAAAATAGCAATATTTTTCACATTTTTTTATATGAAATTCCCCCCAAAAAAAATGTAAAAATCAAAATTTTTTAACATTTTCGGCCAATTTGTTTTATGCTACCTATGTTTGGTAAAAAAAATCACAAAAAGTATATTTTGATTGGTTTGCGCAAAAGTTATCGCGTTTACTAACAAAGGGAAAGATTTTTGTCATTTTTGTTGTTTTTTTTTTTAACGCGTAATTGCGGCGATCTGCGATTTTTTTTGCGGTACTGCGACATTGCGGCGGACAGATCGGACCCTTGACTGACATTTTTGACACTTTTGGGGTTACCAGTGACATTTCTACAGTAATCAGTGCTATATATATGCACTGTTACTGTAAAAATACACTGGTAGTGAAGGGGTTAACTTTATTTGGGAGGGAGGGGCTGTGTGTGTCCCTAGGGGCGTGCTTTCTACTGTGATTGGCTGTGGCTTGAGCTGTAAGGACACTGATCAACGGATCTACATAGTAGATCCATGTGATCAGTGTCTTTACAGCGAGGAGAATGACAGGTGGCTTGTTTACACAAGCTGCCTGACATTCTCCCTCTCCCCCGCCGATCGCCGAGTGGCCGGCGGACATCGGGTCCGCTGGTCACACGTGCGGGGGGGTCCGTGACCACGCGGGAGCGCGCCTCCGGCGGCGCGCGCTTGCTCCCTAGACCCTCACAAGCAAGCAACGTAGCCCTACGTTAGTTTGCCTGTGAGGGGCTGACCGCCGACGTAGATAGTCGTGCGGCGGTCGGCAAGTGGTTAAAACCTGGCTCCAGTCAACAGTAAAATATTAGTAGAATGCCCCCCCCCCCCCCCCAATGGTGTTCTGCCCACTTATGCACACTCACCGGCCACTTTATTAGGTACACCTTGCTAGTACCGGGTTGGACCCCCCTTCTGCCTTCAGAACTGCCTCCATTCTTCGTGGCATAGATTCTACAAGGTGTTGGAAAGATTCCTCAGAGATTTTGCTCCATAGTGACATGATAACATCACGCAGTTGCTGCAGATTTGTCGGCTGCACATCCATGATGGGAATCTCCCGTTCATAGGTGCTCTATTGGATGAGATGTGGTGAGTGTGGAGACCATTGGAGTGCAGTGACCTCATTATCATAGTGAAGAAACAAGTGGTGAGATGATTTGATCTTTGTGACATGGTGCATTATCGTGCTGGAAGAAGCCATCAGAAGATGGGTACACTGTAGTCATAAAGGGATGGACATGGTCAGCAACAATTCTCAGGTAGACCGTAGCATTTAAGCGATGCTCAGTTGGTACTAAGAGGCTCAAAGTGTGCCAAGAAAATATCCCCCACACCATTACACCACCACCAGCAGTCTGAACCATTGATACAAGGCAGGATGGATCCATGCTTTCCTGATGTTTACACCAAATTCTGACCCTACCATCTGAATGTCGCAGCTGAAATCGAGACTCAGCAGACCAGGCAACATTTTTCCAATCTTGTATTGTCCAATTTTGGTGACCTGTGCCTCAGTTTCCTGTTCTTAGCTGACAGGAGTAGCACTCAGTGTGGTCTTCTGCAGCCCATCTACTTCAAGCTTCAATGTGTTGTACGTTCAGAGATGGTATTCTGCATACCTTGGTTGTAACGAGTGGTTATTTGAGTTATTGTTGCCTTTCTATCACCTGGAACTGTGATGCCAATTCTCCTCTGACCACAACAAGGCATTTTCCTTCACACAACTGCTGCTTACTGGATATTTTCTCTTTTTCGGACCATTCTCTGAAAACCCGAGAGATGGTTGTGTGTGAAAATCCCAGTAGATCAGCAATTTTTTTAATACTCACACCAGCCCATCTCGCTTTAACAACCATGCCATGTTCAAAGTCACTTAAATCCCCTTTCTTTCCCACTCTGATGCTCGTTTTGAGCTTCAGCAAGTCGTCTTCACCACTTCTAGATGCCTAAATGCATTGAGTTGCTGCCTTGTGATTGGCTAATTAGCTGTTACGTACCTAGTAGGAGCAGTGGCGGCTGGTGCTCAAAATGTTTTGGGGGGCGCAAACAGAAAAATGTAATAGGCATTGCTTTGTGGCAAAAAACGCTGCACAAAATTGCGTGACTTAACAAACAATCATTAGGTTGGTTCAAGATTGACCAGCGTGTCCCCATTCAATGCACAGTGACCAGCATGTCCCCCATCAATGCACAGTGTCCAGCATGTCCCCCATCAATGCACAGTATCCAGCATGTCCCCCATCAATGCACAGTGTCCAGCATGTCCCCCATCAATGCACAGTGACCAGCATGTCCCCCATCAATGCACAATGACCAGCATGTCCCCCATCAATGCACAGTGTCCAGCATGTCCCCCATCAATGCACAGTGTCCAGCATGTCCCCATTCAATGCACAGTGTCTAGCATGTCCCCCATCAATGCACAGTGTCCAGCATGTCCTCATTCAATGCACAGTGACCAGCATGTCCCCCATCAATGCACAGTGACCAGCATGTCCCCCATCAATGCACAGTGACCAGCATGTCCCCCATCAATGCACAGTGTCCAGCATGTCCCCCATCAATGCACAGTGTCCAGCATGTCCTCATTCAATGCACAGTGACCAGCATGTCCGCCATCAATGCACAGTGACCAGCATGTCCCCCATCAATGCACAGTGACCAGAATGTCCCCCATCAATGCACAGTGTCCAGCATGTCCCCCATCAATGCACAGTGTCCAGCATGTTCCCCATCAGTGCACAGTGACCAGCATGTCCCCCATCAATGCACAGTGACCAGCATGTCCCCCATCAATGCACAGTGACCAGCATGTCCCCCATCAATGCACAGTGTCCAGCATGTCCCCCATCAATGCACAGTGACCAGCATGTCCCCCATCAATGCACAGTGACCAGCATGTCCCCCATCAATGCACAGTGTCCAGCATGTCCCCCATCAATGCACAGTGACCAGCATGTCCCCCCATCAACGTACAGTGTCCAGCATGTCCCCCATCAATACACAGTGTCCAGCGTGTTCCCCATCAATGCACAGTGACCAGCATGTCCCCCATCAATGCACAGTGTCCAGCATGTCCCCCATCAATGCAAAGTGACCAGCATGTCCCCCATCAATGCACAGTGACCAGCATGTCCCCCATCAATGCACAGTGTCCAGCATGTCCCCCATCAATGCACAGTGACCATGACCAGCATGTCCCCCATCAATGCACAGTGACCACTGACCAGCATGTCCCCCATCAGGCCATCAATGCACAGTGACCACTGACCAGCATGTCCCCCATCAGGCCATCAATGCACAGTGACCACAGACCAGCATGTCCCCCATCAGGCCATCAATGCACAGTGACCACTGACCAGCATGTCCCCCATTAGGCCATCAATACACAGTGACCACTGACCAGCATGTCCCCCATCAGGCCATCAATGCACAGTGACCAACATGTATTGCAGAGACAGACCAGCGTGCGTGCGTGCCCCCTTCATAGCACCAGAACTGAGCTGACAGGACAGTGTGCGGTGCGGTGCGGGCCGGGCCCCCCCGAGGCATCACTTACCGTTACCGGCTGCTGCTGAGTGCTGCGGAGTACTCTCTGCGAACAGCCGGGAACGAACTTCCTTCCGACTCCGCCTCAGTCAGTCCTCAGTCCTCACGAGTCATGCGGCTTAGCGGCTCTCGCTCTCCTCTCCTCTCTGCGCCGGCGGGAACGGAAGGTGATCGTGACGCCGGGGCGGTGCACCGCCCCCACGTGTCACGTCACCAGGTCCATGTCCTCCTTTGATTGGTCCAGGCTGGAGTCTGGACCAATCACAGCCCGGACATCAGCAAAGTGGGGGGTGTCGGGGCGCATTGCTTTGCGCCCCGATGACCCCCAGAAGGCCGCAAATTGGCGCCTCTGCCGGCCGCAGGTGAGGTCAAACCCCCCCCCCCCCATGCCCACCACTAGGTCTGGCGCCCCTAGTGTGCAGAAATTGGACAATTTTTTTTTAATCTTTTTTTTTTCTTCTATTTTTTTTGGGGGGGGGGGGGCGGCGCCCCTGCGCCCCTGCGCCCCCTATCGGCCGGCCCCTGAATAACTGAATTGACGAGGATGGCCTCTCTTCTATCTCCAGCCCAGGCTCCACTGAAGGTGAAACAGATGGTGCCAAGGGACAGGAGGAACACGAGTGGTGGCAGATGTTGGTAGTCAGAGGCGGCTCTAGGCTTTGTGAGGCCTAAGGCAAAACTTGGACATGAGGCCCCACTCACGCCCATAATGGGAAAGATAATTCAAGCGATAAAAATAAATGTATAAATTGCATATATTAAGAGCCTTAACCTTTGTACTATGAATTCACAGTTTCTAGAATTTTCTCTAACCAATCAAACTTTAATCAAAGATCATTAAACATTGGGTATGTATGTATATATATATATATATATATATATATATATATATATATGTCTGCTTTTACATCACAGTCCCCAGCATTTCCCTATAGGTCATGATTCCCTGAGTCCCTCCTTATATCAGAGTTCAGTGTCCCCCCTTACATAAGAGTTCTCCTTTAAATCAGATTCCCCCCAGCATCTCCTCCTTACAGTCCACAGAATTCCTCTTTACATTAGAGTCCCCCTCTTAAATCAAATTTCATAGAGTCCCCTTTACATCAGAGTCTCCAGAGTTTCCCCCTTACACTGTAAGAGGGAACTCTGAAGACTGATGTAAGAGGAGTTCTGGGAACCCTGATTTAGGAGGAATTTTGGGGACTCTGAAGTAAGGGGAGTTCTGGGAACCCCCGATTTAAGGGGGAATGCTGGAGACTCTGATGTAAGGAGAGTTCTGGGAACCCTGATTTGGGGGGGAAAGCTGGGGACTCTGGTGTAAAAGGGAACTCTGTGGTCACCAAAGCTCCCCCTTGCATCAGAGTTTCCAGAGACCCCCTTACACTTCCCTTCTCCAGTCCGCCACAGTCAAGGGCATGACAAGTCCCACTGCAGAAGGCTGCCATACCTGAGTCCCCACAGAGGGCACTGTAAATTCCAGTATAGTGCACTGCCATTCCCCCCTGAGGAATGGAAGCCTGCTATGCTTGGACTTGTAGTGCCCTCTGTGGGGACTAAGGCATGGCAGCCTGCTATTCTGGAACTTGTATTGCCCTCTGTGAGGGACTGAGGATTCCTCAGTCCTCCACATTCTAGGGCACAAGTCCCAGCATAGTGGGTTGTCATTCCTCAGTCCCTTACAGCTGGGGGGAAAAACAACAGAGTTAAACATCTAAAGGACAACTCCAACCAAAACTACCAATAATGTACAGAGTCCATATGCTATATAATGTCACATCCCCGCTACCCCTCACCTTCCACCTTGGGTGCTGTTATTGTGCAGGGCAAAGGGCTCCATCTCCACCATGTTTGGCTTTGATGTCAGATATGCAGGACTGGCTCAGCTCCACTCTCTTCCCTGGCAACTGACTCTGGCGTCACGGGGGGGGGTTCTCCTCCTCCCCCAGCCACCCAGGGGCCCTCTCCTTCTCCCCCAGCCACCCAGGGGCCCTCTCCTTCTTCCACAGCCACCCAGGGCCCCTCTCCTTTTCCTCCAGCCACCCAGGGGCCCCTCTCCTTCTCCTCCAGCCACTCAGGGGCCCTCTCCTTCTCATCCTCCAGCCACCCAGGGGCCCCTCTTCTTCTCCTTCAGCCACTCAGGGACCCTCACCTTTTCCCCTAGCCATCCAGGGACCATCTCCTTTTCCCCTAGCCACCCAGGGACCCTCTTCTTTTCCCCTAGCCACCCAGGGACCCTCTCCTTTTCCCCTAGCCACCCATTTCCCCTCTCCTTTTCCCCTAGCCACCCAGGGACCCTCTCCTTCTCTTCCAGCCACCCTCTCCTCCCCCAGCCACCCAGGGCCTTCTTCTCCTCCTCCTACTCCACCAACCATTCTAAGACTCTACCAACTTCCCTGGGGCTACTCACCCCCTTTGCGTAGTAGACACCACAAATCTATGACCAGCCTGCAGAGTGACAAGTTGGGGCCTGATTCCTGGGCCATGGCAGAGCTCTCCTCCCGGAGCAACAACCGATGATAGCAGAGTGAGCTGACCGGGCAGTCACTTCCTACTGATGCAGGTACACGCCCACCGATTCCTCCACATCTTAGGATTACATGATCAGACGGCCAATCCCCAGGCAGAGAAGGCGGGGTAAGTGTCAGCGGACAACAGACACCTGGCAGCCGCAGTGAAGGGACTGCAGCACACTGCTGCAACTTTTATATCCGAAGATCTAAAACAATATTTTACTTGGGAGATTTCCCTGACTGCACCCTTCTAAATGTTGTCGCTCCACCACTGGCCGCGAGGCCCCTGTAGGTGCGAGGCCTTAGGCGACTGCCTAAATTGCCTAATTAGAGAGCCACCTATGTTGGTAGCAGTACTTGCAGCAGGAGATGCAGACTTGAGAGGTCAGGCAGGACATCAGCCCAGGAGCAGATGTGATGCACGCTGGGCCAGCCTAAGCTACAGGGGCACTCTGCATGTACTGCAGGTTCAGGAAGCGTGGCTTGTCGAAGCTCTCAGCAGGCTTTAGGCAGGAACACTGGCATTGACTGGAGTGGTTATGAAGGACAGCCGAAGCAGGCACTCGGAAGTGGTATGAAGCCAAGTCAGAAGCAGGAGCAAGGTCAGAGAGGTAGCTGAGGTCAGTAGCAGGCAGGCAACAAGGTACAGAAGCATAGACAGAAGCGTGGTCAGGAACGGAGCCAAAGTCAGAAACAGGTATGCAGATGTACAAGCAGAATCCAGGATCAGATCAGTAACAAGCTGGGTTGTCAACAGAAGTCAGATGCAGGATACACTCAGGACACAGGGAAAGCTGAAGATCAGTCAGCACTGACAGTGAGCAAGATCATTCCCTAAATACCTCGTCTGGCGCCAGACACTGTGGGTTTCCCGCATGCACCCACATGCACCCATGCGCATTTCTACTGGGATCCATGTGCATTTCTTTTTAGCAATGCTATGCGCATATCTATGAGCAAGTGGCCGTAATGGAATTCCCTTACATTAGCAATTTGTTTTACCCAGCAGTTGAACAGGTGAACCTAATAAAGTGACTGTATATCCTTTCTACGTTGTATTGAACTGCATCAGGTTGGTGTTGTTCCATAGTATGCTGACATCTAGTGGTGGGTTTGAACCACTAAAACCTGTTTACTAAAGGGATTTTGGTATCTTCCTTTGCCATCCAGTTTAGTGCTGGTTAGTTCAATTCTGTTTCCTCAGTCAGTATTAGTATTTCCATATACACAAAAAAAAACTCTGCGCTTAGTGTAGATTGTATTTCATCTGAATACCCAAACACTTTAGAGTATTAGATGTTAAATAGATGCACTAAAATGGATAAATCAATACAAACAGAATTCATATATATAATGCAAAGTGCAAAAATAATAATAAGACAAGGTGCAAATTAAAGTGATACATGTTGACTATAAATAAATTCGTTAAAACAAAATTCATGAGTATTAAGAGAAAAGCAGATCTCATGCAACCTATTAGATAATGCTCTAATGTCCATCCATCAAAAAGTGATTTCTGGAATAGATCAACTGTCCACAAGAGTTAATCTGGACAATATGGACCAGTGCTGATCTCCTGCTGCCTCTTTACAGTCTTTACAGTCACTTCAGGGCACCTCCACCACACCAGTGAGCACACATGTTGCTTACCAGAAGATGCAGTCACACAACATTGGCTCAAACACGTTTGTTATAATCATCCGGTAAGACCAACCCACTTAGTCTGGTTCCCAAAGGTAACAGATTGTATCACAGATGAGCTCCAAGCCTCTTGCCACCCTACAGTAGCCGCAATTACATACATGCCTGAAAAAAAAGCCTCCATAGTACATAAATCCAGTGGATAAATTGTAGAAGCCGGCCGGCTCTCTGCTGCGCCCGTCCTTCCGGGATCACTCAGGTGACATAAGCACGTCGCGGCCCGACGCGTTTCATCGCATATGACGTCGTCCTGGGGTGACGATGACGTCACATGTGACGAAACGCATCGGTTCACAACGTGCTGATGTCACCTGAGTGATCCCGGAAAGGATGGGCGCAGCGGAGAGCTGGCTGGCTCCTACAATTTATCCTTTTGTGGGTTATTTCCTTTGATACTGTAAGTGTAACTTTTATTGGTTTAAATAAAGCTTTTGTACGTTTTACACTATGGAGCTTCTTTTTCTTTTTGGAGACCTACTGGCGGTTGATGCTTCCTTGGTCCCAAGTTGAAATAGTATACACAAGAGGATCATTCCCATTGTCTTCCTCCCTGTGGTGTTTTGACCTTTAAGGTCTCTTCCATTTGGTAAGCAGGTCTTGTTTAATTAAGGCGGTGGATTTATCACTGGCGGTGGATGATACCATATCACGTGTGGTTTGCTTATGAAGATTCCAGTTCACATCAATCACAATTTGTGTTGTTTATGAAGATATGTGATTCACATTTATCACTATTTTGGGACTATTTTCGTTTTTCTTCACATATTTATACCAGTTCATTGTTTGTCATTTTTGGCTGTTTTTACACTATCACTGGTCCAATTTTTTCATCACTTATTGAACGCTATATTCATTTTTATATATTAATTTATTAATTTTTTTTTTTTGCTCACCATTTATCACTGTTTGTAGCGCAACTAGTTTATTTTTGTTCTTATTTGTGTTATCTCACTGGAAGTTGCTGCTGATTATTTTGTAGTTATCAAGCGCGGTTAAGTGCATT
Organism: Pelophylax lessonae; assembly: GCF_965119305.1. Classification (NCBI taxonomy): domain Eukaryota; kingdom Metazoa; phylum Chordata; class Amphibia; order Anura; family Ranidae; genus Pelophylax; species Pelophylax lessonae. Next base: position 46,183,772 of record NC_138776.1, read on the forward strand.
TTCCATTATAAATCCAGTGGGCTTTTATTTACACATTGCGCACTTACATGTTAAGCTCAATACGCAAGCATATAGTCAAAGCACTCCTTCACCCACACACCGTCCGATGATGTCACTGCCATGGTGCTACCCCAACGCGTTTTGAACAATAGCATCCACAGGGGAATGAGGAAAATCAGAGACAGGGCTTGGGAAAATAATTCTTTTTACATTTCAAAATATTGAAAAAGATCCTCTGTACTGCAATTAGCGGAAATAAAATTGCATTGAAATATACTTCTGTGTCTTATTAATCACCTTAGCTCTGGAAGGTTTTACTCCCTTCCTGACCAGGGCATTTTTTTAGGATACAGCACTGCGTTGTTTTAACTGACAATTGCGCAGTTGTGCGGTGCTGTACTAAAATATAATTGTTGTCCTTTTTTCCCCAAAAATAGAGCTTTCTTTTGGTGATATTTGATCACCTCTGCAGGTCTTATTTTTTGCGCTATAAACAAAAAAAAAGAGCGACAATTCTGAAAAAAAACCCCCAAAAAAACAATATTTTTTACTTTCTGCTATAAAACATATCCAATAAAAACAATGTAAATGTATTTATCAATTTAAGCCAATTTGTATTCTGCTAAGTTTTTGGTTAAAAAAAAATCCAAATAGTGTATAGTGATTGGTTTGCGCAAAAGTTATAGCGTCTACAAACTATGGGATACATTTATGGACTTTTTAGGGTTTTTTTAATTGTTTTTACTAGTAATGGCGGCGATCAGAGATTTTTAGCGGGACTGCGACATTGCAGCGGACAAATCCAGTGTTGGTCATCTTACTTTAAAAAAGTAATTAGTTACAGTTACAAATTACTTCTCCCAAAAAGTAATTGAGTTACTGACTCAGTTACCACATTGAAAAAGTAATTAGTTACTCAGCAAAGTAACTGCGACTTTTTAAATTATTCTATAATGCAATTACGTTCTATAAGATCTTTAATAGTGGTGGCGGTGTGGCACACTGTGGGGGTCTGAGTCCTGAGTCCTCCTGACTGTGAGTAACTGTATTTTGTTTTGGTTTTTGGTACTTGCTGCCTGGAGTGGCTGGCTGTTGGTGGTGTGGCACACGAGTGGTGGCAGTGTGGCACACTGGTGGTGGTGGAATGTGTGGCACACTGGTGGTGGTGGAATGTGTGGCACACTGGCGGTGTGGCACACTGGTGGTGGTGGCGGTGTGGCACACTGGTGGTGTGGAACACTGGTGGTGTGGCACACTGGTGGTGTGGCACACTGATGGTGGCGGTGGTGGGGGTCTGAGTCCTGACTGACTGTGAGGTTTTTTTTTGTTGGTACCTGCTGTGCTGGGCTGGCTGCTGGAGTTGATGTGGCCTGGCAGGCACTGGCACACTGTCCGGGTCCGTCTGGCTCCGTCCTCCTCCTGGGGCTGGCGCGCTGTGCTCTCTGCCTCTCAGGTCGCCCCCGAAGTCGGAGCGACCTAGTGTGAACCGGTGTAGCGTGAAAATCGATCTCCCAGAGAGAAGCGGTCTGCCTGCCGCAAATGCGCATGCGCAGAATTTCCACCGAACAAGCTGAGCGCCGAGCCCGCTTATACCTGATTAACCCATTATGAGATGATGGCTGCAGAGGGGCGGAGATGTTGGCTACAGCTGCGGAGGCGGAGATGACGGGGAGATGCACTGCTCTGGCAGAACCTGCCTGGCTACATATCTATCCATGGAGGGTCCTGCAAACTACGGAGATGACTACAGCAGGCGGAGGCAGATCGTTTTTCATGCTACGGAGCTGTGGTGGGGAGTACGGGGAGATGCACTGCTCTGGGGGGGGGGGGGGGCTGCAGATGAGTGTGCATTGGGCCTGTTTAGTAGTGGAATGGGAGTTAGTTGCTGGATGGTGGATGGCAACCCCCAACTCCTGACATTTGCAGGACCCTCCATGGATAGATATGTAGCCAGGCAGGTTCTGCCAGAGCAGGGCATCTCCACGTACTCCACACCGCAGCTCCGTAGCATGAAAAACGATCTGCCTCCGCCCGCTGTAGTCATCTCCGTACTTTGCAGGACCCTCCATGGATAGATATGTAGCCAGGCAGGTTCTGCCAGAGCAGTGCATCTCCCCGTCATCTCCGCCTCTGCAGCTGTAGCCATGATCTCCGCCCCTATGCAGCCATCATCGATCTCATAATGGGTTAATCATAACAAGGTATAATCGGGCTCGGCTTGTTCGGTAAATCCTGCGCATGCAGACCACTTCTCTCTGGGAGATCGATTTTCACACCGGTGTACTGCCGATTCTCTTGTGTCTCCTTGACTGAGTCTCCTCCTCTTCTCTTTCCTGTGCCGCAGACAGCGGTCATAGAGGAGAGGGGGAATTACAATTACATCTACTGCCATCTGGTGGCGGTAGATGTAATTGCAGTAACGCAGCCGAAAGTAGCGGCAACGGCGTTACAGGGAGGGAACGGGTAATCAGATAGATTACTCATTACCCTCAAAAGTAACTGCGTTAAGTAACGCTGTTTACTTAAACACAGTTACTACCATCACTGGACAAATCTGACACTAAGTGACACTTTTTGGGGACCAGTGACACCACTACAGTGATCAGTGTTAAAAAAATGCACTGTCACTGTATAAATGACACTGGCAGGGAAGGGGTTAACAGGGGGTATCAAATGGTTAACTGTGTTCCCTGGGAGTGATTTCTTACTGTGTGTGTGTGTGTGTGGGGGGGGGGGGGTGGCTTAATTGAAGAAAGACAGAGATCCTTGTTCCTGCTTACCAGAAACACAATATCTTTGTCTTTCTTACTAGCAGAACAGTGATTTGCCTTGTTTTCATTGGCAGTTCGCCTTCTGCCTCTCTCTGAATGATTTCCGGGTTTCCGGCAGACATCGAGGCCTCCGGACATCATTGGCTCCCACTGTGTCCAATCATAGCAGGAGCGGGGCTCTGGCATCGTGCGCGCCCCAGAGCTGAAGAAAGGAATCACGTACAGGTATGTCATTTTGCACTTAAAGGCCGCCCTGCCGCAGTATGTGTAGATGGGGTGGTCCTTAAGCGGGTAAAGAGCTAAGCTGCCTGTGGATGGGGGCCAATACAGCAAGTGACCATACTGTCTGACAGACTGAGTCTAAGGAAGTATATCAATGCATAAATCTGCATTTGAAACAGAACAGATGCTAAGGTATAATTAAAAGCAAAACTTTTTTTTTTTTTAGTTTCGGACAATGTGGAGAGGGATTAGAGCCCCTGTCAATTTTTTATTGCTGCCTGGGCCCCAGTTAAGGAGATTCACCTTCTCTATTTGTCCTGTTTTCCATTATCATTGAAAGAGAATGTAAAAGAAAACCCTAAATTTTGGGTTGTCCCTAGAAAAGTAATAGGGGGGGAAATCTTCCAATGGGGACACTAGTTCTGGTGACCTGGGGGTCCCCAAGGAATTTCCTTTAATTTGCAGAGATTTCCTCTCACTTCCTGTTTGGCTATGGGACAGGAAGTAAAGAGAAATCTCTGCAGTGGGACAGAGATGGCGAAAAAAAATCTGACAGGGGTTATAACCCTCTCTTACTCTATCCAAAAAAAAAAGAGTTTTGCCCACAGTTCTACTTTAAGGTTTTAATAGTCGTTTACAGAAGAGGAGGTTTACTGATGGGTTCTTATCTTGGATCTTACTCCTGCAGGCTTCCTCCTCGTTGTGCCACCACTTTAATAAAGCTGCTCCTTTTTGCCAGTCATGCTGCCGCGATCTCTCCAAAGTCATTAAGTACAATGCTTGGGAACATTGAGAGCCAGCCTATATACTGGGAGCGGAGGAGAGGGCCTGCTGCCAGGGGAGCGAGGAATAAGGTAAGTATTCATCTACTTTAAATCCCCTCTCCAGACTTAACAGTATTTAAAGCTGTAATTGAATCTACTTAGAACTTGTCCTCCCTCTTTCCTTCCGCACGTATCAGCATGCTAATGAAATGAAAAAAAAAAAAAAGAAAAAAAACCTTTCCATTTTCATTACATACCTTCTTCTAGACCTGATAAAATTGTCAATGAGTCACTGTGCTTCTCTATGCAATGCAGGCAGATTGGGGTTTATTTACTTTACTAGAGAGGGCAAAATTAGTCACATGTCTGCAGAGAAGCCAATCAGCTTCCAGGTTTTATTGCTAAAGCTTAATTAATCAGAAGCTGATTGGTTTTTCTGCAGAATTGTGACTCATTTTTCCTCTCTAGCTTTATTAAATAAACCCCATTGTGACTGATGGGCAGGGCCAACTTCTGCAGCTGATGATGCAGCTAATCAAGCACAGATTGTACTTGATTATCTGCATCCTCAGCTGCAGTAGCTGGCCCTGCCCATTAGTCACAATGGGGTTTATTTACTAAAGCTAGAGAGGGCAAAATTAGCCACAGTTCTGCAGAGAAACCAATCAGCTTCTGATTAATTAGGCTTTAGCAATAAGATCTGGATATAAGATCACAACATTTAGGGTTATGGGAAATGATCATGTCACTGACACACACAGACACACACCTACACAGGTTGAACTGGATGGACTGTTGTCTTCATTCAACCTCAACTACTATGTCTCTGGGAATACTGGGACATTCACAAATACAAAGAATCGCATACGATGCGTACAAATAGGATGGGGTCCAAAACAAAAAGTGAGATAATTATCATTTGGGGCAACAACATTAACTATCCCACTTATTAAAAAAAAACATGAAAAAAAGGAATATTGATTCCCATACATGTACAATTTAACATTTTTTAATAATTCACATTATATAAATGTATCCCCTATGAAATAATAATTCTTACATAGCATTATTAATCATAGCCATTCACAAGCACATAACATCCCTCATTAGGGTTTTTTTATTTTAATGGTTTAGAATATAAATATATTTTTCACCAATATTATCATCTTAAGCTAATTATTGTAATCTAATGAGGTCTTCTTGGTTAATAATCCAATTTATATTAATTTCTAGACAGTCCATGGTTAAATCCATATAATTTGACTCATACACTCCTTTTTTGTCCTCTATTGGGTTATGATCCAGAATATGTCTTTCTGTATTACATACTATAATATTTTAGATTTCTCAGACCCAATTCTATGTATTTTACTGTTTTTTAATGATAGCGCATCTTTAATTATGTTATGCCAATTTATTAACCGGATATAGAAATACGATGCTGGGATTCGTATTATACATGCTGTGGGGACACTCGTGTGATCACTTCTCTTCTGGATATTTTAATTATGAGGTGCTTTCACCTACCCTGGACAAATTCTTGTGCCAAACACACCCTTTATTATCCTCATTACTTTACATTTTTTATTACTATTAAATTATTAAATTATTTTATTTTATTATTTTATTAAAAAAAAAACTGACATTAGTTTTAAAAAAATTTGACAGTACACAAATATTGATAAAGTGCACACACAAAAAAAGAAGAAAAAAGACAAACACTCTTATAATCTGTAATTAAACTAAACTAAATAAGTTAGTAATTAAATTAAACTAAACTGCCCTAAATACACTCCACTCTTTAATAAAGAAAAAAAAAAAGGTTTATTTTTAAAGCAATATTTCTTCTAAAAAAATACAATTTTGTATTTTTCAAATAATTTACTGACAGCAAAATCAGCAACTTCTCAGTTTAAGCAACTTGTCTGCAATCCCCTCGCTGTACTGATAATCTCCTATTTTGTTTAGGATTTTTCTTTTTAATGATTTTTGTTTAATAATTTTGTAAGACACTAAGGCTAACTCTAAATTGACCATATACTTGGCAATTCATATCTGTGGATCTGGCCCGCATGTTAAAGACACAACCTATGCAGGCGGCAGATAAGCTTTCTCAGTGATGCCAGTGATATATTTGCTATATTTCTGCTGATGAAAGTAAAGGGAGAGCCATCATCACATTCATTGGAGAAAGCGTGACATCTCTGTGCTGACACTAATCATCTGTCATCACATCATACAATGAGGAAGGGGTGATAGCAATGTGTCAGCGAGGAGTCAATGTGAGGAGGACAGAGCTTTGTGTGCAGCACATGGAGCCTTGCTACAGATGACTGACACCTCTCATAGTATGCCCAGGTAGGGGAAGGAGGCAATTCATATGTACAATGAATGGACAGAAAAGGATGGGACGGGGTCAGGTCTTCTAAATGTATGAGAGAATCAAAGTGATATAATATAGTGTATATAGCAGTATACCAGGCAGACTCTTGCAGCCGTGTTTAGAGGGAGCGAAAAATCAGTTAATATTGCACTCATTTCTTTCTTTTAAATTTTCTCCTTCCTATCTTCCTATCCCCTTTCCTTTTCTTCCCTCCTTCCTTCTATCTTTCTCCCCTTTCCCCTCTCTTGTTTCTTTCCTTTCTTCCTTCTCTATTTCTTCCTTCATTCTTCCTTCCTACTTCCCTCCTTCCTTCCTTCTACCTTCTTTTCCCTACTCCCCATCTTTTCTCCTGTGTCTTTTCTTTCTTCTTTCTCTTTCCTTTCATTTGCCCCTTCTTTGCTTCCTTCCTTTCTCTTGTTTCTTTCCTCATTCCCTTCTTTGTTCCTTCCCTCATTCCTCCCTGATACCTTCTCCCTTATTCTTTACTTCCTATCCTTTTCCCATTTTCTTTACTTCTTTCATTTCCCCCCTTTCCTGCTCCCCCCCTCTTCCCCTCCTTTCCTTTTTCCCCTCTTTCATTTTTTTTTCTTCCTTCCTTCCTTCCTTCCTTCCTTCCTTCCTTCCTTCCTTCCTTCCTTCCTTCCTTCCTTCCTTCCTTCCTTTCTTTATTCCCCTCTTTACTTTTTTCCTTCCTTCCCTTTCTTCATTCTCTCCTTTCTTTCCTCCCCCCCCCTTCCTATTGTCTTTCCTTGTTTTGTTCCATCCTTTCTTCAATCTTCCCTCCTTCCTTTCCCTCCCTAACGTCCGTCCGTCCATACGTCCTTCCTTCCTTCCTTCCCCTCACATCTTTCCTTCTTTACTCTCTTTCCTTTTTTCTTATTCCTTCCTTCCATCCTTCCTTCCTGTTTCCTTCCCCTCCTTCCTTCCTGTTTCCTTTCCTCCCTTCACCTCTGTTCATTCACCTCTTTGCTTTCTTCCTTCCCTAGTTCCTTCCTTCCTTCCCTCCTTCCTTCTCCTCCTTCCTTTCTTTCTTCCTTCCCCTCCCTTCCTTCTTTTCTTTATTCCCCTCTTTACTTTTTTCCTTCCTTCCCTTTCTTCCTTCTCTCCTTTCTTACCTTCCCCCCTTCCTGTTTTCTTTCCTTGTTTTGTTCCATACTTTCTTCAATCTTCCCTCCTTCCTTTCCCTCCCTCATGTCCGTCCGTCCGTCCTTCCCTTTCTTCCTTCTTTCCTTTCTTTCTTTCCCCTCCTTTCTATTGTCTTTCCTTGTTTTATTCCATCCTTTCTTCAATCTTCCCTCCTTCCTTTCCCTCACTAACGTCCGTCCGTCCATACGTCCTTCCTTCCTTCCTTCCCCTCACATCTTTCCTTCTTTACTCTCTTTCCTTTTTTCTTATTCCTTCCTTCCATCCTTCCTTCCTGTTTCCTTCCCCTCCTTCCTTCCTGTTTCCTTTCCTCCCTTCACCTCTGTTCATTCACCTCTTTGCTTTCTTCCTTCCCTAGTTCCTTCCTTCCTTCCCTCCTTCCTGCCTTCCTTCTCCTCCTTCCTTTCTTTCTTCCTTCCCCTCCCTTCCTTCTTTTCTTTATTTCCCTCTTTACTTTTTTCCTTCCTTCCCTTTCTTCCTTCTCTCCTTTCTTACCTTCCCCCCTTCCTGTTTTCTTTCCTTGTTTTGTTCCATACTTTCTTCAATCTTCCCTCCTTCCTTTCCCTCCCTCCCGTCCGTCCGTCCATACGTCCTTCCTTCCTTCCCCTCACATGTTTAATTCTTCACCCTCGTTCCTTTTTTCTTATTCCTTCCTTTCACCCTTCCTTCCTGTTTCCTTCCCCTCCTTACTTCCTGTTTCCTTTCCTCCCTTCCCCTCTGTTCATTCATCTCTTTGCTTTCTTCCTTCCCTAGTTCCTTCCTTCCTTCCTTCTGTATCACCCTACAAGGTAGGTGCTAGGTAAATTATAGTGGGCCTTGGCTGCCTAACAGCAGGGCCATGATTTTCAGCTGGGCTGTCATGTCTCCCTGGTGTGTCTGCTGAGACTGGGGAGTCTCCCCACTGTGCTCCATGAGATGGTTCTCATTGGGCAGTGGAGGAAACCCAGCCAAAGGCACACTCAGGATTGTATCTACCCCAGAAAGGCAGATTCTGCCGTACAGCATTCTGGGAGTGGGTATAAGTTTGAGGGGAGCACATGACGCAGCGTCTTTGGGGGGAAGCAGAGTCCCAGGAGGGAGAGTACTGCTGTCTCTCCTCCTGTCATAGGAATCGGGTGTCCCAGGCGGCTTGCCTAGTGAGAGGGGGCAGAAGGCTGAGCTGAGCTGCAGAAAGGATCCGGTGCGGAGGACCAGCGGAGCTGAGAGGGGTCCAGTTTCAGGAAAGCATTCCCAGTTCGTGAGTACTGTAAACTGCCCCTGGGGGTCTGCCTAGAGAGAGGGGACCACTCCGGTGAAGGTCGTGGGGATCCAGGAGCTAGCTAGCCGCAGGAGCAAGAGTAAAGGGGGTGCCAGTGTGTGGACCCTAAAGAGAAGCAGATAGGGTGCCAGTGTGTGGACCCTGAAGTGTAGAGGGGGTGCCTAGTGAGAGGACCCTGAAGGACAGAGGGGGCGCCAGTGGTTGGGCCCTGAAGTGTTAAAGTGTACAGTGTTGAGAGTTGCAGCAACAGAAGCAGTATACAGAGGCTACCTCAGTCAGCAAGGACTGGAGGGAGCAGTGTTCGGAACTTTTGAGCTAACCAGAGTTTCAGAAGTGAAGTTCAAGAGTAGTACGGCAAGTCAGTGTTTTTCAAGCGCCAGCAAGCGTTGGTCGGCATCCAGCCGGCGTCAAGACAGCGCTGAAAGGCATTTTTCTGCAAAGTGCCCCATTTGTACCTAGTTGAGCCACGGGAGTATCCCACTCATTCCCTTCTCCCATCCCCAATATCAAATAAACAAAACAAACCAAAGATGCCGGAATGGTCATTGTCTCCAATCTCACACTTGGGTATTCAGCTTAAAGGGGCTGCTGGCGTTTCCGGTGACCATGGCAGACCCACATCAGGCCCAATGCCTGGAAATCCTGCTACACTTCCTTCCTTCCATCTTTTCTTCCCCTCCTTCCTATTGTCTTTCCTTGCTTTATTCCTTCCCTCCTTCCTTCATTATTTCCTTCCTTCCAACTTCCTTCCTTCTTTCACCATCTTCCTTCTATCCTTCCTTCACCTTATTTCTTCTATCCCTCATTCCTTTCCATTCCCTCCTTCCTCAGTAGTACCGTGCAGGATCCATAGATACAGAATAAGAACAGATACTTAGAATTACACCCGGCATACAGGACAAGAGAAGTTGTACTGTGCAGAGTCCATACATACAGAATAAGAACAGATACTGAGAATTACATTTAGCATACAGGACAAGAGGAGTGATACTGTGCAGAGTCCATACATACAGTGGTGTATTTAGGTTTTGCGCTGCCCTAGGCTGACTAAACTTGGGCACCCCTAATTTAAATATGACCCACCCTTCCTGTAAAGGCCACACCCCTTCCTGTTTATGACCCGCCCTGTCATCTGTAAACCACAGACCACAACCACAGTCTATCAGTGCCCATTAGTGTAGCCTCATCAGTTCCCATAAGTTCAGCTTCATCAGTGCCCATCAGTGCAGCCTTATCGGTGCTCATCAGTGCAGCCTCATCAGTGCAGCATATCAGTGCGGCCTCATCAGTGGCCATCAGTACAGCCCCATCAGTGGCCACCAGTGCAGCCTCTCAGTGCCCATAAGTGCTGCCTATCAGTTCATCATATCAGTGCCCATCAGTGCTGCCTTATCAGTCCTGCCTCATCAGTGGCCATCAGTGCAGTCTATTAGTGCCCATCAGTGCAACATATCAGTGCCCATCAGGGCAGCATATCAGTGCAGCCCCATCAGTTTTTGTGCTGCCCTAGGCCTGGGCCTTGTTGGCCTAGGCCAAGATACAGCACTGCATACATACAGACAGGATGAGAACAGATACTGAGAATTACACCCAGCATGCAGAACAAGAGGATTAGTACTGTGCAGAGTCCATACATACAGAATAAGAACAGATACTGAGAATTACATTTAGCATACAGGACAAGAGAAGTAGTACTGTGTAGAGTTCATACATACAGAATAAGAACAGACACCGAGAATTACAGCCAACATAAATAACAAGAGAAGTGATACTGTGCAGAGTTCATACTTACAGAATAAGAACAGATACTGAGAATTACACCCAGCATACAGGACAAGAGAAGTAGTACTGTGCAGAGTCCATACATACAGAATAAGAACAGATACTGAGAATTACACCCAGCAAACAGGACAAGAGAAGTAGTACTGTGCAGAGTTCATACATACAGAATAAGAACAGACACCGAGAATTACAGCCAACATAAATAACAAGAGAAGTGATACTGTGCAGAGTTCATACATTCAGGATGAAAACAGATACTGAGAATTACACCCGGCATACAGGACAAGAGAAGTGATACTGTGCAGAGCTCATACATTCAGGATGAAAACAGATACTGAGAATTATACCCGGCATACAGGACAAGAGGAGTGATACTGTGCAGAGCTCATACATACAGAATAAAGAAGGATACTGAGAAGTATATTTAGCATACAGGACAAGAGAAGTTGTACTGTGCAGTTTCCATACACACAGGATAAATATGGAAATGACATGCTACCAGCTCTGTGCACCGTCAATGACACAGTTGCTCTGGCAGTGAAATGGTTTTTGCCTGAAAAGCCTTTAGGAAACTTTCAGCAATTTTTGTTTTTTTCTAATTTCTAAGCATCCCGTTATATCCCAGATGGATTAGTAGACTGACATTTACTGCATCTCTCAGAATTAATTAATCCCCGTCTGTTAATTAGCCAGGACTGCAGTTTGATCATAATGCTCCTCTACTTTGGATATTTGGTCCCACATGGCTTCCAAAATCACTAAGAGAGCCCTGGATTGCTTATTAATGAGGAATACTTAGTGCGGCCTGCTGGGTTAGAACCTCGGAGTTTAGAATTAATTTGTGTATTATTATCTATGCCCAGGATCACGCAGGGCTGGCGTTGTTCACGGCGTCCCCGGGATTGTACTTAGAGCCATGGGGGAGGATGTGTAGCCAAGGCACCCTGTGTGAGTGCTAAGGGGCCCAGGCTGGAGTGTGAACCCCACATACCCAGAGACTCTTCATATTCCCTGCCTGTCAGACAGGAAAAAAAGCATTTTGGCTTGCACACGATTGGATGAAGGATATCAGCAGAGCTTTATCACATTTACTAAGCTTGGGGGAAATGACTGCAACTGCACTTCCAAAGTGCACAGTCTATTTGCCTTTAGTAAATCCACGCCAATAGGTCAGTGGAAATATGTCCATGTATAAAGTAACACTTGAAACAAAGCACTTCTTCAGTATAATGCAATACATGCAATAATTGGATGGATGGAATGTTTAGTGCAATATAAACTGTGTTTAGTAGTACATTCATTTATACAAATCTGTAAACCAGAGCTACAAGAGGGACATTTGGAGAGGAAAAAGATACAGGGGAATCTGATTCCAAAATAGAGACAGTCAGTTCTCTTGTCCTGTATGCTGGGTGTAATTCTCAGGATCTGTTCTTATTCTGTATGTATGGACTCTGCACAGTACTACTTCCCCTGTCCTGTATGCTGGGTGTAATTCTCAGTATACGTTTTTATTCTGTATGTATGGACTCTGCACAGTACTACTTCTCTTCTCTTGTATGCCAGGTGTAATTCTCAGTATCTGTTCTTATTCTGTATGTATGGATTCTGCATAGTACTACTTCCCCTGTTCTGTATGATGGGTGTAATTCTCAGAATCTGTTCTTATTCTGTATGTATGGACTCTGCACAGTACCACTTCTCCTGTCCTGTATGATGGGTGTAATTCTCAGTATCTGTTTTTATTCTGTATGTATGGACTCTGCACAGTACAACTTCTCTTGTCCTGTATGCCGGGTGTAATTCTCAGTATCTGTTTTTATTCTGTATGTATGGACTCTGCACAGTACAACTTCTCCTCTTCTCCTGTATGCCGGGTGTATTTCGCAGTATCTGTTTTTATTCTGTATGTATGGACTCTGCACAGTACAACTTCTCTTCTCTTGTATTCCAGGTGTAATTCTCAGTATCTGTTTTTATTCTGTATGCATGGACTCTGCACAGTACCACTTCTCTTCTCCTGTATGATGAGTGTAACTCTCAGGATCTGTTCTTATTCTGTATATATGGACTCTGCACAGTACAGCTTTGCTTCTCCTGTATGCCGGGTGTAATTCTCAGTATCTGTTCTTATTATGTATGCATGGACTTTACACAGTACCACTTCTTGTCCTGTATGTCGGGTGTAATTGTCAGTATCTGTTCTTTTTCTGTATGTATGGACTCCGCACAGTACAACTTCTCTTCTCCAGTATGCCGGGTGTAATTCTCAGTATCTGTTCCCTTGCTGTACGTGTGAACTCTGGACAGTACCATCTTTCTCATCATGTATGCTGGGTGTAATTCTTGGTATCTGTTTTTATTCTGTATGTATAAACATTGCACAGTACCACTTCTCTTGTCCTGTATACCTAATTCTTGGTATCTGTTTCTATTCTGTATGTATGTACACTGCACGGTATCACTTCTCCTGTCCTGTATGCCGGGTGTAATTCTTAGTATCTGTTCTCAATCTGTCTATATGGACACTGCATGGATCACTTTTCTAGCCCTGTAAGCCGGAGACCATGTCTCTTGTCTTTACTCCTGGACCATCGTTCAGTAGGCTGACCTTCCATGGGCTAGCCTGCCAATCTGCCGAATTCCACAGAAACATGGTAAAGCACGATTTAGTCAAGCCGGCAAAATGGCTGTTGTGTGTCACATGACCCTTGTCCATCGAGAGACCCCCTGAGCCAACCCCGCTGACAATTATCGTCAGGGATCATGTCACATCTGTTTACAGTAACTAGTTATAGGCAGCTTGTTGCAGCTGCTGCTACTGAGATTAAATGTATGCATGATGGCCAGCTCGGACTGCGTGTTTGCACAGTGACATTATATAGGCATTTGTTTAGTTAATGGACCAAATAGACGCACCGAGGCTTTCCATATGGGTGACAAGTCACAGTATGCTGAGTGAGCGCAGATAAGCTGCTTCTATTCTTATCGGTAATATTCCTTGTGACAATCCCCGTGTACATCTTTCTCCCGCGTTTGATTGATTACCTTGTTGTCTTTCTATCATGACAATTTCATCACTCATGGCAGGGAAAATTACAGCAAGCTTCTCAAAATCAGCCTTGCCAGCAGTTTGCCTAATCCACACTTGGTTCAGATCCTCTAATCCACTTATTTTTTTTTTTTTAAATAAGGATAGCAATGACCCCCGAAGAAGCTTCTGCAATTTTAGGCATTTTCCTGCTTTCCCTACTGGTGACCTTCCCTGTAGCTGCACCCAAATGCTCACTGACCCACTCCCAGTGATTGGCCGGCTTCGGATCCATCAATCATTTTTTGCAAAATGTACTGATTCCATTGTTTAGGGAGAAAGGGATAGGGGTATGGTATACCCAAAAATAGAACCAAGATTTTCAATTTCTTGTGCTTCTCAGTATCTCCTAGAATCTCTTGCCTCTGCCATGGGCTGGTGTGACCTCTGAAGACCCAAAGAAAATATCTTCAGCCTCTCCCGACACAGCAGGTTAGAACTCCTCAGACCTCTCTCACCGGCCAGTTGGAAAACTTGAAGCCCAAATGGGCAACTCTTCTTCAGCTTTCTGCCCAGGCAAAGGGCCTGGGAGGCAAATATTGTACCTCTCTGGAGGTTCAATCTCCTCAGACATCAGAACCCGAAAGAAAAGGACCCCTGGATACCCATTAACAACACCAGAAATTCCTTCCGTGTATCAGTATCCTCCAGGATCTTTAGCTTTTGATAGCCTGATATGAACTCTGTAGGCCCAGGCAGGTGGCTACCTTTAAGTACCTTTGGCCTTTGCCACAGACCAGGTGAGAACTCTTCAGACCTCTCTCATAGGTCATTTGTGGACCTTTAAGCCCAGACAGGAAATTATGTGAACATAACTCTTCTTCAACTTGCTCCCGTAGACCAAGGGCCTGGGAGGCAAATACTAGAACTCTTTAAAGCTTCACCCGGCTCAGTTAGCAGACCTAGGAAGAAAAGGGGCTGGTGTGACCTCTAAAGACCCAAAGAAAATATCTTCAGCCTCTCCCGACACAGCAGGTTAGAACTCCTCAGACCTCTCTCACAGGCCAGTTGGAAAACTTGAAGCCCAAATGGGCAACTATCTGAATATTTCTCTTCTTCTGCTTTCTGCCCAGGCAAAGGGCCTGGGAGGCAAATATTGTACCTCTCTGGAGGTTCAATTACCTCAGACATCAGACCCTGAAATAAATGGACCACTGGATACCCATTAACAACATGAGAAATTCCTTCCGTGTATCAGTAACCTCCAGGATATTTAGCTTTTGATAGACTGATATGAACTCTGTAGGCCCAGGCAGGTGGCTACCTTTAAGTACCTTTGGCCTTTGCCACAGACCAGGTGAGAACTCTTCAGACCTCTCTCATAGGTCATTTGTGGACCTTTAAGCCCAGACAGGAAATGATGTGAACATAACTCTTCTTCAACTTGCTCCCCTAGACCAAGGGCCTGGGAGGCAAAAACTAGAGCCCTAGAATGCACTGTGAAACGCAGTGTATTGTGGGGTGCTCAGCTGGTGAACATCCCACAGAGCTACCTGCTAATTAGGATGTTCCCTGAATGGGCCGAACTTATTCCTGCCTCGAACCGTTTACCCATCTCTAAATATAACTGTACTGTCTCCCTTTATACTGTATAGCGCTGCGCAAACTGTTAGGGCTATATATATATATATATATATATATATATATATAAATCCTGTGTTATAATAATAAAATACCTAAAACATTTCCACAAAAAAATTATTTTGATTGACTATAAAACATCAGGTGTGCTCCAAACAGAGCATTATGTGAAAAACAAAGAACTAGAAATTGGTGGCGGTTCCCCATCCGGGGAGGGTGTTTGATGACCTGCAGGAGCCTATGCACGTGTTTATCATCTAAATTGGACCTCTAGCTTGTGCTAGCTTCTTCTACTTATTCTGTTGTTGTTGGCTGATGACAGCAAAGCATCTATTAACAACTAGATGCGATCTTCCATGTGTAGAAGGTCTGATACTGTTGCATATTTTACCTGGTCCTGTATTGGTTTACGTCACCCTCCTCGTTAGTTCTACCCTGCGCTATTGCGCTATTTTTTTCTACAGTATTATACAGAATACCCTATTATAAGCTCCAGACGAAGCTATTTGTAGCGAAACATGTCGAGCAATGTGAATTTGAGTACAGTAAACCCCCCTCCATTGCGGGGGTTACGTTCCGGACCCAGCCGCGAAAAGTGAAATTCCGCGAAATAGAAAAACCCTATTAAAATGCATTGTAGGCATGATTATTTACTGTCACTGTACCTGTAGAAGCATTTTAAGGTCTTTAAACACACTTTTAAAACAATAGAAACTCATTTAAACACATAAAAGATACTTAGAGACAGAGCAAGAGCTATGAAAAACACAAAAATCTTTCATTTTTAATGATTTATATAGTAAAATAACATTACAAAAAAAAACGCGAATTACCGGGACCGCAAAAACTGAACCGTGATGTAGCGGGGGATTACTGTAATGTAAATACTTGAATACAGCATCAACCGATCTTGATAGAAGGCAGTCTCATCTTCTGTCACCCTTCACCAGATCTCTTTAATGTGATGTATCCACTCATACTTTGTTATTAAGAGTCTTTGTATAATCTGTTATTCTGTACTAAATATTAATCAACTTCACTGGTATAGTGATTTATCTGTGCCTTGTTCGAGGCTTAATGTTTACATTTTATTGTAAAAACCCCCCTTTTTTAACCACTTAAGCCCCGGAGGATTTGGCTGCTAAACGACCAGAGGGTATTTTGCGATTCGGCACTGCGTGACTTTAACGGACAATTGCGCGGTCGTGCGACTCTGTACCTAAACAAATTTGGCGTCCTTTTTTTCCCACAAACAGAGCTTTCTTTTGGCGGTATTTGATCACCTGTGCGATTTTTTGATCACGCGCTATAAACAAAAAAAGAGAGTAAATTTTGCAAAAATAGCAATATTTTTCCCTTTTTTTATATGAAATTCCCCCAAAAAAAAATGTAAAAATCAAAATTTTTTAATATTTTCGGCCAATTTGTTTTATGCTACCTATGTTTGGTAAAAAAAAATCGCAAAAAGCGTATTTTGATTGGTTTGCGCAAAAGTTATTGCGTTTACTAACAAAGGGAAAGATTTTTGTCATTTTTGTTGTTTTTTTTTAACGCGTAATGGCGGCGATCTGCGATTTTTTTTGCGGTACTGCGACATTGCGGCGGACAGATCGGACCCTTGACTGACATTTTTGACACTTTTGGGGTTACCAGTGACATTTCTACAGTAATCAGTGCTATATATATGCACTGTTACTGTAAAAATACACTGGTAGTGAAGGGGTTAACTTTATTTGAGAGGGAGGGGCTGTGTGTGTCCCTAGGGGCGTGATTCTAACTGTGATTGGCTGTGGCTTCAACTGTATGCAGAGTGATCAATGGATCTACATAGTAGATCCATGTGATCATCTCTCATACAGAGAGGAGAATGACAGGCAGCTTGTTTACACAAGCTGCCTGACTTTCTCCCTCTCCCCCGCCGATCGCAGAGTGGCCGGCGGCGATCGGGTCCGCCGGTCACACGCGCGGGGGGGTCCGTGACCACGCGGGAGCGGGAGCGCGCCTCCGGCGGCGCGCGCTCGCTCCCTAAACCCTCACAGGCGAGCGACGTAGACCTACGTCACTTTGCCTGTGAGGGGCTGACCGCCGCCGTAGATAGTCGTGCGGCGGTCGGCAAGTGGTTAAGAATCTACAAATAAAATTGTTTTTTTTAATACTTTCGTGCCATTAAAGTCCTTGCCTTCCTAACCACTCTATATTCAGTATATTAGGGATGTGGCACTCTTCATCTTCCCCTTTATGTGCTCAGACTGCTGCTATCTGATTGCACATTATCTCCCAATTCTCAAAGAACTAGAAATGGTATAAGGGACAGACATCAAAATACAATTTATTGAATTGAACAGTACAATAAACCTAAATATTCACCACAACCTAAAATATTAAAATGATTTGACAACATTATCGCCCCCAGACTGCCTAATGCCTGGATATCAGCACACATCAAAGAGTTAAAGCATACCTTTACCCAACCAAACACAAAACTGAATGGTGCAAGCCTAACAGTCATAAAAGTAATTTGAAAAATCAAATACTTTTTGATAAACATAGACTTTTTCTCCTTCACCCTCGTATATTGAAGCACTGGTGATGTACCCTCCATCCTTTCATGTGCCCCCAGGGAAGGCCAAGTCACCAGGGCCTCCTGTAACTCTCGCCTAATGCTCTATATGTATTCTGAGGCGACCTGTAATTGAAGAATAATAGGTCACGTCAGATCTCTTAGAGTGCAACTAGCCATACGTGATCTGGTGGCGGTGGCGAACATGATCTGGGGTGGCTTGCTATTTTTCAATAGCAAGTAATTCCAGATTATTACATATGTAAGGCACATGCACCAAATCTGGGACAATATTATCGGCAAAGGAACTAGGAAGGAAAAGGAGGCCACTGATGACGTATTTTTGAAAATGGATGTGTGGTGGTGACTGGTAACACAGCATGTGTGTATATATATATATATATATATATATATATATATATATATACAGTAAAACCTTGGATTGCGAGCATAATTTGTTCTGGAAACATGCTTGTAATCCAAAGCACTCTTATATCAAAGCGAATTTCCCCATAAGAAATAATCGAAACTCAGATGATTCGTTCCACAATCATTTATTCATAAGTCCTTCAGTTTATAGTCCATATAAAAAGATTATAGGATTGCGATAGGTTATATAACCATAAAATGTCCATCCACAAATAGCCGCTTCCACAAGGGGATTAGAAGCAAAATCCAGCAGGAGCTACAGAGTATCAAAGAGAAGAGAGGCGCCTCTAAGTGTAGCAATATGGTTCCATTTAATGAAGGTACAACATTTAGCAACTCACATGGTTGATGAATAAAACAGGCATGTCTAAGTTTGCAGGCATCCGGGGTAAAGCTGTCCACATAGACCATCTTCTGCACCACTGGCCGCCAGTCTGTAATCCTGACCAGGAAGACCACCCTGCAGTAAAGCAATCTGAAAGCGAGGGGCAGCATGGAAGGGATGATGTAGATGGCGGTGCGGAGGATGGTCTATGTGGACAGCTTTAGCCTGGATGCCTGCATCCTTAGATGTGCCTGTTCCAATCATCAACCATGTGAGTTGCTAAATGTTGTACCTTTATTAAATTTAACCATATTGCTATACTTAGAGGTGCCTCTCTTCTCTTTTATACTCAGCTGTGACTTGAGGCTACTTGTATATCAAGACATCGCTTGTATATCAAGTCAAAATTTATTTGAAAATTTTGCTTGTCTTGCAAAGCGCTCTTAAACCAAGTTACTCTCAAACCAAGGTTTTACTGTATATATATATATATATTGTAAGGGGTTGGCTCGGTAGCGGGTGTGGGTGACCCCTAGAGGGGTTCGCTACACAGAGAGACAGCCGAGGAGTGGTTGAAAACAACGGTCTATGGTTTATTCTTCCAATTTGCTGGAAACAAGTGCAAGCATCCAAACAGCATAAATCAAACAAACATAAAATAAACCCTGGCCACTTGGGGCGTCTACCTTCACAACATAGGAACCTACCTATGGTGTCTGTCCCAACCTACTGCTTGGCAGACACTGCTGGTCATACAGCAGAAAACAAATAGTCTATTTGTTTTCTTTTCACACAGAAAAAATCCACACCACCTCACCTTCAGAAGTTTCTCAGCTCACTGCTCTCCTTAACGCACAAAGCCTCAGGATGCAGCAATCAGTAGTTATCCTCTGGATAACTTATAGAGGCCTTAATTGCCTCATTCTGAATAGCTGAAGCTTTCCAACGTCCTTAAACCTTTCTGACTACCTCTGCAGCCGACACCTGATAGTAATTGGTGAATTGTCTAAACAAGGAAGAAATGTATCTCCCGTCTGTGACAACACCCACAGATTTACCTGACTTCCAGTCACAATATATATATATATATATATATATATATATATATATATATATATATATAAAATCACCATTGCCTGTGGAAACTTCACACTGGACATCATGCAACTTGGATTCTGTGCCTCCCCACTCTTCCTCCTGACTCTGGGACCTTGATTGCCAACTGAAATGCAAAACTTTCCACAGTCCGTGATGATTTGGGGAGCCATGTTATCTGCTGGTGTTGGTCCACTGTATTTTATCAAATCCAAAGTCAGTACAGCCCTCTACTAGGAAATTCTAGAGCACACTTAATGCTTCCCTCTGCTAACCAGCTTTATGGAGATTCTGATTTCCTTTTTCCATCAGGACTTGGCAGCTGCCCACACTGCCAAAAGTACCAATACCTGGTTTAATGATCATGGTATCACTGTGCTTGATTGGCAAGCAAACTCGCCTGACCTAAACCCCATAGAGAATCTGTGGGGTATTGTCAAGAGGAAGATGAGAGACACCAGACCCAACAATGCAGATGAGCTGAAGGCCACTATTAAAGTAACCATAACACCTCAGCAGTGCCACAGGCTAATCACCTCTATGCCACACCGTATTGATGCAGTAATTCATGCAAGAGGAGCCCCGACTAAATATTGAGTGCATACCACATGCACTACGTACATTGACAAACATAGTTGGTGAATTTGAAAAAAGAGACTAGTCCTTCCAGTTCAACCTATGGTGTGTGTGTTTGTGTTTATGTCAATAGTACATCATATACCCCTGTATGCTGT
This sequence comes from Pelophylax lessonae, assembly GCF_965119305.1. Lineage (NCBI taxonomy): Eukaryota > Metazoa > Chordata > Amphibia > Anura > Ranidae > Pelophylax > Pelophylax lessonae. The sequence goes on from NC_138776.1 coordinate 46,203,910, forward strand.
GGTCGTTGAGGTGCCCATCTAATAGTTTTTTTAAACTATCGACGCTTCCCGCTGATACCACTGCTTGTGGAAGAGAATTCCACATCCTTACCGCTCTGACAGGTTAAACCGCTTCTCTTCCAACTTTAGTGAATGGCCGTGTGTCTTTTTAAATTCCCTTTCATTAAATAGTTTTTTTTCTATTGCTAGGGTCGCCAGTACGGTATTTGCACATTGATATCATATCCCCTCTCAAGCGTCTCCTCTCCAGAGAGAATAAGTCCAATGCTTGTAGTCTTTCCTCATAGCTGAGGTCCTCCAGTCCCTTTATTATCTTTGTTGCCCTTCTCTGGACTCTCTCCAGTTCCAGCACATCCTTCCTGAGGACCGGTGCCCAGAACTGGACAGCATACCCCAGATGTGGCCGGACCAGAGTCTTGTAGATTGGGAAAATTATTGTTTTATCTCTGGAGTGAATCCTCTTTTTAAAGCATGCCGATATTTTGTTGGCTTTGCTTGCAGCAGCCTGGCGTTGCATGCCATTGTTGAGCCTGTCATCTACTAGGACCCCTAGGTCCTTTTCCATCCTAGATTCCCCCAGAGGTACCCCTAGCAGGTAACTTGCGTTCATATTTTTGGCCCCCTAATGCATTACCTTACATTTTTCAACATTAAACCTAATTTGCCATGTAGTTGCCCACCCCATTATATTGTTTTGGTCTTTTTGCAAGGTTTCCACATCCTGCGTTGAAGTTATTGCCCTACTTAACTTTGTATCATCCTCTAATACTGAGATTGAGCTGTTTATCCAATCCTCTAGACCGTTTATGAATAAATTAAACAGGATTGGTCCCAGGAAAGATCCTTGGGGGACCCCACTTTCCACACCAGACCATTCCGAGTACTCGCCATTTATCCCCACCCTTTACACTCCCCCCCCCCTGTTGCCAGTTTTCAATCCAGGTACTCACCCTATGATCCATGCCGACACACCTCAGTTTGTACAGCAAATGTTTGGGGGGAACTGTATTAAATGCAATTCCAAAATCCAGATACACGACAACCACAGGCCTTCCTTTATTGAAATGGCAGCTCACTTCATCGTAGAAGGTTAATAGATTGGTCTAGCAAGTACGATTCTACATGAATCCATGCTGATTACTACTAATAATACGGTTTTCATTACTAAAATCTTGTATATATATTCCCTTATCATCCCCTCCAATAGCTTGCAGACTATTGATGTTAGGCTTATTGGCCAGTAGTTCCCAGGGATATGTCTCGGCCCTTTTTTAAATATTGGTGCCACATTGGCTTTCCTCCAATCCTCTGGCACCCTTCCAGTCAGAAAACTGTCCATAAAAATTAGGAACGGTCTGGCTATCACCTGGCTGAGCTCCTTAAAGACCTTTAGGTGTAAGCCATCTGGTCCCGGTGACTTATTTATGTTAAGTTTTTCAAGTCTATTTCTGATTCTGTCTTCTGTTAGCCATGAGGATGCTTCCTGTGACGTATTATTAAAATTAACAAAATTAACATTACAGTCTAGGTTACTCTATCCCCCCGTTTCTTTTGTGACGACTGAGGAGAAGAATTTATTCAGAACCTTCGCATTCTCTCTGTCATTTGTAGCCAAATTTCCGTCATCATCCTTTATGGGGCCAATATGTTCCAACCTTGTTTTCTTACTATTTATATACTTAAATAATTCCTTGGGTTTTTTTTTTTTTTGTACTCTTCTCCGCTATGTGCCTTTCATATCTATGATTGCACTCTTACATTTCCTATTGCATTCTTTGTAATGTTGAAATGCTGACAATGGCCCCTCAGCCTTGTATTTTTTTTTTTTTCAGCCTTGTATTTTTTAAAGGCCTTTTCTTTTGCTTTTATATTTATTTTTACTTTGGAGTTTAGCCTCCCAGGATTTTTTTTTAGCTCTTTTAAACGTATTTCCCGTTGGAATACACTGGCCAATCCCTTTATATAGTACTCTTTCAAAGCACTCACATTATTTCTCCATGCTCTTCCATTTAATGTCATCAAGCAGTTTAGAGTTGGCAGTTTAGAGTGCAGTTTAGGGAAGTTGCCTCATTTGAAATTCAAAAAAATTAAAGAAACACTTTATAAACACATCAGATAATGTGTTAGGAACAAAAGGATGCCACATTGTTTGATAGAAAATGATCAACCTACAGAGGGCTGAATTCAAAGACACCCCGAAAATCCAAGTGAAAAAATGATGCAGCAGGCGAGTCTATTTTGCTGAAATTTCATTGCAGCAACTCAAAATGGTACTCAGTAGTTTGTAAGGCCACGATGTGCTTGTATGCATGCCTGACAACGTTGAGACATGCTCCTAATGAGATAACAGATGGTATTCTGGGGTAATTCAACCCAGATCTGGACCAGGGCATCACTGAGCTTCTGAACAGACTTAGGTGCAAACTGGCATCGTCGGATGGACCGAAACATATCCCAGAGGTGTTCTATTGGACTTAGGTCAGGCAAGCATGGGGGCCATTTAATGGTATCAATTCCTTCATCCTCAAGGAACTGGCTGCATACTCTCACCACATGAGGCCAGGCATTGTTGTGTACCAGGAGGAACCGAGGACCCACTATACCAGCGTAGGGTCTGATAATGGGTCCAAGGATTTCATCCTGATACCTAATAGCAGTTAGGTGCCATTGTTTAGCTTGTAGAGGTCTGTACGTTCCTCCACAGATATGCCTCCCTGGACCATTACTGACCCACCACCAAAATGGTCATGCTGAACGATGTTACAGGCAGCATAACATTCTCCATGGCTTCTCCAGACCCTTTCACATCTGTCACATGTGCTCAGGGTAAACCTTCTCTCATCTGTGAAAAGCACAGGGGGCCAGTGGCGGACCTGTCAATTCTGATGTTCAATGGCAAGTGCCAAACCTACTAGACGATGTCAGGCCCTCAGGCCACCCTCCTGAAGTCTCTTTCTGATTGTTTGGTCAGAGACAACAACACCAGTGGCCTGCTGGAGGTTATTTTGTAGGGTTTTGGCAGTGCTCAGCTCATCCTGTTGCTCCTCGCAAGGACCTTCTACGGCCCTGTCCACCTCACCTAGAGTAACTGCCTGTCTCCTGGAATCTCCTCCATGCTCTTGAGACTGTGCTGGGAGACATCGCAAACCTTCTGGCAATGGTACGTATTGATGTGCCATCCTGGAGGAGTTGGACTGCCTGTGCAACCTCTATAGGGTCCAGGTATCACCTCATGCTACCAGGTGTGACACTAACCCTGGCCAAATCCAAAACTTGTGAAAAACAGTAAAAAAAGATAAATAGGGGAAAAAATGTCAGAGGCCAACACCTGTAAAACCATTCCTGCTTTTGAGGTTGTCTCATTGTTGCCCATCTAGGGCACCTTTTAATTAATTGACACCAAAGCGGAAACTGATTAGCAACCCCCTCTGCTACCTAACTGACCAGATCAATAGCATAGGAGTTTAATTGACTCGATGCTATTCTCTGATTAAAAAGTGTTCCTTTAATTTTTTTGAGCAGTAAATATATACATTTTTTTTGTTCATTACCCCAAAACTTTAAAGGTGAACTCAGGGCACAATAACTCCTCAATAGCTACAGTGGATATAAATCCACTTTGTGTGCACCTTTGCAAATCCAGATCCCTCTTAGATTGTAAGCTCTAACGAGCAGGGTCCTCTGATTCCTACTGTATTGAAGTGTATTGTATTTGTACTGTCTACCCTCAAGTTGTAAAGCGCTGCGTAAACTGTCGGCGCTATATAAATACTATATAATAATAATAATAATATTATTACCATACAAAAGTAGTGGTGACATAATCACTGTGCTGTAGATAGCATGTTCAGAGACCAAAGCTGTGGGAGGGGCCCAGTAGGCCCCACCCAGTACAGAAAACAACAGAAGGGGGCGGAGACAAGACCAGTCACCCTGAACAAGGAGGGAGAGGAGCATTGAGCGGTCTTTATTACAGGAAAAGTCTCACACTGGATTACTGCACAGATCTGGAAGAATTACACAAATCACACCAAGATTCAAGGAAGAATACACACGATGAATGTATTTAAGCAAAATTTGCTTATCCCTGAGTTCAGCTTTAAAAGAGTGTTTGTGGTTTATTATGGGGATGGGGGGATAGGGCAATCAGGCAATCTATGTCAGCATGAATGTTATAACTCTGCAAGTGCAAATAGTCCTTGTCAGCATGCAACATTGATAAAAGCATGACGCCACATGAAATACTCGACAGGCATATGAAAATCAGTTATATTAAGATTTAGCATGAAATGAGAAGCGAATGTGCTGTATTTGTATTTAACACGTATAGTTCCAAATGGCAACCAAAGACAAAATTGTGGTTAATTAGAGCTCCATGTCCAAAAATTGAGTCACAAAAACAGAAGCAGCCATATAGACTACAATGATATCAGCAATATAATAAGCTTCAGACTATGAGAATGCAAATGTAAGCTCCATGTAAATAATATCTCCATGGAACATACATCTCCCGAGGAGAAGATGCCAAGCTTTGACATGGAAATCAAGCAGCAGCACAGCCAGAAGCATGCAGGTATTAGTTATAGAAGAGAACTTGTCATATTGAAACTACAGTAAACCCCCCTCCATCGCGGGGGTTACGTTCCGGACCCACCCGCGAAAAGTGAAAACCCGCAAAATAGAAATACCCTATTTAAATACACCTTAGGCATGTTTTTATGTACTTTTACAGTACTTTTAAAAGCATTTTTACCACTTTAAGACCGGAAGATTTTGCTGCTTAATGACCAGGCCCTATTTTGCGATTCGGCACTGCGTGAATTTAACGGACAATTGCGCAGTCGTGCGGCGCTGTACCCAAACGAAATTGACGTCCTTTTTTTCCCACAAATAGAGCTTTCTTTTGGTGGTATTTTATCACCTGTGTGATTTTTATTTTTTGTGCTATAAACAAAAAAAAACGACAATTTTGAAAAAAACACAATGTTTTTCACATTCTGCTATATGACATTCCCCAAATAAATATGTAAAAATCGAAATTTTTTCAAAATTTAAGGCCAATTTGTTTTCTGCTACATATTTTTGGTAAAAAAAATTGCAATAAGTGTATTTTGATTGGTTTGCGCAAAAGTTATTGCGTTTACTAACTAAGGGAAAGATTTATGTCATTTTTATTGTTTGTTTTTTTTTACAAGTAATGGCGGCAATCTGCGATTTTTTTTTGCGGGACTGCGACATTGCGGCGGACAGATCGGACCCCTAACTGACATTTTTGACACTTTTGGGGGTACCAGTGACATTACTGCAGAAATCAGTGCTAAAAATATGCACTGTTACTGTAATAATGCCATTGGCAGGGAGGGGGTGAATACTGTTGGTGATCAAGGGGTTAAATGTGACCCTAAGGGAGTGATTCTAACTGTGGGGGGGGGGGGGGGGCTTGTGAAACGATTACAGAGACATGCGATCCTATATAGCAGAATCGCATGGTCTCTGTGATCATTGCAAGGAAGAAGGACGGCCGGCTGTGTTTGCAACAGCCGACCGTCCTTCTCCCTTAGCGGGGAGAGATCGCCAGTGGCAGGTGGCAATCAGAGGCGCCTGACACACGCACCAGCTTCCCTGCTGACGAGCGGGAGCACGCCGCTGGCGGGGCGCGCTCGCCCCCTAGCTCCTCCCAGGCAAATTACGTGATTCTGCCTGTAGGTGCCACTCTGCTGCCGTTTATATACAGCAGGGATCCTCAAACTACGGCCCTCCAGCTGTTGTGGAACTACACATCCCATGATTCATTGTAAAACTCTGACATTTACAGACATGACTAGGCATGAAGGGAATTGTAGTTCCTGAACAACTGGAGGGCCGTAGTTTGAAGACCTTTGATATACAGTAAGCGGTGGGCAAGTGGTTAATAAACACAAAAATGACTGGAACTCCACTTTAATTAAACTCCACTTTAACTTGTGATCTGTTGTGGATAGTGGAGAGTAGAATTAGAACCAGGGTTGCCAACAGTCAGTAAATTTACTGACAGTTTGTAAAAATCTGTGATTTTTTTTACAACTGTCAGTCAATATCAGGGGCTGATAATCTGCCATGCTGTGTTGACTTTAAGTGTAAACCATTCAAATTACTTGTATGGGTATTATCAGTGTTTCCCTATCACGTTTATTCTGTTTAAATATTGATTGTGTTCGTTTTCAATAGGAGTTCTGTCATTTTCCAGGTTGTCAGTAAAAAATGTGCTCCGTCAGTAAATTTTCCATGTTTTGTCAGTAAAAATGCCATGGGAGGTTGGCATCCCTGATTAGAACATCTGTAAGTTTTTAGTGCTGTCTGTGTCCCTGTTAGGTAGATTCACCTTCTCTATTTGTCCCGTTTACCATTATCATTGAAAGTGAAAGTGAAAGTGAAAGTAAAAAGAAATCTCAAATTGTGGGTTGTCCCCAGAAAAGTAAAGGATCGGACCCAAGGGGTCCCCAAAAGATTCCCTTAATTTGTAGGGACTTCCTCTCGCTTCCTGTCTAGCTATGGGACAGGAAGTGAAGGGAAATCTCCCCAATGGGACACAGATGGCAAAAATAAACCTTACAAAGGTCATAATCTTCCCTTACCTCTATCGAAACTGAGAAAAAAAAAAAAAAAGTTTTGCCTATAGTTCTACTTGAAGACTGCTGCAAAGTATGACATCATTTTGGCCCAGGCCTGGAAACCAGGAATAGCTAAAGAACTGTAAAAAAAAAAAAAAAAAATTAAGGTAATATAATATACTTTTCTATCTATTTATTAAGGCTAGCAGCATGAGGATTAAAAATAGTCAATGTTGATTGAGAGAGTGACGTCCCGCTTTAAAATATTAGCTGCTGACCCTGTCATAAGGGTTCTTGCTTCGCCAATTCCTGTTATGGGATGACAACTGTGTCCCAATTCAGCTCCCATGTTGTCACCCTGAACTAAGACCCCGTTCACACTGGGGCGACGCTACTTCCCGGGGCAACCTCGGAGCGGCCGGCACGGACTTCATATCATTGAAGTCTATGCAGGTCGCTCCGGGTCGCCCCAAAGAAGCTCCGGACCCTTTTTCTAAGTCGGAGCGACTTGTGTCGCTCCTATTAGAACGCGTCCGCAGCTTCTCTATGGAAGGCGACCTACGGCGACCTGTCAGGCGACCAGGTCGCCTGACAGGTCGCCCCAGTGTGAACGGGCTCTTATGGTCCTCCGGTAAAGACTACAAGCATCAAGCAAGGTAAATATTTTGAAAAAAAAAAAAAAAAAAATATACCCCCCCAACATGAAAAGGCCATTTTTTTCGATACGGCACTGTGTTCTTTTAACTGACAATTGCACAGTCATACAACGCTGTACCCAAACAATATTTATGTCCTATCTTTCCTCTATCTTTTTGCGCTCTAAACAAAAAATAGACCAACAATTTTGAAAAAAAAATATATATATATATATATATGTTTTACTTTCTGCTATAAAGCATATCCAATACATTAAAAATGGAATTTCTTCATAAATTTAGCCAATTCTGCTGCATTTTTTTTGGTAAAAAAATCCCAATAAGCATATATTGATTGGTTTACGCAAACATTAGAGCGTCTACAAACTATGGAATTTTTATTTATTTATTTTTTATACTGGTAATGGCAGCAATCAGCAACTTATAGCAGGACTGCGATATTGCGGCAAACAATCGAAAGCTAACTGACACTTTTGACTCTTTGTGGGTATCAGTGACACTAATACAGTGATCTGTGCTAAAAATATACATAGTCACTGTATTAATGACACTGGCTGAGAAGGGTTTCAATATCTAGGGGGGTCTAAGGATTAACTGTGTGCCTAGCCAGTGTTTGTGTTTTCTATGAGTGCTGCTCTTACTAGGGGAAGAGATGTTATTTTTTCCCTGCTTTGCAGGAATAGAGTCCATCCCTTCCCCCCAAATCAGAACCGAACTCTGCCTTGTTTACATAGGCAGAGCACCATTCTGAGTCTCTGCCTGCCAATTGGCGGGTGTCAGCAGACATCGAGTGCCCGACACCCTCAGATCGGCTTCTGATGTGAATATTCACAGCAGAGGCGGTGCACGGTAGCCAGGGCCGGTACAGGGGGTGGGCAGGAGGGGGGGCTGCCCTGGGCGGAGTGTGGGAGGAGTGTGGGAGGGGGCGCCAAAACACTGAAGAATCACCTTTATTCTAAGCTCCTGTGTTGCTAAAATATGTCCAAAATCAGAGCCAACAATGCGCCCATACCTTCTGCAGGCTTCCCGCCCCTTGCTGGAAAGGAGAGAAACACTCACCTGGGCACAGGTTTCGTACAGGCTGGCTGGTTGGATCGGGACCGTGAGAGCTCCTGTACAGGTGGGCGGAGCAAGCAGAGCACACTACACTGCAGCCTCGATCACTGCTTTCTGCCCAGCAGACATCAGAGCTCCCCTCTCCTCCTCAAGCTGAAGATAAGAGACAGATAGCAGACTGAATTTCCTCCTCCTGTGAGTCCTGATGTGTCCTGTCCTGTTTTACACTGTGCAATGCTGTGCTGTAAACCTGTACTGACCCTTGCAGTGCTGTGCAATGCTGTGCTGTAAGCCTGTACTGACCCTTGAAGTGCTGTGCAATGCTGTGCTGTAAGCCTGTACTGACCCTTGCAGTGCTGTGCAATGCTGTGCTGTAAGCCTGTACTGACCCTTGCAGTGCTGTGCAATGCTTTGCTGTAAGCCTGTACTGACCCTTGCAGTGCTGTGCAATGCTGTGCTGTAAGCCTGTACTGACCCTTGCAGTGCTGTGCAATGCTGTGCTGTAAGCCTGTACTGACCCTTGCAGTGCTGTGCAATGCTGTGCTGTAAGCCTGTACTGACCCTTGAAGTGCTGTGCAATGCTGTGCTGTAAGCCTGTACTGACCCTTGCAGTGCTGTGCAATGCTGTGCTGTAAACCTGTACTGACCCTTGCAGTGCTGTGCAATGCTGTGCTGTAAGCCTATACTGACCCTTGAAGTGCTGTGCAATGCTGTGCTGTAAGCCTGTACTGACCCTTGCAGTGCTGTGCAATGCTGTGCTGTAAGCCTGTACTGACCCTTGCAGTGCTGTGCAATGCTGTGCTGTAAACCTGTATTGACCCTTGCAGTGCTGTGCAATGCTGTGCTGTAAGCCTGTACTGACCCTTGCAGTGCTGTGCAATGCTGTGCTGTAAACCTGTATTGACCCTTGCAGTGCTGTGCAATGCTGTGCTGTAAGCCTGTACTGACCCTTGTAGTGCTGTGCAATGCTGTGCTGTAAGCCTGTACTGACCCTTGCAGTGCTGTGCAATGCTGTGCTGTAAGCCTGTACTGACCCTTGCAGTGCTGTGCAATGCTGTGCTGTAAGTCTGTACTGACCCTTGCAGTGCTGTGCAATGCTGTGCTGTAAGCCTGTACTGACCCTTGCAGTGCTGTGCAATGCTGTGCTGTAAGCCTGTACTGACCCTTGAAGTGCTGTGCAATGCTGTGCTGTAAGCCTGTACTGACCCTTGCAGTGCTGTGCAATGCTGTGCTGTAAGCCTGTACTGACCCTTGCAGTGCAGGTTTACTAAAGAGAAAGTAAAATGTTTTGAATAGGTTAGGAATATAATGGGACTTTTCAGGCTCCACATATTGTAAATGTATTCCACACATACACACTATATATTAATCCTGCCTTTTAATAAGATATAGTGTGTGTATGTGGAATACATCTACAGTATGTAGAGCCTGAAAAGTCCCAGTATATTCCTAACCTATTCAAAGATTTAATCATAAACAAGTGATATGTTGCAGCCCAACTCCAGCAAAGTGAAACAGTCCACCCTTGCAGTGCTGGGGGAAATAGCCTCATGTATACTTTCTCCAGCCAGCTACAGTGCTCTCCTCTACCACCCAAAGTCTCATCACATACCATGCAGGAACATTAACCCTGTATGGTATGATGAGGCTGGAGTGTGACCACAGCCAGTCACAGTTTACCCAGGAGCTCCCGAGGACCAGTCACAGCACTGGAGAGAGCCTACTGCAACAAGGAGTAAGGTAAAGCTGGGTACACATGAAACAAAATTTGTTCGGTTCAGCAGGGACCAGCTGAATTTTGATCTATGTGTGGCCTTGCCTGTTAGGAGCCGCCTGTCAGAATGGGAGCTTCTGTAGAATGGGAGCCTGCTGGAAAACCTTGTTCGATCAGCAGCTTGCAGCCAATCAGCTGCAATGCTGATCAGTGTATTCTGACAGAGAAGAGTCCCCAGCGTCAGAATACGTCTCGTGGAGGGGATTTCTTCATCCACCTCTTGTGTGGATGGATGAATCTGTAAGTGTTTTTTTTCAATTCAGCCCACTGGCTAAACCAAAAAAAAAAACCTATGCATGTGTGCCAGTTTAAGGGCCGAATCACACTATTGCAATGCCAGACATCGCATGTGATTTGCACCACATTGTGGTGCAGATCACATGCGATGTCTGTGCAATGTGATTTCAGCCATACAAACTTTTTGACTGAAATCGCATCCCATTTGCACAAGAATGGAGCAGGGCCCTTTTTTTGGTTCGCACTGGAATCGGATTGCATGGGTGTTCACACCTATGCGATCCAATTCCTGCACCATTTCACAGTTTGAACTGCGATCTGCGAACCAATCTGAAAGTGTCATCATTACCTTTATATTGACACCCCCCAGAGATTTGCAGGTCTCAGTGTAAACCACTGTGCGATTCTGGTGCAATGCGGGAACCGGCACTGAATAGCAGGGTTTCCCGCATCACACCAGTGTGAACTGGGACTAAGTGGTTTTACCCTAATCCTCTGCTCCTAGAATAAAAAAGTCCCATACACACAATGAGAATATCAAACCATTTTTTTTTTTTTTTTTTTACATGCTAGTCTTAGGAATATACTGGGACTTTTCAGGCCCCATTGTAAGGGTTGATTTTTTTGTTTTTTTCCTTATGTTGGGATTTAAACGTTTATTATGAAAAAAATTCAGGGAAGACATTTGGGTTAGACAGGTACATTAGTTGGTGGTTTAATGTATATATTGAGTGTTTGTATGTATGTATGTATTTATGCATATATGAAATGCCTCATAGGGGTAAATTATTCAGTCCTGACCTTAGCACTCTATACATAGGTGTAATTATCAAGTGTGGTTATCAGGCATGGGTAAAATAATTGGTCATGCACAACCCGGGGGGGGGGCGCAGTTTTGCACGTTCGCCCTGGGCGCTGGATGACCTTGTCCCAGCACTGACGGTAGCACACATGCTTATCCTGCAGCGGAAGTCAGGAATCACCTATATATATATATATATATATATATATATACACACATACATATATATATATATATGTGATTTGGTGCACATCTGCCGCCTGTAGCAGTAAAAATGCTATAGGGTGGTCAGCAAGTGGTTAAAAGTGTGGCTCAGATCCAAAAAATGTGACTAAAATTGGCTAAAGCTGTTGTGAAAATAATCAGCAAATTGTGAGCTCTAAGAGCAGAAAATTGATAAATTCTACCACTTAACAAAACTATTACAATTTTATTTTCCAATTATTAAAAAAAATAAAAAAAGCTAAGAAAGAATAAATGTTCACTAAAAAATGGCATATTAAATATTTTGTAAGTATTCCCCATGTTAAGGTGAACAGATTTTTTAAATGAAATCCGACATATATTTTTTTTCTTTTATTAGTAATGGCGGTAATCAGTGACTTATAGCGGGACTGCGATATTATGGCGGATAAATCGGACACAAAGTGACACTTTTGACACTTTGAGGGAACCAATGACACTAATACAGTGATCTGTGATAAAAATATGCACTAAAAACATAAAAGCAAAATACGCATTAGGGGGGGAAACTGGGGGAATCAAGAATGGAGAAAGATCTGGGAGTCTTAGTAGAAGATAGACTTAGCAATAGCATGCAATGTCAAGCTGCCGCTGCCAAAGCCGGCAGAATATTAGCATGCATAAGGAAGGGGATATATTCCAGAGATAAGACTATAATTCAAACACTTTATAAAACCATGGTCCGGCCACATCTGGAGTACTCTGTTCAGTTCTGGTCACTGATCCTCAGAAAGGATGTGCTGGAACTGGAAAGAGTCCAAAGAAGAGCAACTAAGCTAGTTAGGGGATTAGAGGACCTAAATTATGAGGAGCGTTTTCAAAGGCTTGATTTATTCTCCCTAGAGAAGAGATGCCTCAGAGGGGACATGATAGCGATTTACAAATACCTCAACGGTGATCTCAGCATAGAAAAAAAAACATTCAGTCGCAAGGAATGTAAGAGGACACGAGGCCATACAATGCGACTAGAGGATAAGCGATTTAACCTCAGGCTACTTAAGGGTTTTTTACATACAGTAACGTCAATAAGATTGTGGAACTCTCTACCACAAATGGTGGTAACTGCAGGCAGTATGGCTACTTTTTAAAAGACTCTTGGACATACATCTCACAGATCAAAACATTCAGGGGTATGGGAAATGAATACGTCCACACACACCTACACAGGTTGAACTGGGTGGACAAAAAACACAAAAAGGGCGCACCGACCTAGCGCATTATCCTTAATAATGGTTTTAATGTTGTAACATAAAAAATGGCTACTCACAAACGCAGATGAAATCAATCATATCGGACTCAAAAACTTGAGTGTCAAAAGTAGTCCATACGAAAGTCCATTGTCCTGTTAGGATGACGGCTGACGCGTTTCGAGGCCTATGCCTCTTCCTCAGAGCCACTCTGAACTGGGTGGACTGTTGTCTTTATTCAACCTCAACTACTATGTAACTGTCACTGTACTAATGACACTGGCTGGGAAGGGGTTAACATCTAGGGCAAACAAAAGGGCGGAGCTGAGTGGAGGAAGATCACTTTGCCGGGGAAGGCAAGGAGATAGGCAGGCCGGCGTCTGACCGGGACATGAGCCAAGGCAGAAGAATATGTGAGTGGGAGCAAGATGGGAATGTGCCCGAAACTGAAGAAATGGTCCCTCTGCTTCGACCAGCACATGATTATCAAAAAAGGAGCACAGATAAGGGAAAAAATACACCCCCTAAGCTTTTAGGAGTGGCGGAGCGGGGTGTGTTATTCAGAATTTTTTTTTTTTCTGCACTGACTGTCTTTGAAATTGCCCCTGCCCTTGTTCAAATCCCTGTGATGCAAACAGATAATGGCTTCCAACCATGGGAAACCAAAAGGTAGGATTTTATTGGTGCTCTATCTCCCAGAAAAAGTGAACACACATGCTTCTGTAAAAAACTGCTTTTATGCAAATATCTTTAACCCAACATATCAGGTTGGTATAAATTAAAATTCTATATCAAACATTTGAAAAGTAATTTTAAAAGTATAAAGAACCTACCCACAGCATATACATACATATGCATATGTCTGCTCCAGGAAAAGTCAAATTATTGGCCCACTAGATGTAAAACAATTCAATGAAGTGCAAATATACACTAATATACAGTACACTGTAATTCCAAAAGAAATGAGCTGTGGAGGGGTTCCAATATCTCTATCTCAACATGTTTCGCAGATAAGCTTCTTCAGGATAGGGATGTTCAAAGAATACATAGAGATTCTGTGCAAACAGGTCCTAAACCAGGGCCATTAAAAAATACCCATGAGGATGGTAAACTAGGTGACGCCAGACAGACATCAAAGCCTTACATCAAGTTATGATATAGACCAGGAAACGTATGCATGAAGCACAAAATATGGGAATCCGATCCTCCTAAGGAGAAAGCCTGAAATATTCATAAATCTTCTCCACTCGTCCTGATGCAATATGGAGGATCACATAGCTTCCCAAACACATGTGTCATGCAGTGCCAGCTCTGTGATGCACAGCAGGCAGCATAGAAGCCAGATGAGCTTCCTTTTGGCATCCCTTGCATCCCTGTTACACATAACATATGGAGCTTGGCTGAATGAACATCTGAAGGAGTGCGAGGGATGCTGCATTTCAGAAAAAAAACAGAACTGGTGCTCTGTTATCTCTTACAACATATCAAATCTGACCTCCGGCCTTCCCGTCAGTCTTGCACAGGTGTACAGGTTCCTCCCCTGTACTGAAATGGCTTACTCTGATTTCACTGCACACTGTGAACTTCTCACAATGTACAGTAGAAGTAGCAGCAAGTCAGTTAGACCCTGCCTCATTTCCTGGCTGGAGGACATCCATAATTATTTAATTTCTCATTTTCTCACAGGGGAGACCTGCACAGATAATCAGGGCACTAATCATCTTATGACACTTTTCCACTGCAAGTACCGGCTCGGCTCTACTCGGCCCTGCTTGGCCCGGTTTGCTTTTCCACTGCTGGTACCGCATGGTACGGTGTTGGAACGGTTCGGTACGGTACGGTATGGTTTGCTTTTCCACTAAAGTAGTACTAAAGTTAAGTGGGTGGGATAAAAACGATTCTCTGACCAATCAGTGGCTAGTAGTGACTGCATGCAAAGGATTGTGGGATATGGTCCCGGTATGGTACCTCTTGGAACCACAATCGAGTAGGTACTGTTTTTGAGAGCCGTACCATTCGGTTCCATGCAGTGGAAAAGCGCCAATAGTGCAGCCTCAACAGTGCCCAGCAGTGATGCCAGTCAGTGCTGCCTTTCAGTGCCCATCAGTGCCTGCTCATTATTACCCATCAGTGCCCCCAATCAGTGCCGCCTATCAGTGCCGCCTATCAGTGCCCATCAGTGCCACCTATCAGTGCAGCCTCATCAGCGCACATCAGTGAAGGACAAAAATTACTTATTTACAAAATGTTCCAACAGAAACTAAGAAAAACTCTTTTATTTCAAAATTTTTGGTCTTTTTTTTTTTTCGTTTTTTTATTTAGCAAAAAATAAAAAAACCCAGTGGTGAATAAATAACAACAAAAGAAAGCCCAGTCCTAAAAAAATGATAAAAGTTTAATGAGTACAGTGTAGCATGACCATGCAATTGTCATTCAAAGTGTGACAGAACTGAAAGCAAAAAATTGGCCTGGGCACAGTGGGCAGGAAGGGGGTGGGGTGGAGTGCCCAGTATTTAAGTGGTTAAAGATATTATGCGCATGTTGATGAGGAGGGGAGGGAGGGAGCAGGAAGGCACAGTATATACAGTTTAATCTTCAGCCTCAAACAAGTAGAGTAGTTAAAGACTGATGAGGGCACATGATTACATTATAGAAAGTCCTGCAAAATATTAACTCAAACTGATTAGATTATATACAATACGGCCTCATTCACACCAGTTGTGTTGAGATGCATTGATCAGCATCTATCAACACAGACTCGACACGTAGGCACATGGAAAACAATTGTGCGCCGTTAAAAGCCGTAATGTACATAGTATAAAATTGTGGCACATCTCTATTGTTATGCAGCTCAACACACGTCACCACACTTCATAATGAGCCTTGTAAATTATTGATGGTGGCGTGAGAAATTGCAATAGGAATTGTTTTATTTATTGTTGCAAAAAAAAAAAGTAAAAAACTAGGAATCAAATTCTAAGGTTTCACAGTGACCACCATGGTTTTTATGGAGTCCTGCGCTTACCACTGCTCGGTGCACTAATGCACTTCTTCTGTGCAGATAAAATATAGGCAATCTTTTTTAATACACTGCTCAAAAAAATTAAAGGAACACTTTGAAAACACATCAGATCTCAATAGTGAAAAATATCATGCTGGATATCTATACTGATATGGACTGGGTAATATGTTTGGAAAGAAAGGATGGCACATTGTTTAATAAAAATGAAAATTAACAGCCTACAGAAGGGATAAATTCAAAGAGACCCCGAAAATCAAAGTGAAAAAATGATGCAGCAGGCTAGTCCATTTTGCTGAAATTTCATTGCAGCAACTCAAAATGGTCCTCAGTAGTTTGTATGGCCCCCAGGTGCTTGTATGCATGCCTGACAACGTCAGGGCATGCTCCTAATGAGACGAGGGATGGTGTCCCAGGGTATTTCCTCCCAGATCTGGACCAGGGCATCACAGAGCTCCTGAACAGACTGAGGTGCAACCTGGCGGCGTCGGATAAACAAAAACATAATGTCCGAGAGGTGTTCTATTGCATTTAGCTTAGACAAGCATGGGGGGCATTCAGTGATATCAATTTCTTCATCCTCCAGGAAAAGGCTGCATGCTCTCGCCACATGAGGCCGGCATTGTCGTGCACAAGGAGGAACCCAGGACTCACTGCACCAGCGTAGGGTCTGACAATGGGTCCAAGGATTTCATCTCGATACCTAATGGTAGTCAGGGTGCCATTGACTAGCCTGTAGAGGTCTGTGGAACCCTCCATGGATATGCCTCCCCAGACCATCACTGACTCATCACCAAACTGGTCATGCTGAACGATGTTACAGGCAGCATAACGTTCTCCATGGCTTCTCCAGACCCTTTCCCGTCTGTAACATGTGCTCAGGGTGAACCAGCTCTCATCTATGAAAAGCACAGAGAGCTAGACCTGCCAATTCTGGTGTTCAATGGCAAATGCCAATCGAGGTCCACGGTGCCAGACAGTGAGCACAGGGCCCACTAGAGGATGTCAGGCCCTCAGGCCACACTCATGAAGTCTGTTTCTGATTGTTTGGTCAGAGACATTCACACCAATGGCCTGCTGGAGGTAATTTTGTAGGGCTCTGGCAGTGCTCATCTGGTTCCTCCTTGCACAAAGGAGCAGATACTGGTCCTGCTGATGGGTAAGGATCTTCTACAGCCTGGTTCAGCTTTCCAAGAGGAACTGCCTGTCTCCTGGAATCTCCTCCATGCTCTTGAGACTGTGCTGGGAGACACAGCAAATCTCCTGCCCATGGCACGTATTGATGAACTATCCTGGAGGAGTTGAACTGCCTGTGCAACCTTTATAGGGTTCAGGAATCGCCTCATGCTACCAGTAGTGACACTGACCCTAGCCAAATGCAAAACTGGTGAAAAACATTCAGAAAAGATTAGTAGGGGAAAATATGTCATGTCCTCCACCTGTAAAACCATTCCTGTTTTGGAGTTTGTGTCATTGTTGCCAATCTTGTGCACCTGTTGGTAATTTCATTACCACCATAGAAGCTGAAACTGATTACCAACCCCGTCTGCTACCTAACTGACCAAATAAATATCCCAGGAGTTTTATTGACTTGATGCTATACTCTGATTAAGAAAATATTTTTTTGAGCAGTATATATGTCGCAAAACTTGCAACATTTCAATGAGATTTCCCTATTCAGACACACATGTTGCATTCAACAGGAAAACGGATTGCGAATCATAATCCCACACATGAATAACATCCTCAGTGGATGTAGGAAAGGTTCCTCTACACCAGCATGCAGAAGCACTATGCACTTACCAGACTTAATTGACCCCTATTACAGGGAGTCAAATTTTACATCTGGGAAAATCCAGGATGTCATACATGGGGTCACAGGAATAAATTCAAACCGCTGCTGTCATCCATTCAATATGTATATAAATAGCTTATTCAAAGCTCCAGTATTGCCATATATAGAGGGAGAGGAAAGAACACTCTCATGGTGCAGTATTTCAAATCATTTATTAAAAAAAAGAAGGTTGTATTGCACTTACATCAAAGATGACAAGGATCAGCATTTATTGTAAAAAAAAAAAAAAAAAGTAATTGCGTTTCAGCTGACCGGAATTAACGTATCTCAAACACCACCCAATGCCGTTTCGTCAGTCTATGTCTGACGTCCTCAGGGGTTCGCTTTTCACAGTATAGGTGTTTTTTTTTTACACTTTAGAACACGCTGCTCTTCATTGTAGTTTATTTGTTTTTTGGTTATTGATTTGTGTGGATTTAGAACTTATTGGGTTCCTATATTTTATTTTAATGCCAACATGTTGAATGGCATTTTCAAAAGAAGACAGAACCATTCAATGCCTGAAGAAGGGCCAAAAATTTTTTTTCTTCAGTTTTCAATAGATTGGATAAGAGTCGAAACTTCTGTCAAGCTTTAATGCCTGTGTATATTATTGGGGGAATTTCTCTCACTTCCAGACAAGACAAGAAATGTGTGGGTGTGGGTTTCACCGAGACGCACATAGTAATAAGTACCAGATAAGTACAATGAAAGAGGCTTTGGGGGGTTTAAAATACATCACAAATAAACTAAAGATTTCACAGCACACTTACCGACCAGCCTGCAAAACAACCAAATTGGCTAACAGTTTACGTTAAAAGCAGAGGGTCTTGTTTGCACACATTTGCAAATATACAGTATGTGTAAGCTGCAGTGCCCAAGGGACCTCTGTTTATACTGCGGTCCTAACTCTAAATTTCCAGAGCCTCCATAGTAATCTGTTTTTCATGTGAACTGTTAGACCGGGCCAATTTGGTTGTTTTGCAGGCTTATGGGTAAGTGTGCTGGGAAATCTTTGGTTTGTTTGTGATGTGCATCTGCATCTTGCTGCAAAGGTCAGGATTGAATATGTGGCGGTGGTTACCACTTTTTTGTAGGGTTAAAATTCATCCTAATTGCTCTCCAATAGACTCTGGTTTACTTGGGTCAGGGCCATCTTACCGATTGGGCATGCTGGGAAGTTTCCCGGGGGCCCCATTTTCCCGGAGGGTTCTACTTGCCCAGGGGGCTCCACATGCCCAGCAACCCAACCCCAGCCAAGCATTTGTCCCCATTTCGGTGTGCATCCCGACGCCAAACTTAGCAGGTGGCAAGCGCCTTTCTGCCCTGCGCTGCTGTCAGGCCATTAGGGCCGTGGAGGGGGAGCCCACAACTGCAGGAATGCCTGTCCACCTCCACGGGAACAGGCACACAGAGGACAGTTGAGTCTGACTCCCGTCTGTGTGTGTGTGTTCACCGGACCCAGCCGCGAACTTGGAAGCTGTCATTAGCCTGGCACTGGTGTACCAATAAATATTTCCTTATTGATAATTTGCATTTTTATTCTCGTGGGTGATTGTGTAGTCAGGGCCCAGTGCACTGCATTGCCTGGGGCCCTTTAATGCTCTTAAGATGGCACTGACTTGGGTCACTTAGGTGGCTAGGTAACCTACCAGTTGGAGATAAGGGAAATTGGGATTTTTGTCCTAAAATGTTGGTGAAAATTTGGGAACATTTTCTCACTGTGGAAAAAATGCATTTTAATGGGGAAAGTGAAACAAAGGTGGACTTTAAGGGTTCAATGAGACTTATAGCTAAAGCTTAAAGCCAAACCCCAGCTTTGCTATCACTATAAATAGTTTATTGGGTCAAGGTTGCCTATACAAATAATTTCCTTGACTAATACATGCGCCAGCTTTAAACACCTAATAAACTATATGTAGCATAAGCTACATACAGCATACAGCGCTGTGTTTTCCGACAGTGGTATAGGGACTTCCTGCTCCCAGAACAAAATCGATTTGGGCTGAGCACTTCTCAGCCAATCACAGGAAGCCTTTTATTTTATCAATGAATACAAGACTTCCTCTGAATGGCTGAGGTAGTGATTGTGACTTCCTCAGCCCACCTCTCCACATGAGCACTTCTCAGCCAATCACAGGAAGCCTTTTATTTTATCAATGAATACAAGACTTCCTCTGAATGGCTGAGGTAGTGATTGTGACTTCATCTGCCCACCTCTCCACATGAGCACTTCTCAGCCAATCACAGAAAACCTTTTATTTTATCCAGGGGCGTAACTACAGGGGTTGCAGGGGTTGCAATTGCAACTGGGCCCCATGCTCCAGGGGGCCCATGCAGCTCCCCTGTACACCTGAATAGGAGGAGCTGTGGGGCAGCATGTAGAGAAGTCACTCTCCTCCTTTTTCCTTCTGTAGCTGCAGGAGGAAAATGGAGGAGATTGGTTCCTCTGCATGCTGCCCCCGCCACTCCTCCTATCCAGTTCACTTGTGTTCTGCTGTCTCTGGGCCCCTGTGTGCTCCCCTGGTTGGCGTCCCCCCTACTGTGCTGCCAGGGGTCCGGGGGGCCCTTTATGGTTTCTTGCACCGGGGCCCTGAAGGTTCTAGTTACGCCTCTGATTTTATCAATAAATACAAGTCTTACTCTAAATGGCTGAGGTAGTGATTGTAACTTCATCATCTTCACATAAGCACTTCTCAGCCAATCACAGGAAACCTTTTATTTTATCAATGAATACAAGACTTTCTCTGAATGGCTGAGGTAGTGATTGTGACTTCATTCACCTGCCTCTCCACCTGCACAATGGAGACAAATCCATCTTTAACAAACGAATGGCCCAACATAGGAGGGCAATTTCTGCAGGTCAGGAGAACAAAATAGAACAATCTGCATTTTTGGTCAGTAATTTAAGCCTCAATGCATGCAAATACGCACGAATACGCGCAAATACATACAAAAAAAAACATCGGGAAAAAGTAGATGCTCAAACAGGAGTATTGTGTGCAAGAGGCCTAAATCTTCTTATATTTTACGAACACCCTGTCACCAAACAACAAAAAGAAATACAGGAAAAAATAACAAAAAATTATGTATTTTATATGCTTGGCTGCAGTATTTTTCTTTTTCAAAAATGATTTCCTATTCCCTTGTAATGAGCCGTTAAACCTACTAGAAAAATGTAACTTCTTTCGGAGGACCAGTTCCTCCAGCACAGCTCCCTCCTTTTCTGCAAATGTCTAACTACTCTCTGTGCTGGCCCAGCTCCTCTACCCCTATCCTCGCCTCGGTACACAACCTTTTATGTAGCAGACTTGGGAGGTGTGAAGGAGAATACTTCAGAAGGTAGGTGGAAGAAGTATGGGCAGTGGAGTCAGTTGTCCTGGGGATTGGGAAGAATAAGTTGACAAGGTGCATCTAAGATGGCGGCGCCCATGACCTTTGGATGTCTACATGGGGGAGGATTTTACAGGTAAAAAATATATATTAAAATAATTAAAATGATTTAATATAAAGCACAATCAAACTCGCATATACTCCTATGAAACCTTTTTGGGTGAAATAGTGGTCTGGTAACACACTTTGTACAGAGAGCACATCTGCTTCACAAAAATGGGCTGTCAACGCACCTCAAGGCATAAAACAACACTCTTTTTTTTTACTAATGCAAAGCACCAGAGAATTGACATCTCTGTGTATGAAGCTACATAGCTCAGGTGCAGCCTTCTCTTGTATACAGTAAGTTCAGGGTGCCATTTAGAAGCCATTTACATTCGTCGGGGTAAGCTTCCATAAAATGCAAATCACATTTGAGGATGTTGGTGTCACTTACTGTCGGTGTCTCTATTGGACTTCCGGTCGTTGTCACTTCCTTTCTTGGTGGCACTCATTTCATGGACAGGAAGTAGAGGCAAATCTCCCCAAATGAGACACAGACAGCTATACAAAACCTGACAAAACCGGCAGAAGTAAGCCACAAAATGTGACACAGTTCCCAATCAGACTTTGGCGCCTGTGGCCAATTGCTTTAAAGAGGTTGTAAACCCCCAACATTTTTTTTTTTTTGCCACCTGAAAGAGAAACACATAATGAGCTAGTATGCATCGCATACTAGCTCATTATGCAATACTTACCTTAGAACGAGCCCCCGCCGTGCTGTCCGCTTACCTGCATGACGGGCGACATGTCTAGTCGCCCGTCTTCCGGGATGGCGGCATCCGGCCATCTGATTGTCGTCACTGGCAGCATGTAAGGTAAATATCTCCTAAACGGTACATGTTTAGGAGATATTTACAGTACCTATAGGTAAGCCTTATCATAGGCTTACCTATAGGTACAAGTTACAGAGGAGGGTTTACTTCCCCTTTAATACAGGGTGGTAGGCAGGCAGCTTGGAGATAAACCCTTTAAAACCTTAAAGTGGAGTTCCGGGCACAAAAAAATGTTTTCAATGAAAATACCCCCGGGACAGTCAGGGCTAGTACATTCCACAATGGCTAGCCTCTGATCTGTCCCGGTTCGCACTTACCTGCAAGAAGAAATACTCACTTTTAAAATTTCTTCTCCAGCGTTGCCCTCTCTGTTGTGGGCAGCTGAAGCCAGCGAGATCCTCTTCTGCGTCCGTGTCTTCTTCTCCCAGAATGCTCCTGCACCGGCCCCTCTCGTCACTTCCGGCGCAGCGCTGCATTCCTCCACAGCTTCTGGGCATGCCCAGAAGCTGTTTAGCAAGGAATGCGGCGTTGCACCGGAAGTGACGTGCGGGGCCGGTGCCGTCGCATTGATTCCTGGGAGCGATGACGTTCAGCTCCCAGGAATCATTGCAAACCGGAAGTGACGGCGCGGGCCGCGGCCGCCGAGGGAGGAAGTGGAAGAGAGGTGTGTATATCTTTCTACAATAACAAGGTAAGTAAAAAAAAAAAAAATCCTAATATCCATTTCTGTTTCAGGTGAAGAAAAGCAAGCGGGTGGCCACAAAATCGGTTATGTCGATTTTATGGCCGGAACTCCGCTTTAAAAGCCTGTGCATGCTGGATCGGTGATGTCACAAGGGGGCGGTGCCACCAGGCGATGTTGCCAGGTGGCGCCGTCCCTTACCTATTTAAAAACTGCCACGCAGCAGACGGCGGTAGACTTCATCGCGGGTGGAGCTTTTTTGTTTTCTTTTTTTCCGGGTCTGGCAGTGACGGTGGGCATCGTGATTGATGATGGATCTACATTGGGGGACATTGTTTTTTATTCTTAATAAAGGAATTGTCAAAATTAGTTTTTATTTCTTTTTGACACTTTTTTTGGTGAAGGAGTAAGGGTACAATGTACCCCTACTCCTTCACCGGGGGGGGGGCAAGATCTGGGGGTCCCCTTGTTAAAGGGTGGTTCCAGATCCTGATTAGCCCCCTGCCTGCAGACCCTAACAACCACCGCCAAAGGTTGTGGGGAAGAGGCCCTTGTCCCCATCAACATGGGGACAAGGTGCTTTGGGGTGGGGGGCAGAGCCCCCCATGCCCCAAAGCATGCCTCCCCCCCGTGTTGGGGGCATGTAGCCTGGTATGGTTTGGGGGGGACCCGCTCGTCCCTCCTTTTCTGGCCTGCTGGGCTCCATGCTCGGATAAGGGTCTGGTATGGATTGGGGGGGACCCCATGCCTTTTTTTTTTTTTCACAATTTTTTTTTTTGCGGCAATGTTTTTTTACATTCCGCGGTCAGCGGGGAACCCCACTTGACAGCTGATGAGTCATCCGTTGTTAAGGACGCGGTGGCCAGTTTCCAAAGTCAACTCCTTTAAAAGACGCTGGTGGCAGCCGGCTCCAAAAAGTCGTATCTGAACCGCATCTAAGTTCGCGGCCAAACCGCTGAACAGCTGCCTAGGAAATTTGCAGTAAATACAGTACAGAGGGGAAATTTGCATCAGACATGTGTGAACCTAGTACCAAACTTGATTACTGTGTTGTGTAATTGTATTGCCATATTGAAATATGTCCGAATTCGGGGTGTTAGAGGTGTCGGGAGACCTGCAGGGTCAGGGCAACCTTTTGGGGTCAGTAAAGTGGCCCTCACGGGAGTGGCACCACTCCTCTATAAGCAGGCAGGGTTTTTTTTTCAGCAGGAATGCGGGGGAACACCTCCAGCACTGAATGTATGTATTGGCAGGGGGTTCAGGGTCTACTGATACTAGCTGCTGGGGGATCCATTGTTGGGATTACTTTTTGCGGGGGGGGGCTATTGTTGCTAAGGGGGTCTATTGTTTCTGATGGGGGATATACTGTTGCTTGGGATGGGTCTTATGTTGCTGGAGGTCAGTTGTTGCTTCGGAGGGATCTAGTAATGCTGGCTGCAGAGAAATCTGTTGTTGCTGCGGGGATCTCTTGTTGCTGAAGGAGGGGGCCTTTTGTTACGGGTGATCCATTGTTGCTGGCTGCTGGAGAGTCTATTGGTGTTAGCTGCAGGGAGATCTATTATTGCTGCTGGGAATCTTTTCTTGCTGGGGCAGGGGATATTTTGATGTGGGTGGTACATTGTTGCTGGGGGGGGGTCTATTGTTGCGGGCTGCTTACTTGTTATTAACAAATTCCATACACATTATTTAAGCACAACACTTACTTGGTTCTGTATTCTCTAAAGGGGCAGTACTGGGAGGTGGAACCTAGGAATGGTGCAAGAGGTGGGTAGAGGGTGGAGACAAGGGGTGAGTCACAAAGGGGAGTTCCTGTACTAGAACCTTCAGGGCCCCGATGCAAGAAACCATGAAGAGCCCCCTGGACCCCTGGCCGGGACCCTTCCCTTCAAGCCTGGGGCTCTTCCCCACTGATCCTGGGGCCCTTTACTCTCGTTGTGGGGCCCTTTATTACGGTCCCGCAGCAGGACCCTTTCACAAGTTCTGCAGTGGGCCCCCTTCCTGCCATCTTGGGGCCTCCCCACAGTGGTGGAATGCCAGGGCCGGTCGCAAGTGTGACCTTTGCCATCCTGGAAGTTCAAGCACTGGTGTCAGAAGTTTTTATTTTTTGGTATTTTATTTGTATTATTTTTTATCATTTTATTTTATTTTTTTACAATGTCACTGACTATGACTCCATTCAGAAAAGGAAGGAGCTGGTAAATTACATATTTACCGACCCTTCCTGGTTCTCTATTGTGACACATCCCCTGCAGCAGCCGGCAGGAGAGGGGAGGGAGCACAGTGGGGGGGGGGGGGGGAACCAGGGGAGCACACAGGGACCCAGAGACAGCAGAACACAAGTGAACTGGATAGGAGGAGTGGCAGGGGCAGCATACAGAGGAACCAATCTCCTCCATTTTCCTCCTGCAGCTCTACATGCTGCCCCCCCCCCCCCTCCTATCCAGGTGTACAGAGGAGCCGCACAGGCCCCCTGGAGCATGGGGCCTGGTTGCAATTGCAACCCCTGCAACCCCTGTAGTTACACCCCTGCCTGTACCTTTTGTCTGAGAAAATAAGCCCTGTAACCAGGCAGTCCATTTAAATTACTTTACTGGCAACAAACTGAAACAAACTGAAACGTTCAAAAAACAGATATAAACCATTTTTAACATTGGATCACACCACAACACGTGCATGTTGGAATTGCATTGCCTTAGCATGTTGGGGTGCCCTTCAAAGTAGAGATAATGGGCACTTAAAAGTGTGTTTCATCCCTAAATAGCAGTGGAAGGGAGATTAATATGTCTGATGAAAAAAAAAATGGTGTTCACTCTACAGAACAGGTGCAGCTATTAATTAGAGAACAAGCAGACAGAATGCAAAATAGCAGCGATAGAGATTGTTTGGTGAAGGCTGCGTGTCTTGGGGGGTGTAAAATTCCCTTAATGACAGAATGGGGTCCCCACACCTCATTACGTCTGTGGTGACGAGTGATCTATGGGGTGTTTGTGTTATTTTGTTCAAATACGGCACAGTCAGATAGCGCACTTCTCAGTGCCTGAGCCAACGCGGCTAAATTTAACGTTGGAACGCACTGACGTGAAGAACAAACCAAGACGTGTTTACCTTTATACTAGCACAGTTGGCATGAGCAGGGCAGCAGGATGGGAGGTCCCTCCCATTACCGCTCACAGCTATTAAATTTGGCGTTACAAAAACTAACACAATTTTAAAACTCTAAAAAAAGCTATGGGAATGGAATGAGAGAGCTAATAAAAAGAACTAGTTAACCAAATGTTAACTACAAATTTTAGGGTTAAAAAAACAAACAAATAAGAGTTAACTACAAATTTTATTCTGCCATTTGTCCCTTAATCAAAGATAAAATAATGTTTCTGAAACAAAGCATTTTTTTTTTAAACTTGACACTACAAACATACATTTAAACTGTTTATATACAAACTATTAAAAAATGATTCAGAAAAAAAAAATATATATATATATACAGTATATATATATATATATATATATATATATATATATATATATATATATATATACATACATACTTTATACAAAGGGAATGAAGGAAATAATAACAGCTAATTAGAGCATACTAAGAGATAATAAGGAGCCACATATTTTGTTTTTAAAAAGTTGTTATTTTTAATAACAAATAAGAAATTTACAAATGAAGGCTCCAAAAATTGATTTAAAAATTAGTATAAAAAATACAAAGGGAAGAGGAAAATGAAGAGGTTAATACAAACTTATCAGGGTTCATTAACAGTTAATAAGCAGTAAAATGTTGCATACATTTTTTTTTTTTTTTTTATTGACACATAACAGTAATTTACAAATCAAGGCTAAAAGAAATAGATTTACAAAAAATGAGTAGAAAAAAAAAAACTAAGGGAAGAAGGGAATGAATGAGTTATTTAAAACTAATTAGAGCTCACTATCTGTTAATAAAGGACTAAAATATTGTCTAAAAAATTTTTTTGCCAAAAAAGTGTTTTTATTTATTTATTTATTTATTTTTATTCCATAACAGTAATTTTTGGAATAAAGGCTACAAAAACGTTAAAAAAAAAGAGCAACAAAAAAGAAAAGGGAATGAAAGAGTTAATAAAAACGAATTAGGGTTCAGTAACGGTTAATAAAGGGGTAAAATGTTGCCTAAAACAATTTTTGTGGGGTGTTTTTATTCATGCTGTACATTAGTAACAACAGTAATTTACAAATGTAGGCTACAATATTAGATTCAAAATAAATAAAAAATACCAAGTAAAGAAGGGAATGAAGGAGTTAATAAAAATGAACTAGGGTTCACTAACTAATAATAAAAGAGGTAACATGTTTTTTTTTTCTATTTATACATGCAGAAGGAATATGAAAAAAATGACAAACGAAGGCTACAATAATAGTTAAAAAATTGTAAAAAATACTAAGGAAAGAAGGGAATGAAGGAGTTAATAAAAACAAATTAGGGTTCGATAGCTGCTAATAAAGGGGTTAAAATGTTGCATAAAGCTAAAGGGTTTTTTTTTTTCTATTAATGCATACAGTATGAATAGAAGAAAAAAAAAATTACAAATGAAGGCTACAATAATAGTTAAAAAATACAAAATACTAAGGAAAGAAGGGAATGAAGGAGTTAATAAAAACGAATTAGGGTTCAATAACTGTTATTAAAAAAAAGGGGGGTTAAAATGTTGCATAAAGCTAAAGGTTTTTTTTTCTATTAATGTATACAGAATGAATAAAAGAAAAAAAAACAAATACAAATGAAGGCTACAATAATTGTTAAAAAGTAAAAAAACTAAAAGAAGAAGGCAATGAAGGAGTAAAAAAAATGGAGTTCACGAACTGTTAGGACCTGGTCACACAAGGAATCGCACAGGAACGTGCTGCACGTTACTGTGCGATTTACATGCGGTTCAGTGCGGTGCGATTTGAGCCTGTTTTAAAATTAATCAAATCGCACTGCACCGCACCAAAAGTAACCCATACACTACTTTTGGAAGCTTACTGCAACCGGATTGCATGGTACTTCTGTACTAAGAGATCCAGTGCAGGCAAACATAATGCGTTTGGGGTGTCCTTTACTTATCGCTCACATCCTCTGCAGATCACAACTGAAGTGCGTTTTGAATGCGATATAGGAAACATGTTTTGGGGGCTAAATGTTGCTTAAAAAGTTTATTACATTTTTTTTATTTACATATAACAGTAGTTTACAAATGAAGGCTACATTGTTAGATCACAGTACTCCCCCTGACAGTGCCTTCTCCAGAAGGACAACCTTTTCTTTTTTCATCCACCCATCACCAGGGTCACCATCTACTTCCTTGACTGAGATGTTGGTTGAGAAAAAACAGTCATATAAATCCTGGTGCCTTTGCAATTCTTTGCTGTGTTCAAAAAATTCTGACAAAAATCAGCCCCTGCTTCAGCCTGACTTTCAAGAACGTTGCAATGTTGCTGTCTAATCGCTGTAGGAGAGGAGACTGAGGAAATGCTTCCTCCTGCCTGCAGCAAACAGACATTTCAGCCTAGGCAGAGTCACTGGCATGGGGCCCAAGGACAGCTTTTTAATGGTAAATTGTGAAGCTTTTCTGAAAATTAATACTGTAGCTCCCTGGTGCCCAACCTATGGACCTTGTGTATGATGTGCAGCTCTCGGACCTCAGCAGTCTGTAGACTGGATAATAGAATTTATTATCACTACTAGATTTATGTAAGATGCTCCCAGTTTCATAATGGGGTTGATTTACTAAAACTGGAGAGTGCAAAATATGGTGCAGTTTTGCATTGCAGCCAATAAGCTTCCAGGTTTCTTTTTCAATGCCTAACTGAACAAGCTGAAGTTAGAAGCAAAAGACGTGCCAGAACCTAGAGACAAACTAGCTCCCACGGTCCGAGACAATCTCCTTGGACAACCCGTGTAGACGGAAGACCTCACTGGCAAACACAGAGGCAAGCTCCTGATCGGTAGGCAGCCTCCTAAGATGGAACGCAGTGGCACATTTTGGGAACCGGTCGACAACCATGAGGATAACCGTGTAACCTCGATACGCGGGAAGTTCCACAATAAAATTCCATGGCCAGGT
The DNA here is from genome assembly GCF_965119305.1 of Pelophylax lessonae. Classification (NCBI taxonomy): domain Eukaryota; kingdom Metazoa; phylum Chordata; class Amphibia; order Anura; family Ranidae; genus Pelophylax; species Pelophylax lessonae. Next base: position 46,232,290 of record NC_138776.1, read on the forward strand.
AAGACCAGGGATGCTCCCCATTGGGAATGGGATGGAGTAGGCCCAAGGGAAGCTGCCAAGGAGATTTGTTCTGGGCACAGACTGAACAAACAGCCACATACGCAGCAACATCGGTTCAGAGAGATGGCCACCAGAACTGATGGGAAATAGCCCAGGACATCTGATTCTTACCAGGATGACCGGCATTCTTGGAATTGTGGGACGTGCACAACAGTCTGATGCGCAACCCCTCAGGTACAAAACATTTGCCAGCAGGTCTCTCTGTGGGAGCATCAGGTTGGGCAGCCAAGATCTGTACCCCAAGAGGATAGGTTAAGTTGGTGCAGATGGCAGCCAGGACATGATCTGAAGGTATGACTGGTGTCGGCATGGAGTCTTCCCTGGACAACTCAGAATTGTAGCGAGACAAGGCATCAGCCTTAACATTCTTGGACCTGGGCAAATAGGAGACCACATAGTTAAAACGAGACAAGAAAAGGCCCATCTGGCCTGATGGGGTGTGAGCCTCTTGGCCTCCGAGAGATACGTCAGATTCTTATGATTGGTGAGAATGAGAACTGGAATCACAGTACCTTCCAGCAAGTGTCTACACTCTTTGAGAGCCAGGATAATAGCCAAGAGCTCTCTGTCTCCAATCTCGTAATTGCATTCAGCTGGAGACAGCTTCTTGGAGTAGAACCCACAAGGAAATAATGGACCATCAGGTATCCGACGCTGAGACAGGAGGGCGCATACTCCCGTCTGAGACACATTCACCTCTAGGACAAAGGGCAAACCAGGATTGAGATGAGACAGAATGGAAGCCGAAGCAAAAGCAGACTGGAGGGCTTCTAAAGCTTGGATGGCAGCAGGCGTCCAATTGTAGGGAATGGTTGCCCTTCTTGGTCAGATCTGAGATAGGTCTTGACAAAGAGGAAAAGTTCCTGATTAATTTCTGATAGTAGTTGGCAAACCCAAGGAAACGCTGAATGGAACGGAGACCACTGGGGCGAGGCCATTGTAGAACAGCCGAAAACCTTCTGAGGGTCCATGGAGAACCCTTCAGCAGAAATGATGCAGCCCAAGAAGGCAACCTGAGACAGGTGGAATTCACATTTCTCAAGCTTACAGAAAAGCCCATTCTCACGTAACCGTTGCAGCACCTGTCTGACATCCTGGTAGTGTGATTAAATGGAGTCCGTGTAAATCAAGATGTCTTCCAAATAGACTACCACGCATTGCTGCAACATACCACGAAAAACATCATTGATGAACTCCTGGAAGACAGCGGGCACATTGCACAAGCCAAAGGGCATAATCAGAGATTCAAAATGACCGGTTCTGGTATTAAATGCGATTTTCCACTCGTTGACCTTCTTGGTCCTTACGAGGTTATTCGCTGCCCTTAGGTCAAGCTTGGTAAAGCCTGTTGCTCCCTTGAGGCTGTCGAACAATTGAGTAATCAACGGAATCGGGTATGCATTCTTGACCGTGATGCAATTGAGGCCCCTATAATCAATGCAAGGTCTCAACTCACCCCCCTTTTTCTTTACAAAGAAAAAACCGGCACCCGCTGGAGAAGTTGACTTGCAAATGTGTGCCCCCAGACAAGCGCACCCACACCTTAAAGACCACAACATACAGGGGTATACAATGTACGGTTAACAGCAAACACACACACACATCATAGGTTGGACTGGTGTAACTATGTACTCCTCCATGGCCTTATTCTCCAAAACCGAGAGAAAATAAACCCTGCCACGAGGGGGAATGGCACCAGGTTGCAATTCTATGGCACAATTGTATGGGCGATGAGGAGGAAGAGTACCAGCGTGCACTTTGTCAAATACATCTTGATACTCACGATATTCAGCAGGCAACTCTGAATCCGAGGAAGTACAAAGTACCTTAACAGGTCCATGGATACAAACAGCTCCACACTGTGGAGACCAAGAGAGGTTCTCGACCGACTGCCAATCAAGAGTCGGATTGTGTTTCTGAAGCCAAGGGTACCCCAAAACAATGGAGTAGTGTGGGGACAAAATGACCTGGAAACAGGTCGACTCCCTGCGAACAGCCACTATCGCCATATCAACCGAAACAGTGGATAACCTGTGCCGGTTGCGAGGTCTACCATCAATCACCTTGATAACTAGTGGAGAAACACGAGGCTGCAAGGATGTGGAATTCGCATTAGCAAACGTACTGTCAATAAAATAACCACCGGCACCAGAGTCTACCAACGCCTGAGTAACCACTGAACCTGCTGCCCAGAATAGGACAACTGTGATTAGCGAGTTATCTTTACGGGAAACCGGTGATCCACCTAAGATCTACAGTATAAAACCAAAAAAATGTTGCGCTACCCCTAAAATAAAAAACAAAAAATAATAATAAAGTGTGCTGCTGTCACCTAAATGTGTTCCTGCATCATCAAGATATAAAACGGAAAACAATGTGGTAGCGCTGCTATAATTAAATCCAATAAACCATATAAATAAAAACAGTAGCTATAGAAAATTATTAGACAAGAAAAAATAGCAGTGCAAAAGAGACGTATTATAATTGAAGGTGCAATCCAAAGTGAACAACTCATATGGTGTAAAAATAGTGCAAAAAAAAAAAAAAAAAAGGCATCTTTGTTCATTAAAGGTGCTTATATTGGAAAATATCTTAAAGTGCAATGCAAAAATAAGCACTCCTAAAGTGCAAACAAGTGCGAAAATTCCAGCAGTATTCCAATAGATCACATCAAACCTGCCCACCGCTTGGTACCACAAGGGATGTGGTGTAACGGGTAGAGGTACTAAGTGGTGGGCAGGTTTGATGTGATCTATTTGAATACTGCTTGAATTTTATTTTTTATTTTTAATTTATCTTTTTTTAATAAATGTGAGTGTATTAATTGAAGCTGGGATTGGGCTCTATTGCATCCTCTAACTCGGGTACTGCACTATTGGAGATTGTCGCTTTTTTCCATATATGTCATTTTGGAGCACTGCCAAGTGGTGTGGAGCCAAATAGCAATCGGATGCCAGCGAGTACTTTCATATTTATGCTGTGCCGTCCCCTAGTGGGTCTATAATGGAGGTGAGCAGACACTTCACCTGGTGATTGGAGCAGAAGAATTTAAAGAGTGGACACACACCAAGTGATTTACACATTGCCCTTTAAACAGAGACGTTAGACTTTTGCACTGTTAATTTGACACTCTGGATTTAACATCTGAGGAAAGCAAGTCCGATATAGGGATAAGAAGATCACTCCTCGCCTGATTTCTCTGGCTTCATCTCACATGCTTTCAGCTGCCCTGATAAGACAGCATATGGGTCTGGTGAGTGTTCACTTTTTACTTTGTTGGAGAAACACTAGCTGGTGTCGGCATTGAATATATATTGACACAGAATATGTTCATCCACTTGGATTTATGAGTTGACTGGACTTATGTTTCATTGATGGACTTGATTAAATCGACACTCTTTATAGCATTGTTTAGCGCTGCAACCTTTTATTTATTTATTTCACTGGTGTTTGTATGTTCACACTGTTTTGCAAGCTGCTATTTCTTATGGATTAGGCGCTGACATTTTTCTTTTTGCTTCTTAAACGTTGGTCTCTCCCTGAGCCTGGTATCGATGAAAATCAGGAAGGAAATGAGAGCCTCGAGCTCATCAGGGAGATCCTTGGCCGCAATCTCATCCTTCAATGCATCGGAGAGACCATGAGAGAAGATAGCCCCCAGAGCCTCATTATTCCAGCCCACCTCTGCTGCCAGGGCACGAAATTCAATGGCATACTCGGCAATGGTTCGTATACCCTGTTGAATGGACAGGAGCTGTTTTGCAGCAGAGACAGAGCGAACAGGCACATTGAATACCCTACAAAAGGAAGCAACAAAACTCGGGTAATCAAGTATCACAGGATTATTGTTCTCCCATAAGGGATTTGCCCAGGCCAAGGCCTTGTCTGAGAGCAACGAGATTAGGGAGCCCACCATGGACCTGTCAGAGGGAAACACCTGAGGAACCATCTCATAATAAATGCCCACTTGGTTTAAGAAGCTACGACCCTGACTTGGTTCACCCCCATAGCGCTGCAGAAGGGGGGGCTGAACCAGTCTTCCCTCTGGTAACAGCAACTCTAGCTGCAACTGCAGGAGTGGCAACAGGAACAGCAGCAGGTGCAACAACAGGAGGAACTACCATTAGCAGCACCAAGAGCAAGGTGCACTGTGCGTGCAAGCAATGTCTGCAACGCCTGAGCAAACTGACCCAAAAGGTGATCTTGTTGATCGAGCCTGGTAACCAGCATGGAGAGTGTAGGAGCACCTGCATTGTCAGGATTCATGGCCCTTGCGGACTGTCAGGGTGCCAGGAAACAAAACCACATGGGGATGCAGGTAAAATAAAACAGTTTATTGGAGCAAGTAACAATAAATGCACAGCAAGAGTGAGGAAGTGAGAGCAGGAACAAGCCGGGGTCAAATCCAGAAGCGGGTAGTCATCCAAGCCAGGGTCGAGTCCAGAAGCGGGCAATCTACCGATGCTGGGTCGACTTATGATGCGGGGTAATCTGCCGATGCCGGGTCAAGAGCCAGGAGAGTGGTCAGCCAAGCCAGGTCATACATGAAGGAACGTGGAGAACAGAAGACTGCTAGCAGAGATGCACCTTGGAGCACAAATGCAAGGGCAAGGACTGCAACCCATCAGGTGATAGATATAGTCAGGTGTGCAGCATCATCACTGTGCGACACCCAGGTGGCAGGCAAGTGATGAGGCAGTCAAAGTTTTAAAGAGGCAGCAGTCTGCACATGTCCAAGATGGCTGCCAACTGGAGGGCAAGGTAAGACCTTGACAATAGGAGAGCCATAGAACAAGGGGAAAAAGAGAGAAATAAAAAATACAGTGTACCCAAACATTTTAGAGAAGTACACGCCAAATCCACTGAGGGGATAACAGTATGGATTGTAGAACAAATCCCTAATACCCTTCAGATAGCAGAAAGCTTAATGAGGAAATAGAAACACATACGGTTATAAAACCAAGGTGATAGCGTTATGTTTAATAACTTCCTTTCCTCTCACCCCTGATATAAGGTGCCTTCTAATGTATCTAAAATATCTGTGCCCAAAATAATACCCCTTTAGATTTATATCCTTTAAGCACGCGTGTGGGTGCAGGTGGTTGTGAGAATATACACACCTGTATACCTGTGTGTATACGTATATACACTTTGCAATGTTCTTCACACTATTTACATTCTCCATATTAGTCATTCATTGTTCATTTTAATTTAATCTAATATGTATTTCATGTTTATTTTTACTCTATTTTTATTTTTATTCTATTATTTTTTGTCCCCTTGTGAACTTCTAACAATTGAATTGTAGTGTACAATTAATATTAATAGAGACCACCTCTATAAATTAGTTATGAATCTTATTTAAATTATTTTAAACTATTTTTATCATTCTCTTTTCATTTTCTCCTTTTTTTCTTTTTTCTTATATACTTTTCTTTTTATTGTTATTTTTATAGTATCAATATCCTCCGTTAATTAATGCGATTTATGTTTTTTTATCCAGCATAAAATTGTAGTATGGAGTTCTACTTTAATGTAGATCTCTTTTGTCACCTAACCACTCTCCTTTCTTCATATTGCACTCCATAAATCAAGCCCTTCCTATCGGTTTGACGAAGAAGCGAGACTGCTCCGAAACATGTTGCCACCCACTTTGTGACGTCATTGAGTCCTGACGTCTTCTGGCCCCAGTCTCCATGTTGGCCTGCGTTCCAGCCTGGGTCACGCTCAGGCTACAGCCCTCCCTGGCTTCCAGCGCTCCCCAGCTTTCAGGCTATAGCCCCTCTGTCCGCAGCCTGCTTGGTTAAGACCTTCAGCTCATTCACCTGCTCCTGGTGGACACCCATTGGCTGAGCCATCCAGCACAGCCCCCACTGACACTGTCACCGGTGACTCTGCCTGGTGCAGCGGTGATTTGGAACTGTCTCATCCATCCCTCTGGACCCGTGTCTAAAGCCACTGGCTCCCTAAGGCCCCTTTCACACAGGCGGACTGCTCAGATCCGCCTGTCCATTTTTTTGGCGGATCTGAATGGATGCCCCATGCATCTCTATGGGGCATCAGATGTCAACGGAGACATGTCCGCTGACATCCGATCCGATCCGTCAAATCTGGACGGATGGAAACCCTATTTTCCATCCGTCCAGCGGATCGGATCAGATGGGATCGGATGAGAACGGACAGACAGCCCGTTCTCATCTGATTCCCCCATAGAGAACAGCGGGGACCTGACAGCTCTGTCTCCGCACACAGCGTGGGGACAGAGCTGCCATCCGCCTGCTCAGCAGGGAATCGGCGGATCTATCCCCTGCTGAAAAAAACGGAGTCCGCCGACGGACTCCCCTGTGTGAAAGGGGCCTAAGAAGGATAATGATCTGCATGAACATTTTGATCCATGTATGGCCAGCTTTAGCGACCAGATATAATAAAAGCTTCAATTGTATATTAACCAGGCCAAAGGGGAGCCAATAAGAAAAGTTAACTGTTAGGCCCCTTTCACACTGACAGACCGATCGGGTCCACCAGTCAGTTTTTTAGGCAGACCCGATTTGACCATCCAAAGCTCTCTATGAAACGGCGGATGTCAGCGGACACCTGCTGGGATCCGATTTGATTTGGTCTGCTAAAAAGACGGGTGGAGATCTGTTTCCCATCCGTTCGGCAGGGCGAAGCGGATGACAGTCTGGTGGAAACGGAGAGGCAGTCAGTTTCCATCCGACCACCACATAGAGTAGAGTGAGTTGTGTCCATGTCCACTCTGCATAGGGGTGCGGACATGGACTTGTCATCCGCCTGCTCAGTGGGAAACAGAGAACAGATCCCTCACTGAGCAGACGGATCCGCTTGGCAGAGTTACGGTATACAGAAAGAGGTTTTTATTCCACATTCCGGGTCACAGAATGCCACGTTCCCATAAAGGGGTTAAAGATCCCACTTTGTGCCGCACCTCTGTTCGGAAGTTAAAATATCTCTAATTATTGTGTGCAGCTATTCTGAAATAAATCTCTTCCGGCCTTTCATTAAGTCATACCAATATTAATGACAGCAGAGGTAATTAGGCAATAATTAGTAGGTGCAGTTAGTATCTACTTGATAAGCGCTTGCCGTGCCCACGGTAATGAAGATGAACTGCAGTTTCATCTCTGATATAAAAGTTAAGGTTATGTCAGGCAACAGAAAAACTCTGCAACTGGTTTTCAGTATTTCACCTAAATTCTCGAACCTGTACACCCCATATGGACCAGAACAATTTTACTATGGCCTGTTTATTCTGCAGTAACCTTATCATTACTTAAAGTGGTCTTGAACCTCTGAAATTAAAAATGAACAAAGAATGTCATATAATGTGTACTTGCCTCAATCCAAAGCACCTAGTGTGGTTTCTGTCTGCTCCAATTTTTCTACTATCCATAGGAGCCAGTTCTGACAGTCTATGCCAACACCAAGCAATCCTTTGTTCATTCCCTCCACTCAGGTCTCAGATTACACTCAGCTTCCTGCTCTGTGCTGTGCAGTGTGTGACACCAGATCACTGCCCCTGCTTTCAGGAGTTTAGAAACGCTTTGTAAATTCTTATCTTTAACAGATGTAGAGAAGTGAACCCTGCAGTTAAACAGGTACAACTTACGTAGGAGGATTTGTTTAATCTCTGTGTATCATCTGAGACCAAACACTTCATTGGGTATATATATAGGCGTTTACAACCACTTTAAGATAACAATATAAAACATACTGTACATTGTTTTTTTGGGGACAAACTAGGTTTCTTTTGCCAAAATTGTCTTAATTGGAAAAAAATATTTTATTTTCTATGTAATCTATACACAAAAATGTGTGTTTTTTTCTTTTATTTTTAAGTATTTTTACTGTAAATGAAAAATGTATACAGTGCACTTGGAAAGTATTCACAGTGCTTCACTTTTTCTACATTTTCTTACAGACTTATTCCAAAACAGATTAAATTCATCCTCAAAATTTTACAGAGAATAGCCCATAATGACAACGTGAAAGAAGTGCAAATTTATTAAAAATAAAAAAATAAAAAAATCCAATGTACATAAGTATTTACAGCTCAAAACTTTGTTGAAGCACCTCTGGCACCAATTACAGCCACAAGTCTTTTTGAGTATGATGCTACAAGCTTGGCACACCTATTTTTGGGCAGTTTCTCCCATTCTTCTTTGCAGGACTTCTCAGGCTCCATCAGGCTGGATGGGGAGCATCGATGCACAGCCATTTTCAGATCTCTCCAGAGATGTTCAATTGGGCCACTCAAGGACATTCACAGAGTTATCCCATAGCCGCTCCTTTGTTATCTTGGCTGTGTGCTTAGGGTCCTTGCCCTGTTGGAAGATGAACCCTGAGGTCTGAGCGCTCTGGAACAGGTTTTCATCAAGAATGTCTCTGTACTTTGCAGCATTCATCTTTTCCTCGATCCTGACTAGTCTCCCAGTTCCTGTCCCTGAAAAAAATCCCCACAGCAAGATTCTGCCACCACCATGCTTCACTGTAGGGATGGTATTGGCCAGTAAATGAGCGCCTGGTTTCCCCCAGACGCTTGCCATTCAGGCCAAAGAGTTCAATGTTTTTTCATCAGACCAGATCATTTTGTTTCCCATCGCCTGAGAGTCCTTCAGGTGACTCTGTCGTATAGCTTTAAAAGATCCAGAGTGCTCAGGGAATCCTATATCACGCTAAACCCTCTTTGTATTCGTTTGTGGGAGTGGTTGAGACCTCTGTCAGATTTTAATTGCTGGCTGGGTAACATCATACTTTCTATTTTACCTGGTTTCCATTGTCAATGGGAGAGGAAAGGAATAAAGATTTCCAATCACTTCCTGTTGTGTCTCCTGGATAAGAAGTAGGGGAAGATCTTCCAAAATGGGACACAGACATACAAAATCTGACAGGGTTTATAACCCTTCCCTGCGTTATCCAATACGGCAAAACTGTTGTCTTTGGATGTTGTTTATTTGTAAAATAAATACATTTTTTTAGAAATAGAAAAAACATAGGAAACTATTGACACAATCCCATTACAGTAGATAATGCATACATTATAGACAAGCCCCATACAAGTAGGAGTGGTACCATCATCCTAAATAAATATATGTAGGAAAATGATATAGAGATGTATAAAACTTTCAGTGGCACCAAAAAAATAACATATTAAAGCGGCAGTAAACCCTGACAAAAAAAAACCCTGCAAGACAAAGGCATAATGAGCTAGTATGCATCGCATACTAGCTCATTATGAATTACTTACCTTAGAACGAAGCCCCGACACGGACCCCCGGACACCGCTGTGGGAGCGGACATGATCCCACGGCGTCTCTTCCCGCATGCGCGCGAGAGTAATTTTCCGGCAATTCTCGGCAAGGAACTCTGAAGGTCCCCCCGGACCTTCAGAGCGCATGCGCCGCACTCGTCAGCGGCTGCATGCAGTGGTAATATCTCCTAAACCGTGCAGGTTTAGGAGATATTAATTGTACCTACAGGTAAGCCTTATTATAGGCTTACCTGTAGTTAAAAGTCAAAACAAGCGGTGTACTACCGCTTTAAGGCCATCTCATCCCCATCACTGCTTGACCTCACAAATGCGCTTCTGGAAGCCCCATGTGTAATATGCTGCACCCTCTTTTAGAGTCCCCATCATCCCCCACATACCAGCTAAAAGGTAAAACAGAACTAAGCCCCGGTTCACACTTCTGCGAGTGCCGGGTTCGCATGTAATGTCGGAGCGCACTGCTCCGACATTACATGCGATCAGCTGTGCGGTGCGAGTTTAGCCATACAGTTTGTATGGCTAAATTCGCATCGCACCCGGAGCAAAGACGCACAGGAGGCATTTTTGCAGCCGCATCAGGATCGGATCGCACAGCGGTTCACACTTGTGCGATCCGCTCCTGTGCGAACTGCACGATCGCACTGCGATATGCGATCAAACTGGGGGTGTCGTTAAGATTACATTGACACCCCCAGCGTATCGCATATTGCAGTGTGAACTGCCGGGGGTGCGTGTGCGATGCGGGAACAGGCTGCGAATTCGCAGCCTTCCCGCACTCGCATAAATGTGAACCGAGCCTGAATGCAAAGATATTAGAAATGTAGTAGTGGAATGGTAAAGAAAAAAAAAAGAGAAAAGAAAAAAAATTGGTTTGGCAGCGAAAGGGTTACAAAATGAAAAGCAAAATTGTTTGGCAAAGGAAGGGTTAAAAAAACAAAACAAAAAAAAACCAAACAAAAGAAATTATCTTTGGCAGTGAAAAAATAATAACTAAAAATTGGTTTGGCGCTGAAAGGCTTAAAAATTGTGGGAAAAAATGGTTTGGCAGTAAAAGTGTTATGAGAAATGAAAACCCCAATTGATTTGGCAGTAGAGTTAAAAAATGAAAGGTGTCGAAAAAAAAAGTTTGGTTTGGCAGTGCAAGGGTTAGAAAATATGAGGGGATGTGCTTTGGCAGTGGAAAAAAGAAAGCAAAACAAACAAAAAGGTCACATGACCTGTGATGTCATCACCTACTCCACACTCCTATTACTTGACCTCTTTGTGGCCTTTGATACTGTTGACAACCCGTTCTTTCTCAATAAACTCCGATCCCTTGGCCTCCAAGATTCTGCTCTATCCTCGTTCTCCTCCTACCTATCACAGCACTCCTTTAGTGTTACCTACAACTCTCCTCCTCTCCATTGCCCCTTTCTGTGGGGCTCCCCCCCAAGGACCCCTTCTCTTCTCTATCTACACCTCCTCCCTTGGTCACTTGATAACCGCCCACGGCTTCCAATACCATCTTTACGCCGATGACACCAAAATCTATCTGTCTACTCTTCACCTCACTCCTTCAGTCTCCTCACGCATTACTAACTTACTTACTGACATATCAGCATGGATGTCACACCACTTCCTTTTTTTTAAATCAGAAAACATCTTTATTGAGAGAAATTCACAGAACCACAATGAAACAGCAATACACGGTACAAGCATAGTAACATGAAAACAACATCACCATAGAAAATAGAATGCAAAACAATTACACCACAGTCGCCCTTAAAGCAGACAGCCCCAAGCAGCGGCAACTGGTACAATATCATCTTCATGTCCCTCCATTCCACCCCAGGGCCTCATGCAATCATCCCCCATCAGCCCCAACCCATATTTGCATACTCAGGATAATAAACGGTCCAGGATGAGGTCAGTAGGGGCCATTCCCGGGCAGCTCAGCCATACACCCCATATTTTAGAGAATTTTTGTGGAGATCCCCTATGTTGGTATATAACCTTTTCCATTCTGAGTGTGCCCCCTATCTGCTCTAGCCACATCCGAAAAGTCGGAGGCTCAGGTGCCGTCCACAGGCGTAATATAAGCAAGCGAGCCTGGAACAGGGCGCGGGAGGCCGCCTCCCGCAGATACCGGTCCTCCACTTGTTGGTCTAAGATACCCAGAAGGCAGTGTTTAGGGTCCCCGGGTACATCTATTCCCAGGGTACTATTAATAGCTGAGCGCACCTCAGTCCAGTACCTGTGCAGCTTCGGACAGCGCCACAACAGGTGAATTAAGTCACCCACCTCCCTTTGGCAACGACCGCATATATCGTCGTCACGGACACCCATGGAGTACAGCTTCAGAGGAGTATGGTGGACTCTAAGTAAGATGTATAATTGAGACACCTGATGCGAGACATTCAAAGAACACGTGCGAACTGACTCTAGAGCCTCTTCCCACTGCTCACCCGGGATCTCCCCCACATCTGTGCTCCAGTGGTCACAGGCTTTACTAGGGTATTTGTCCAAGTACTTGCTCAGCAGGGCGTTATAGCAACTCGATATGAACCCCTTGGTGTCAGTAAACTGCTCCATAAGATAGAATACAGGAGCAGGTGACAGGTGGAACTGTCCTTTGGCAGCCTGAGCCCGCAGCGCATGTTGTAACTGTATGTAGTAGAATTTCATGTGGTCAGGTAGGGAGAATCGTTCCTGTAACTGCGCAAAAGGTAGCATGACCCCTCCATGGAGGATGTGCCGCAAATGAGTCACCCCCAAAGCCCGCCACCTATCCGCCTGATCTAATTTGCATAGTTCCGGATAAGCACGGTTATCCCAGATCGGACTAAATTTGGTATATCCCGTCACTTGTTGCATTTGTTTTGTCTTATCCCACACCTTCTGTAGGAGGCGATACGTCGGGTATCGCCGATTGGGTTTGGTGAACAGCTGAGCCTCCCACACCACTTCCTTAAACTAAATCTCCCTAAAACTGAGCTGGTAATATTCCCCCTGCCCATGCCCCCCTCCATGACTTTTCCTTTAAAATCAGTATTGCAACCCTCAATACCTCCCCTCATGCCAGGGTACTAGGTGTAGTCCTAGACTTTGACCTGTCCTTTCAGCCCCAAATCCAAGCGTTGTCAAAAGCGTGTAGACTTCCCCTCCGTAACATCTCTAAAATTCGCCCCTTTTAACAAATGAAACCACCAAGCTACTCATTCACTCCCTTATTATTTCTCGCCTCGACTACTGCAACTCCCTTCTCTTAGGCCTACCACTTCATAGGCTATCCCCTCTTCAGTCCATCGTGAATCCTGCTGCCAGGCTTGTTCACCTTACCAACCGCTCAGTGTCTGCCACCCCTCTCCACCAATCCCGTCACTGGCTCCCGATCACCCAGTGAAATAAATTCAAAATGCTAACCACAACATAAAAAGCCATATACAAATCTGCCCCGAGCTACATCACCAATCTTGTCTCCAAATATCACCCAAACCGTCCTCTCCGCTCCTCTCAAGACCTCCTACTCTCAAGTTTCCTTGTCTCCTCCTCTCATGCTCGTCTCCAGGATTTCTCCAGAGTCTCTCCCATCCTCTGGAATGCTCCACCTCAATCTGTCCGGCTATCTTCTACTCTAGCTGCCTTCAGGTGATCCCTGCAAAACTCATCTCTTTAGGAAAGCCTATCACACGTCCAACTAATCGTTGACCTCTTCCATCAGCTCATTCTCCACAGTTACAAACTTTTGTGCAACCTGCCCCACCCTTTTAGATTGTAAGCTCTTCTGAGCAGGGTCTTCCTAATCCTCTTGTATTTTATTGTATTGTAACTGTATTGTCTCCCTTTTATATTGTAAAGAGTTGTGTAAACTGTTGGCGCTATATAAATCCTGTATGAATTCTGTATAATATGGTAATAATCAGACATGGGAGTAAGTCACACATGTGCAAGTCTCAAGCAAGTCCCAAGTTACTGTGGAGAAAAGCAAGCAAGTCAAGTCGAGTCCCTGCTAGAAGTCAAGCAAGTCAAGTCATTTATTTTGGTCAAGTCACAAATCAAGTCAAAATACTGATCTACCCCGGTTTTCACCTTTAAATCAGTTAAAAGTCAGTGGTCAGGAAAGGTTTTGTTTTATTTTCAACATTAAAGCGGAGTTCCAGCCATTTACTCACCTGTCCAACGGTCCAGCGATGCGGCCGCCGGAAGCCTCGATCCTCTCCCTCGGCGCCGGCATCACTGCTGTGGGCACCCGGCTGTTACAGTTTGCGGCTTCACAGCCGGGTACCCACTGCGCATGCGCGAGTCGCGCTGCGCGCCGTGATTGGCCGGCAATCTTCTGGGACCTCTGACGTGTTCCAGAAGATTGCAGGGAGGGAGGGGGAGAGGAGAACTTCCACTCAGGGCGCCGTGGCGCTCCGAGCGGAAGTGGGAGCGGGTACCTGTCAAAACTAGGTACCCGTTCCCCCCCCCAAAAAATGACATGCCAAATGTGGCATGTCGGGGGGTCAGGACTCCCTAAAGCGGAAGTACCACTTTTGGGTGGAACTCCGCTTTAACAAAACTGCTTGGTGCTTTTTTCCTGGCATATTAAAGAAACACTTTGAATGCCCAAAGAGCTCAAAATCCTTCGTCCGGTCATGTTTCAACACCACAGTCACTAAAAACATGTTAAGTATTTCTATTGTTAAACAGCCAATGTCCTAAAAATCAGAACACACTGAGGTGTTTTAAGTGACTGTGGTGTCAGAAACATAACAGGCACATTAATTTTGCTTTAACACATCTTGAGAAAATGCAAATATTTAATAACTTAAAAAAGTAAAGTCATTTCGAGTCATATGTCTCAAGTCAAAGTCAAGTCTCAAGTCATGAATACCAAGTCAAAGTCAAGTCGAGTCTTTTATTAATTTTAGTCAAGCAAGTCTCAAGTCCTCAAACTGGTGACTTAAGTCTGACTTAAGTCAAGTCATGTGACTCAAGTCCCCCACCTCTGGTAATAATATAAGGAAGCCCAGGAGGATCTGGCATCAATGAGTGTTCACCAGTAAACACGTTTTTTTCTTGCAGTTTCATTGGATTTGATTTTATTTGATTCAGTTTTATTGCAATTTCATTCTCGCAGGCTTACAGCGTGCTTCATTATTCTTCATAATGCAACAATTTTAAAGTAAACAGGTTGTTTCTCAAAATAACACCAAAGAGAAACCCACCAAAGGAAGCCCAGTTTTGGAAGGAGGTATCAATAAACAGCCAGCAGATACCCCAACCATAAAAGCGCCCAGAAATTAGGAGGGGTCGGGCTTTTGTGCACGAATGCTTCAGAGCTGTTGTTGGATGTTTTGGTTACAGCTGTAAAGCCAATGGACAATGCCGGAAGACAGACTTCTTGACTAGTAAGTATTGTGGATATTGATAGTTACAAACACTTTCATTGGATCCTTTTTTTCCCCCAATGATGATGGGTCACGTCCCTCATATGTAGACATGTATAAGGATAGCCATGGACATTGCTGGCTTTTCTTTTGTAAACACCAATCTGACAATGTTTTAAATTAAAGAGAAAGTAAAGTCTGTTTTTTTTCCATAGCTGCAAAGTAAAGGCATAATGCGCTAGTATGCTAGTATGTGACACTTACCTGCAAAGGAAGCCCTCATCGTCCCTGCTGGAGGCCACATCCATCTTCGCCCATCTCCTTTCCTTGTCTGCCGACTCCAGCTGTGCTACTGCAGTCAGCATGCCAATTGCACGCTCCCTGAAAACTTGCGAGAGAAATAGGCCTTTTGTGTATATAGAAAAAGTCTTAGATCTTTGATTTCAGCTCATGAAAAATGGGGGCAAAAGCAAAAGTGTTGCGTTTATAATTTTGCTAAGTGTATAAATCATCAGTACAAAATAATCAAGTAAAACAAATATATATAATATATCGAGTGTCCAAAATGCAGGAACCGCACCCAATCACCAGTGGTATCAATTTAGAAAAGCCTGGATGAAAAGTGCAAATAACAATGGTGTTAAGTATCATATAGTGAAATAAATCAGTCCTTATACTTCAATGACTTCAAACTCAAATTTGTGCTTCACCAGTGTGCAGCTCACCTGAGAAAAAGGTCTTATAACTTTTTTTGGGCATACTGGATTTCTATTCCCACATGAGTGATGCAGAGTCCTCTGTTCCTCCTCTCAGCAGTCATGTCATGTAATGTTGATAGAGATCCATATAGTGTAGTAATTTATGTAATATTTATTAAAATAATCAGCAACTTACATTAAAAATTACACTCAAATATGAGTGTAACTAACAGCAGGGTCATATACAACTGAACTTTAGAGAATCTGAACTTCCAGTCTCAGCCGTGACCGGAAGTGACGTCACCCGACTCCTCCCGATGTGTTGCGTCACAGGCACATGACTTTTTCAATATAGTTCTGATTGTGATCAAGATACTGATCCATATAGACTTTATACTAGTAATGGCAGTGATTAGCCACTTATAGTGTGACTGTGATGGTGTGGCAGACAATCTGGCGCTAACTGACATCGTTTGGGAGGGACACTAACTGACACTGATGCCGCTAGTGACACTGATACAGTGATCACTGATAATACTGTACACCGACAATATACTAATGACACTGGCAGGATGACAGGAGTGATCAGGAGGGCAATCAAGGGGTTAACTGCGTGCCTAACAAGTGTATGTGTGCTGCTTTTACTTACAGATCTGCCTGGGTCTCTCCTTGTTTTCAGTTCGGAACTGTAACTGAAAGCGGAGAGAAATCCAGCCAGAATTTGTGTGTTGTGTAGACAAATACACAGATCTCTGTGCTGAGATTGGCCACGGCCAATGAGCCGGTATATAGCCAAAATCATTGGCTGTAACCTGCTGACAAAGTTATGCTGGGTCACAGCACAGATCAGTAGGAGGGGCGCACATGCACGCCTCTAAACCAGGAAGTTCACTGCAAGGTACAGGTATGACGTAGTGCCAGGGAGAGCCACCGGCCAACAGTAAATATACTTCTGGCAGTTGGCAAACAGTTATAAAGAGGTCTAATATAGCTCTCGTTTTGTAGGCCACTTCCATATAGAATTGCTCTGCCCTAGTTCTCTATGTCTCCCCCCCCCCCTCCCACCACTCCGCCCATGTCTCCTGTCCCACAAGGAGACCCGAGCTACAAGCATGGCTGGCCAGAGTCCCGGACAAAGCCGGAATTGGCATTTATCGGTTCTCTGATGTAGGTACCCAGAAACTACGTCACAACATCATTCCAGTTTACTTGGCTGCCAATTATGGATGATCGAACTTTTGAAAAGTTCGGTTCGACCAGAACACCCGAACTTCCCGAAAGTTCGGTCCGGATTTCAGAACCCCATTGAAATCAATGGGACCTGAACTTCGGTAATCAAAAAACACCATTTTGAAGCCCTAAAACCAAATAAATGCCCCTAAAAAGTGCCTAGGGTTCTGGGTCATGCACCAGGGACTATTAATCACACCAAAAAAAGTTCTTAAAAATTGTCATTTTTGAAAAAAATTTTGGAAAAAAAAAAAGAGATTTCTGTGAAGTTTTAGCTCTGTAGCATGTCCAGAACCAGAAAAAAAAAGTTTGTTTGTATTAGAATTGCAGTAGAGCAGGATAGTGGCTTCGCTATTTTCACACCCGGCTTTTTGTTGCGGGCGTTTATAGGGCTTTTTTGTGGACGTGTTTGGAGGCAGGCATGACATCTGAACTTCTGTGTAGGGGTATATATACACACACACACATATATGTATATATACACATACACACATATAGGTGTGAAAGTAGCAGAACCCTATGCCTGCGCTAATGAAATAATTAACAGGCATAGGACTTCGCTCCTATCACACCTATATGTGTGTATGTGTATAAATACATATAAGTGTGTGTGTATAAATACCCCTATACAGAAGTTCAGATGTCATGCCTGCCTCCAAAGACGCCCAAAAAATGCCCAAAAAAATGCCTGCTACAAAAACGCCCAGGTGTGTTGTTGCAGTCGTTTTTTATTTGGCATTTTTTGGGCGTCTTTGGAGGCAGGCATAACATCTGAACTTCTGTATAGGGGTATATATACACACACACTTATATGTATTTATACACATACACACATATAAGTGTGATAGGAGCGAAGTCCTATGCCTGTTAATTATTTCATTAGCGCAAGCATAGTGTTCTGCTACTTTCACACCTATATATGTGTATGTATATATATATACATATATGTGTGTGTGTATATATACCCCTACACAGAAGTTCAGATGTCATGCCTGCCTCCAAACACGTCCACAAAAAAAGCCCAATAAATGCCTGCTACAAAAACTGCCAGGTGTGAAAGTAGCGAAGCCACTATCCTGCTCTATTGCAATTCTAATAGAAACTATCTTTTTTCTATGGCTTTCTATGGCAGTCACCCTGACATGGAAGGGTTTGGTCACCCTGCCATAGCAGTCAGAGTCAGTTAACCCTACACTACACTACAGTCACCCTGACACTTAACACTTTCCCTACAGAAACTAGATTATTAAATCTAACTATGGTGGAAAATAGTACCCTAACTACACTAGATAACCCTTTCCTCACACTAATAATTGCTAAATGACACTTTGAAGCAGGAGTAACAGAACTGCTTCCACTCTCTTCCACGTCCCTGTATTACAATGCTAGAGACTTGGCGGGGCTATGTTATATACTTGGGGGCGTATTCACTACTGATTGGCCTCTGGACCCCCTAGTCACTCCAATCACATTCCTAGCATCCTCCTGCCCCCTCAATTGGCTTTTACTGATGGTTCTGGTCCAATCACGGGCTTTTAAAGCCCAGTTCCTGTCCCATTGCATTTTGGTCGGTTGTGGTTGCCGAATTCCAAACTTTTTCAGCAAAAAGTTTGAAATTCGACCGAATTTTGAACAGTCAATGTTCGGGTCGAACCGATGGTCGACCCGAACCGTTCGATCATCCCTACTGCAAATGACGCCGATTTAAAAAAAATCCAAAGTATTCAAAAATGCAGATATTGGAATTTTTAATACTTTTAAGTGCAGAGGAGGGACTTGGGATCTTTTAGACCACCGATCCCTCCATAAAGAGTACCTGTCACTGCCAATCCTGTCACAAGGTATGTTTACATTCTTTTTGACAGCAATAAAAGTAATCAGACTTTTTTTTTTAAAAAAGGGGACAGTGTAAAAAAAGAAAAAATAAGAGAGAGAGAAAAAAAAAGTAAAGCCCCCCCCGTCCCCGCGTGCTCATGCATGAAAGAAAACGCATACGTAAGTCAGGCCTGCAAATGTAATCAGTGTTCAAATCACACATGTAAGGTATCACCGCAATCGTCAAAGCGAGAGCAATAATTCTAGCAAAAGACCTCCTCTGTAACTCTAAACTGGTAATCGTTAAAATTGTTTAAACCATAGTGTATGGAGATTTTTAAATACCGTAGTTTGTCGCCATTCCACAAGTGTGCGCAATTTCAAACACTAACATGTTAGGTATCTATTGACTCAGCGTGATATCATCTTTCACAATATACAAAAAAATTGGACTTACTTTACTGTTTAGTTTTTTTTTTTAATTCAGTGAAGTGTATTTTTTCTGAAAAAATTTGCTTTGAAAGACCTCTGCGCAAACACAGTGTGACATAAAATATTGCAAAGACCGTCATTTTATTCTCCACAGTCTTTGCTTAAAATATAATGTTTTGGGGTTCTAAGTAAAAAATACTGATTTTAACTTGTAAACAACAAATGTCAGAAATAGGCTTGGTCCTTAAAGCGGAGTTCCGCCCAAAAGTGGAACTTCCGCTCTTTTGTTTCCGCCCCCCCTCCGGTGCCACATTTGGCACCTTTTAGGGGGGAATGAGTACCTGTTTTGACAGGTACCCTGCCCCGCTTTCGGGATACTGCGCCGTGGCGCCGTCCCTGGGAAGCTTGGCCCCCTCCTCCGCCGCCGAGCCAGTAGGAATGTGCTTCGCCCATGCGCAGTAGGGACCCCCCCAGTGAAGCCACAGGGCTTCACTGCCGTGTTCCCTTCGTAGCAATGGTGGCGGCAGCACTCAACAGTCGATGTAAACGTTGGCTGTGGTGCCGACATCTCTGGACTCCAGGATAGGTAAGTGTGCTAATATTAAAAGTCAGCGGCTACAGTATGTGTAGCTGCTGACTTTTAATTTTTGCAGGGGGAGGCGGAACTCCGCTTTAAGTAGTTATAGTGTTTTTTACCCCAACACTTCATATTCCTGATATGTGCCTGCTGTACCATTTCTTGTATGAAAAAGCCCCCAGTTCTCTTTATATTTCTTCCTTTGTGTGAAATCCCTGGTGTCCCTGCCAGGTCCTCTGCTTTCCTATTAGAAACTGACCACACTAAGCAGGAGAGCACACCATGGTCAGTTCTCTAGCAATGCTGGAAACTGAGCCTGCTCTCCTGCAATGATCAGACTTGTCCTGACACGCCCCCCTGCACAGCCATACACTGGGAAGCTCAGTGTACTGCTGTTTCTTCTCCCCCCCATCTCTTATGCAGCTGAGAACAGAGAGAATGTAATGACTTAAAAAAAAGGAAAAAAGTATTTATAATGTATTTTTATATATTTTTCCAAAAATGTTTTGCCTTTCATTTCTATTTTAAAGTGGGTTGTTTTACAAAGTGATCGTTTACAAACACTTTAAGGTGAGGTTCCAGAGCATCACCATTGAAATCTATGGAAGCGTTGATGCTCCATGAAAGGGACATGCTGCTTAATTTTAAACACAAGACAACATTTCTGTAGCATGTTGATAAGGAGGAAAGAAGGAACCAGAGAAGGCAAAATTTAAGCAGAATAAAATCTAAGCAGCTGGGAAAATTGCGACACGGTGGGAAGACGAAGCTGTTTACATCTCTGGTATGCTGTGTTTTCATCCAGCTTCCTTACTAATTATTCTTGTTTCCGAAGTTCCACTGTTGTAGTTTTCAGCGCACACATAACATGTAATTATACACGAGCCTGTTCCGTGTCAGCCTGCACGGCTAATGCGCCTTTCATTCATCCGCATCGCTCTGATTGCCGCCTAGTACTGTTAACTCTTCAGCAGCAAAAAAAGGTTCTTTATGGGAGAACTCCACCCTAATAGTGGAGTAATGTAAAGTATATGGTATTTTCTACATGTGTTTCGGTTACCCATTTGGAAAAAAAAAATTACTCTCTATCGTCATGCTTCTGTGGGTTCCATACAACATACAGTTGTGTTCAAAATTATTCAAACCCCACTGAAATTGATTGTTTTGGCCAGGTTGACATTGCTTTTGATCATTCAGTCATCCTGCTTACAATTAAATCAAAGAGGCACGTGTTATAACATAACAATTATAATGAAATAACCACAAATGTCTTTTCTGTGCTCACATCATTATCAGTTTTATTCAACCCCCAAGTGACATTCAATCTTAGTACTTAGTACAACATCCTTTTACAGTTATAACAGCTTTTAAACGTGAAGCATAGCTTGACACAAGTGTCTTGCAGCGATCTACGGGTATCTTCGCCCATTCGTCATGGCCAAAAGCCTCCAGTTCAGTCACATTCTTAGGCTTGTGCACTGCAACTGCTTTCTTTAAGTCCCACCAGAGGTTCTCAATCGGATTTAAGTCTGGTGACTGTGATGGCCGCTCCAAAATGTTCCAGCCTTTAATCTGCAACCATGCTCTAGTGGACTTGGAGGTATGCTTGGGATCATTGTCCTGTTGAAAGGTCCAACGTCTCCCAAGCCTCAGGTTTGTGATGGACTGCATCACATTGTCATCCAATATCTCCTGCTACTGAAGAGAATTCATGGTACCTTGCACACGCTGAAGCTTCCCTGCACCTGCAGAAGCAAAACAGCCCCAAAGCATGATTTACCCCCGCCATGCTTCACAGTAGGCAAGGTGTTCTTTTCTTCATAGGCCTTGTTCTTCCTCCTCCAAACATAGCGTTGATCCATGGGCCCAAACAGTTCTAATTTTGTTTCATCAGTCCACAGAACACTATCCCAAAACTTCTGTGGTTTGTCCTCATGACTTTTGGCATACTGCAGTCGACTCTTCTTATTCTTTGGAGACAGCAAGGGGGTGTGCGTCTGGGTGTTCTGGCATGGAGGCCTTCATTACGCAGTGTGCGCCGTATTGTCTGAGCAGAAACTTCAGTACCCACATCTGACAAATCTTTTCTCAGTTCCTCAGCAGTCACAAGGGGACTTTTCTCCACTCTACGCTTCAGGTAGCGCACAGCAGTCAAAGTCAGCATCTTCTTTCTGCCACGACCAGGTAGCGTTTCAACCGTGCCCTTTGCCTTGAATTTGCGAATGATGCTTCCTATGGTGTCTCTTGGTATGGTTAACATCTTTGCAATCTTCTTATAGCCATTGCCCTTCCTGTGAAGAGTAATCACCTCTTCTCTTGTCTTCCTGGACCATTCCCTTGACTTCACCATGTTTGTAACCACACCAGTAAATGTCTAGAAGGAGCTGAGTATCACAGTCATTTTAAAGCTGCCTAATTGGTGCTTATTAGGCTTTATTGCTACTCCCTGACATCCACAGGTGTTTTCAATACCTGATTGAAAACACTTCAATGAACCTCTGTTCTTCAGAGTGGTAGTCTTCAAGGGGTTGAATAATTGTGTCAATGAAGAATTCACAAAAGCAACATTTACTACTGTATTACAAAACCAATTGATGTCATTTTAGTTGCATATGGTTCTTTAAGAAGTCCTTGTAGGATTTCATTCTGAATACAATTACAAATGTACACTAAATTCCCTAAAACCCTTTACAGCATTGGGGGTTGAATAAGTTTGAACACAGCTGTAGAACCCTTTACATGTAATTAGGGATGAGCCGAACAAACTTGGGATCAGTTCAAGGAGGTTCGTTCAAACACTTCAAAAGTTCAGATGCTGAATCTGAACACCAATGGGAGCCAGAACTGTCAAATCAATTTTCTCAATTTTTAGGGCTGGTTCACACCTTTTTAGGGCTGGGAAGTGTTCCTGTGCTGTTTCTATGTGGTGCAATTTTTACCCCATTCATTTGAACAGGCTGAAATCGCACCAAGAGTACTTTTAAAAGCACTGCAACTGGATGGCATGTGTAGCACTGCCCCTTAAGGACTGCCAGATTTCACATATTCAGGTTCCCTTGAGTTACCATTAGCAACCTTGATATGCACATTCTCTCTCTTCTCCTTCCCGACTCGTCCAATAACCAGTCCAAAGGTATGTGGTTGTTTTTGTGTTTTCTTATAAATTAGGGATGGGAGAAGGGAATAGTGGGATACTCCGAATTACTGATTCACAATGTTGGAGGACCTCTATCTTTAGATACAGCCAGGCTGTTGATTCACCCTGCCACTGAGGTGAATTTAGTTTTGAGTCTCTTTCTTAAGACGACTTGATAAACTATGTGTTATCTTTAGGACACTCTCCTCAGTATCCTCTCTCTTGACTGCCGAAACCCATCCTGGGGTAGCCCCCCTCAGGTCAGGCTCCTTGACACGAGCCCCTGTACTCTTGATGCTGTTTTTCAAGGGTCTCCAGTGTCTCCCCTCCAGTCAGCTTTCCTGGACCTTTGGGTTCAGCTCTATTCCTCTGGCCCTCAGGACGACCTCCTGCAACCACGTGCCACTGCTACAAAGGAGGAGGCAGAGGCCCCCTTTCCTCCGGGACTCTGCTCTCCAGCCAAAGACCCCGCAGCACATGTGCTCCTGGCTTGTATACAGTATCCCAGAATGGACTGAGGCGACACGCCTCTGCTAATCACCAGGACTGTATCAAAGCCTATGCATCCATTCGTCAGGTTTCCTCCCACTGTCCAACATGCCTCCCTATCGGACCAGTGTGAAGCACTCTCTAGACACAATGAATCGCATACTGAGCACAATGAGCAGACCTCACTAACAGATCCTGCTCTCTGGTAAGCAATGAGCAATAGAGATTTGCCTGCAGCCCCTATAGTAAGTAGACAGAGCCAAAAACTATACTCTCTCACTAGCACCTACCTAGGAGGGTGCTACACATGATACTGCAGTACCATGCAATCTAGTGAAAGCAAGAGCACTGTGTTTTGGGTGTCTTTAGGATTATATTGACACTCGTAACAGATTGCACACCTAGTGTGCAGTAAACATACATGGAATGCCCTAAAAGCAGAACTTCACTTACTACAGGAAGTAGTTCTCTCTCTCTTCTCTGCAAGTATTGGAGGTTGTTAGGGGTTCCTTTAGCTGTGGCTGATTGACCTCGCATCTTATGGTGCCAGGTCTTGCCAGAACCAGTGGGATGACAAAAATGAACATTCATCTGTCTGTGGTATTCTGACCACCACTGAAAGAAGTGAAATATTCCTGTTGACCACCAATGCAAGGGGATTTCTTCCCACTAACCTCTGATAAATTAATTTTTGCAGGAGTTCCTTGAGACCTGAAAATCATTTCAAGGGTTCCTTTGGTGTAAAAAGGGTGAGAAAGGCTGGCATAGACGCTGCTGCTCCAGTGACCTTCATTTGCAAAGCATGCTCTGATCAGACAAGATGGAGAGCTTGACATCACCACATGCCTCTTCACCCTATCCAATCAGCGAATGCTTTGCATTTAATAGGAAAATATCAGGCGTTCTCAGAATGGCGGTTGTACTGAGCAGTGGCTTACTAAATTCAGAATTCAGCATGGCAGCTGTTCGGCATGGGATCTGGAAGCTAGTGGAGATCACTGAAATAGCGGTATCAGTGTTCATTGGTGTCTTCCACTGGTTCTGCCAAGTGGCATAAGACCAGGAAAAATGGAGACACCATAAGATAGGAGGTCAAGCAGCCACACCTCAAGGAACCTCTAACACCCTCTGGAGGAACTCTAGGGTTCCTCAGAACTCTGGTTGAGAATCCTTGGTCTATACAGTGAGTTCCAGCTTCTAGAGCAGAGTTCAGTGGAACTCAAGGGTTCCTCCAGGGGTTGCTAGGGGTTCCTTGAGCAATGAGCAATTTCTGCCTCTCAGATAAGTTCCCACTGACACAATTGCTTTTTTTTTTTTTTTAGCTAACTGTAAGAGGGGAAATCCTTCCCTATCTCCGAAGACGTCACCGGAAGTGACGAAACGCGTAAGTTTGGAACGCACAGCGTGGTGACGTGTGTCGTAGGTGGAACGCAAGCCAGAAGTCCTCCCACTTGCTTCCACGCTGATCGGCTTGCATGAAACACACGGTCACAAGCAGCCATACCTAGGCTGCATTCGGGAGAAACAAACCCAGATCTCTTTTATCATTAGTCTTTGCTGTTTTTTTTGCTTTTGCTTGCATGAAGCCTTGTATATTTTTGCCCAATTGGGAATAAAAACATACTTGAAGATATCACACTATTTGGAGCTCCTTCTCTTTTTTTCCATATCTTTTTTTCTGGCACGAGGGAAGAGGAGACAGAGGGAGATCCCATCACCCCATCCACCTGAAACAAGCCATAAAGAAAGTTCTCTCTAGCCTGGACGGCTATACAAGCTTGATTGGTCATGGTGCTATAAGACACACATGACCCACAACGTCTGGTAAGTGATTGAATCTTACCTTTGTCACAGTGATATTACAAATATTGGGATTATTACTGAGTGGACTGAGTAATCATCGCACTGAGCACTTGCACTTTTTGTTTGGAAGGTTGTACAAAGGACTCGCTTTATACTGTACATTTACTGCAATTTTTTATATATTTTTTTGAAGTTCGCACAAAGGAGTCACTTTATATTATATATTTATTGGACTTTCTGAATTTTGGACTTTTTATATTTATTGATGTTATACGGAAATAAGATTCACTATTTATATATTATATTTGTTATATATATTAATTTATGAAATTTAGTATATTCACCTTAATTGCTATCAATTGAAAGCAAGCGCTATAGGTAGCCTTTTAGACTACTTACCTGCAAACATCTTTTATTTTCTATAGCAGCTGCTACGAATACACATAATTTTAACATATTTATTCACAAAATCAACTTTATTCACAAAAATATTTTTATTATTTATTTCACATATTTATATATTAAACACGTGGCGCGGGGCATATACACTAGTATATTCCTTACAAAACCTTCCCAATGACCACAAGTGTAAAGAGCACTCTTCCTACTGGAAATCTCACTAATGTGCAGCATCATGAGTTGTAGTATTTTTTAGCAGGGATTCATTGAGACTGAAACATTATTTCAAGGGTTCCTCTGTGGTGAAAAGGTTGAGAAAGGCTGTTCTAGAGCAGTGTTTCTCAACCTTTTTTCAGTTGCGGGACCCTTTAGAATTCTGCACAATCTCGAGGCACCCCATTCTAAAATGTAAAAAAAAAAACCCAAAACGAATAGTTTTACATAACGCAGCAACATCCATACACATGGGCCATCCAACATTAGAAGTGATTTATTCCTCCACAATTGCAAACTGGTACTGACTAGTATTCTAGCGTTTCTCTTCTCCTTCAGTGTCTCTTCTTCTACTTGCCAATGTGACCCCAGTGCTGATGGAGAGGGGAAGAGTAAACAAGGATGCTATGCAAGTCCTCCTTCGTTCTCCTTATCAACCAGTGATGTAATTGGTTGTCAGGATGCCAGTGGCTTGACCTGAACGGTGCCCAGAGTTGCAATACTGCAAAGTTAAAACCTGTGGCAATTTGTTGCAATTTATAGGCATTTTGCCGTGGCACCCCTGAAGAACCCAGGAGGCACACCAGGGTGCCACGGCACCCTGGTTGAAAAAGGCTATTCTAGAGGGATCACACAGGTATGGTATATGTATAGTTACATTAGTCCATACTGGAACAATGTAACTATGTAAAAAAAAACATACCTGGAATTCTTCTTTAACCACTTAAGCCCCGGAAGATTTTACCCCCTTCCTGACCAGGGCCTATTTTGCAATTCGGCACTGCGTGAATTTAATGGACAATTGCGCGGTCGTGCGATGCTGTACCTAAACGAATTTTGCGTCCTTTTTTTTCCCACAAATAGAGCTTTCTTTTGGTGGTATTTGATCACCTGTGCGATTTTTTGATCATGCGCTATAAACAAAAAAAGAGCGTCAATTTTGCAAAAATAACAATATTTTTCACATTTTTTTATATGAAATCCCCCCCCCCCAAAAAAATGTAAAATTTTTTAACATTTTAGGCCAATTTTTTTTTTTACCATATGTTTGGTAAAAAAAAAATCGCAAAAAGCGTATTTTGATTGGTTTGCGCAAAAGTTATTGCGTTTACTAACTAAGGGAAAGATTTTTGTAATTTTTGTTGTTTTTCTTTTAACGCGTAATGGCGGCGATCTGCGATTCTTTTTGCGGGACTGCGACATTGTCACTGGGGCAGACAGATCGGACTGTCATTTTTTACACTTTTGGGGTTACCAGTGACATTACTACAGTAATCAGTGCTATACATATGCACTGTTACTGTAAAAATGACACTAGCAGTGAAGGGGTTAACTTTTTTTGAGAGGGAGGGGTTAAGTGTGTCCCTAGGGGCGTGTTTCTAACTGTGATTGGCTGTGGCTTGATGTGTAAGAACAGTGATCAACGGTCCTACATAGTAGAACTGTTTGATCACCATTCTTACACAGGGGAGACTGACAGGCGGCTTTGTTTACATCAGCCGCCTGCCTTTCTCCCGCTGTCAGGGACGATCGCGAGTGACCGGCGGACATCGGGTCCGCCGGCCACACACGCGGGGGGGTCCATGACCGAGCGGGAGCGCGCATCCGGCGGCGTGCGCTCGCTCCCAAAACTCTTACAGGCTAGCGACATAGCCCTACGTCGCTTTGCCTGTGAGGGGCTGACTGCCGACGTAAATAATCGTGCGGCGGTCGGCAAGTGGTTAAAGCGGAATTCCGGCCACAAAATCGAAAAAATCTATTTTGGGCCATCCGCTTGCTGAGTGTCACCTGAAAAAGAAATGGATGCTCCCGATTTTTTTTTTTTTTGTTCACTTACCTTGTTATAGAAGAAAATATGCTCACCTTCCTTCCACTTCCTCACTCTGCGGCCGCGGCCCGCGGCGGCTCTTCCGGCTTGCGATGACTCCTGGGAGCTGAACGTCTTTGCTCCCAGGAGTCAATGCGCCTGCACTGGCCCCGCTCGTCACTTCCGGTGCAGTCGTGGCATTCCCTGCTAAACAGCTTCTGGGCATCCCGGCGCAAGGCTTTCTGGGACTCCGACGTCACCGAAGAGGACGCAGAAGTGGACGTGCTGGCTTCAGCTGCCCACACCTGAGATGGCAGCGCTGGAGAAGAAATTTTCAAGGTAAGTATTTCTTCTTAAAGGTAAGTGCGACCCGGGACAGTTCAGAGGCTATCCATTGTGGAATGTACTAGCCCTGACTGTATTTTTATCTAAATTTCACCCCCCCGAGGCCGGAACTCCGCTTTAAGATTGTTTGACTATGTAGTAGCTTAGTCCTCTTTTGCTATATTGCGGAGATGTGTGAATATAACTTGCACGACGGGGGCGGGGGTGATATGGGTTGCCGGCTAAGCTGTGACTCTACTTTGCCCCTTTAAACACAATCCAGGGAATACGGAGTGATTTTCGCAATTGTGCAGAAATAAACAGCTTTAGGAAATGACATATTTAGCTGTACACAGCAAATCCTTTCCACAGGCCGGCGAGGGCAGCTGGGTCATCTCCGTTCGGCTAATGGTCGATAATTTGTGATATAACGTCAGAGATCCTCTCTGGCACGTCAGTGCGGCTCCCCTGTGTTACATGGGTCACGCTGCTAGAACGATTTAATGGGCATATTATCGCTTGTTGAAACAAGCTTTTCTTCTTTATAGAAAATGAATACGGAGAAGGTGTCATTCAGAGAAATCGAATTCCAGTTGTTGCTTTTAGGCGTTGGGCATTTTTGACAAAGAATATCTTATCCTTTAAAGGCAACCTGTTCTTTATTTGCGCAGGGAAAAGCAACATGTTCACGTTAATGATAACCACACAAGATGCTTATACTCATCTTTCCTTTGCTTCCAAGTTTCTCCTTTGGCCTCGTACACCCACGCGAGGGCCGCGCATGGACACAGTCGCTACTCCCAATTTTACTTCCATGTGGGTGTATTTTCCCGAACGCAGATGGTGTGAGTCCGCGGACACGCAGTGAACCTAGTAAAAGCTTCAGGTCCATACGCTGGCTTGTACAGCTCTGTCTGGTGGATTACATCCAGGATGCAGGCTGGGTGAAGAGTCCATCTAAATTGCTTACAATATCTAAGAGCAAAGGTAGTGAACTGCAAGCTGCACATGGAGCGATCCTGGACATCAAAGGCCACACCCAATGCCAGAGGCGTAACTAGATCCTTCAGGGCCCCGGTGCAAGAAACCATGAAGGGCCCCCCGGACCCCTGGCCGGGGCCCTTTCCTTCAAGCCTGGGGCTCTTCCCACGGATCCTGGGGCCCTTTACTCTCATTGCGGGGGCCCTTACCTTCAAGCCTGGGGCTCTTCCAACGGATCCTGTGGCCCTTTACTCTCATTGCTGGGGCCCTTTATTACGGTCCCTGAAGTGGGCCCCCTTCCTGCCATCTTGGGGCCTCCCCATGTTGGTGGAATGCCAGGGCCCGGTGGCAAGTGTGACCTTTGCGATCCTGGAAGTTCACCCACTGGTGTCAGTAGTTTTTATTTTTTGGTGTTTTAATTGTATTATTTTTTATCATTTTATTTTAATTTTTTACAATGTCACTGACTATGACTATGTCCATTCAGAAAAGGAAGGAGCTGGTAAATTACATACCTACCGACCCCCTTCCTGGTTCTCTATTGTGACACATCCCCTGCAGGAGCCGGCAGGAGAGGGAAGGGACCACAGTGGGGGGGGGGGGGACCAAGAGAGCACACAGGGGCCCAGAGACAGCAGAACACAAGTGAACTGGATAGGAGGAGTGGCGGGGGCAGCATACAGAGGAACCAATCTCTTCCATTTTCCTCCTGAGGACAGTGATTTCTCTACATGCTGCCCCTCCTATCCAGGTGTACAGGGGAGCCACACAGGCCCCCTGGAGCATGGGGCCCGGTTGCAATTGAAACCCCTGCAACCCCTGTAGTTACGCCTCTGCCCAATGCATTTCGTACCAAGCCCTGTGGGTGGGTGAGGCGAAACATGTAAAAGTGTGGCTGGGATGGAGATAAGCTGAGGCTACTATCACTTCTTTAATTTACGAGGTTTGCGGCTTGCGGTTCACTTTCTTTGTTTGGGGACACGCACTCACTCAGATCCGCACTCGCATGGAAATCAAATGATTGCAGAAAAAAAGAAAGTCTGGCGCATTAAATGATCAGTCCCAAAAGTCCATCCAGGTAAACAATAATACAGTGGAATAATAAACAGTTCAAAAATGTCCAAAAAAATAGGTGGTAACTGCTATGGAAGAGCTCATGTTCACTGTAAGACAGTGGATAAACAAGGGAGATCAGCCTGTCACATCAGCGTTCGTGGATAGCCACTGCTTTGTTTCATGACAGCTGAGCCTAGTGTTCCCTCGAGGCTCAACTGCCTATATATATACCACCATAAACATGATCTCCCCCATGGCCAGATGAGGGAACACACATGCTTGGAACGCTGCTTCCCATTGGGGCACTTGTGCATGCTCACTCCCGAGACCTGCTGCTGTGTCCATTGACACAGAGAGCAGGACTTTTCACTTGGTTTATTGACAGCACAGGAAGGCAATGGGGAGAGAACAGTTGAAGACATGCACAGCGCTGGATTGGATGAGGGCCCAGGTAAGTATAAGGAGGAGTGAGGGGGGGGATGCTGATGCAAGGAATGCATTAAGGTAAAAAACGTTTAGGCTTTAGAACCACTTTAAGTACACCATGAACAAGGCTTTAGACTATTGGAAGCAAAGAGAAATACCTGGTACTTTGAGATATGGGAGAACATGTGGTTCAATTCATTTTAGTCACATGTGACAGCATTGGTTCTTGGTGATTGGCTGCAGAGAAACTGAAGCTGTCACATAAGAGAGTAAGCTCTACGTTGGTTACTCTGTTCACTTTTGGTGGATAAATGGAACAGCAGGAGAGTAAAACAAAGATGAGTATGTGCAGCTGGGGAGGTGTAGGCACAATCAGGACAAGCAAAGTCAGAAAGGCTAAGCTTAGATGTGCCGCAGACTTTGTCACCCCTCTGTAAAGTGATCCTTGATGGATTTGTTGCCTCCTCACTGCTTGTTTTAACCCTATAAATGCTTTGCCACCATGTTGCAAACATGTGCATTACCCTGTGTTGTAGGGTGGCTGTGGTGTAGTCCCATTCACTTGAATGGGTCGCATTCGGCAGTCGTACTGCCCGCGAAACTTGACCTGGGGTAAAATTTTTGCCATGTAACCTTGTCCAGCTGCTGTTGTAGCTTAAAGAAAGATTAAAACAACCCCAATTTTATTTATTTTTTTGGGACCCCAGGAGATGCTAAGCACAATGTACTTGTATGCACAGCATATTAGCAGACACACCTGGCAAGCAATCCCCTCCAGAGCTGTAGTGTCAGAGCTTCTGTTGGGCACAGGCACTGTGATCTTCTCCAGTTCTTCCTTCTGAACCTTAGGTTGCTTGATTAGCCTGGGCTGCAATGACTCTCAGCAGTCACATTATCATGACACAGAGCAGTGTTGTAAACGCACACTGAGCCGTGCATGGATGGCTTACTGTACATACACACTGGCAGGCAATTGAGACAGGTTCATGACAGAACAGACCAATATGGTGACAGCTGAGCAGTGTGTTGAAGCATTACCTCAGCTCTTGGTCTCTTGACGGTTCTCTTTGCAGGCCCTATGCTTAAATAGGAGCACAATCACCTTTCTTGAATTGACGGTAATATACTACCGTCATTCAGATGCAATTAACAAACACATCCATGTTTGCTCTGACCCATGTACTTACATTTGCTTCATATGCAGCTTATTACACTCAGCATCATATGGAGGCAAGATGACTTTCCTTAAAGTGGATGTAAACCCTAACATATACCCAGTGAAGTGAACAGCCACAGATAATACGGAGATTAAACACATCTCCCTACATAAGTTTTATTTGTATATCTGCTGTCTTCAGCTTTTTACACTGTTTAGAAAGTGAACATTGTGTTAGAATTGTTTCTTCCCGTTCCAGCACTGGGTGTGGAGTCTTGGCATACACTGTGTGACAGGTGATTGGAGGAAATGCACACACGGCCCCTCCACATAGGCAGAGGAAGGAAGAAGCATGCATAGCTGTGCTGTAAGTAGACCAGCTATCTGCTAGTCTATCTCTATGCACCCTCCCCGACACATATTTCCAGCGTCTTTTATCTCCTGTGTTGGAGAACTTGTCAGAAGTTATCATGCTGTTAACAGAGGAACGGAGCAGCAGAAAGACACTGGACTTTGGAGAGAGATAAGTAAACACTACTGATATACAGTATGTGCCCAGGTCAAACTTAACGAATGGGGTTTACATCCACTTTAATTTAATTACTTAACAATTTTTTCTTGAAATAAATAAAAAAAAAAACACAAAACTTAGTGCAAGATTGGATATAGATAATACAGTTCCTGCTCAATTTTCTAGGTTCGTAATTATGGAAAACTCACATTCTACAATTTGTCCTGTCCATGGGTGTTAATGGGGAGGTTAGGCTGCTCAGATGCCTTAATATTTCAAAGTCATGGTCATGGTTTACTTTTTCAGCACCTTTTGCACTTGATCTCATTCACACAAATGAGAGGGGAGGTGACATTTATAAGTTTCTTTTACAGAATGAGACAAGATGGCTTTTAGAGTGGGTAACAGGGAGGAGTTAATAATGATTCGAAGGGACCTGAGGATAAAAATTAGAAAGGCTAAGAAGAAATATAAAAGGAAGTTGGAGTAGAAACTCCAGCAAAACAAAGTGAGAGAGGTCTGGAGTGGCATGAGAACCATTACAGGTCTTTAGTCAGTTGGTGGAGGGACCGGGGGTGATGTGGAGAGGGCAAAAGAACTGAACCGTTTTTTTTTTAAAGGTTTGATTTGGAGTCCCTGGCTTTGACTTCCTCTGATTTAATATAAAGTTGTATGAAAGCTGAGTTGAGGAAAGTATCCTCCACTCCTCATACTAGATGTC
Organism: Pelophylax lessonae; assembly: GCF_965119305.1. Classification (NCBI taxonomy): domain Eukaryota; kingdom Metazoa; phylum Chordata; class Amphibia; order Anura; family Ranidae; genus Pelophylax; species Pelophylax lessonae. The sequence continues at coordinate 46,264,761 of NC_138776.1, forward strand.
CCTCCTCCTTTAGTGTGTGTTCTGATTCCCTCCTATTGAATACTTTCAGCTGTGGTTCTTTTTATGAGAACAACTCTACTCCTCATTCACAGGAAAGTGCACCAATGTCTTTTACAGCTGATCAGGTGGGTAGACAGTTGAGACTTAAGGCTGGAAAATCAACAGGCCCTGATGGCGTTAACCCCGGGGTGCTTAGGGCAATTGCAGACCAGCTTGGGGGTGTCCTTCAACAAGTCTTTATACTCAGCTTATGTCTACGAAAGGTCTCTGTGTTGTGCTTGTCCCAGTGCCGAAGATACCATGTCCTTGAGGCTCCAAGGATTACAGACCAGTGGCTTTGACCTCCCACCTTACGAAGACCTAGGTGTGACATTTACCACCCATGGTTAGTAAATATTTAGACCCTTTGCAGTTTGCTTACCAGCCGAGACTGGGAGTTGAAGATGCTATCAATTGAAAAGAGCCTGTGGGAACTTCACGTCCGGCTGCAGCACGGACGGATGACGCGAGTGGCGGCGAGACACGCCTCCCCTCTGACGCGTTTCCTCTGACGAGAATTCTTCCGAGATAGCTCCTCAATTAGCCAGCATACATTTGGACTCATGTAAGTGTAATTGCCTTATTTATTCAATAAATCGGGGGTAATGCACCATTGTTGATTCCATTGAATTCTTTTACATATGCGAATTGTGGAGTAATTTAAGAGAAAGATCACCACTCCATCTGCGGACCGTATGACTGATAGCCAGCTTAAAGTCACATCCTGGAAAGAGGAAAGTTTACTTCCAATGCCTAATATACCCTGCATCTGGTAAGAGGCCTTTGAGTGTGCTCACATGCTGGGTGAAGGTGATTGGGATAATTATTAACTTCGGTTCATGTGGATTAACATGCCATTTATATCCATATATCTGGTAAGAAGTTAAACCTGCTGGTGGTGGGATCGTTTCACGTGGATGTTTATTTAATTGAATCTTCAGCACAGAATATATCACACAAGTGTCACGGAATATCATTTATATATTTGATGGACATTGAGTTTGGAATTTTTGTATACACATGATATATTTATATTTATTGTATTGTGTTCAGAATCTAGGTTTTTATATTATTGATTGGGGACACATCCCAGTTTAGCGCACCAACCATTTTTCACAAATAGATTGTAGACTACCTGACCGCAGTATGTGCGTTTGCAAGACTGCGTGTCGGATAGGGTGATCAGCAATAACAGGGTTCCACAGGGAACAAATCTCTCTCCCTTTTTTTATACTGTCTATACCACTGATTTTAGTAACCAGACTTGACCAGACCAGAGTCTTGCCATCTTCAGAAGTTTTCTGATGACTCTGCAGTAGTATGCATGTATCAGGGATGGGGAAGAGACTGAGTATAGGACTGTAGTGGAGAACTTTATCACATGGTGTGAGGATAATCATTTGAATCTAAATGTGACAAAGACAAAGGATCTGGTTGTGGATTTGAGATGGAGGTGACCCCTATCCCCACCTGAGGAGTGGGTGTGGATGTAGTAGACAAGTATCTGGGGGTGCATAAAGAAAAATGCTGGATTGGAGCAAGGAACACGGAGGTGCTCTATAGGAAGGCCAGAGCCTCCTCAATTTTTTGAGGAGACAGGTCTTTTAACATCTGCCATACGATGCTGAAGATGTTTTATGAGTCTGTGTTGGCCAGCGCTCTTCTTTATGCCATGGCATGCTAGGGAAACAGGCTTAGGGTTGCCGCCACCAACAGACTCAACAAACCGATTGATAAGTCCAGTGATGTTGTTGGATTGGAGTTGGGGTCTTCAACAACAATGTTAGATAGGAAAATGTTGTCGAAGGAAAGTTCAATCTCACCCACTCCACAATACGCTGGTCAGTCTGAGGAGTACCAACAGTGATAGATTGTTACCACCACGATGCACCACAGAGCGACACAGGAAATCATGTTTGCCTGTGGCAGTAAAATTATATGAGGGCTACTGTGAAGCTTTAATCTGGTCTATGATCAGGATTTTTATGTAGTTTTTATAGTATGTTGGTCAGGGTTTTTTTTCCAGTGGGAACTCGGGGGAACACAGATCCGGCACCGCCAACACTAATTATATAAAATGACAAGGGTTATTGTGGTGTGCTGGATGATATATTGTTGCTGGGTTGGGGGGGCAATGGTTGCTAGGGTGGATCTATTGTTGAGTAAGGGTTCCATTATTTTGGGCTGCTGGACCATATATTGATGCTGATTGCTGGGAGAACTATTGTTGCTGGGTACATCTATTGTTGCTAGGGGGTATTTTGTTGCAAGGGGTATATTGTAGCTGGGGGAAACTATTGTTGAGAAGGGGTGCATTGTTGCTGGCTGCAGAGGATATATTTTACAGCATATTTTAACAAATTCTATACAAGTTACTTGGCACCACAAAATGATACGTGGTTCTGTATTCTTTAAGGGGTACTGGGAGGTGGGTAGGGGGCAGAGACAAGAGTTGACTTGAAATGGGGAGTTCCTTCACCTATTCTCTGAGAAAAAAAGCCCAGATGTTGGTATTATGTTAATTATTATGTGGGGAAATGTTAGAGAAAGTGGTGTTTTATTTGCATTTTGGTAGTTTGATTTTCTGTTTTCAATCTGTTATTTATTCTATGTTGTATTTTAATAGCATGGATGTTTTAGTAGAATGTAGTTTTAATTTGTTTTATTTGTACTAATTGCTGTTATTGCTCATTTTATGTGTGTCATTGTGCTTTGTTCTGTTCATTGTTGTGATCTTGTGTTGTCTTTGCTGAATGTAGCTGTACTGAAATAATTCCCCTTTGGGATTATTAAAGTATTCTGAATCTGAAGATGAATACAAATATTGAATGTCATCAAGTACCTTGCTTAAATAAAACATTAAAGAGGAAACCCAGAGATGGATATTTCTACATTTAACCAATGTAACTATGCATATACCTTACCTGTGTGGTTACTCGAGAAACTGGAAATCTGCTGCTCTGCTGCATTGTGAACACAGGAGGTTGTCCTCTCTGCAGAAGTACTATTGACCACTTGCCGACCACCTCACGGCTATTTACTGCGGCAGTCAGACGCTTACAGGCAAAGTCTGCCAAAAAACCTGTAGGGGGCGAGCGCGCGCTGCCCCCGGCGCGCTCCCGCCCCCTCTTGTTCCCTGCCTAGCCAGCGCGTGTGACCAGCGGCTTCCGAGGGCCGCCGGCCACCCGCGATCTCCCGCAGGAGAGGGAGAAAGACAGACGGCTGATGTAAACACAGAGGCGTCTGAAGTAGGCACAGAGGCTATGCGATCCTGCTATATAGGATCGCATGTCTCTGTGGTTACTTCACTAGCCACGCCCCCCTGACAGTTAGAATCACGCCCCTAGGGTCACACTTTGATCACCCCTTGATCACCGATAAAGTTAACCCCTTCCTTTTTACAGTAACAGTGCATTTGTATAGCACTGATTACTGTAGTAATGTCACTGGTACCCCCAAAAATGTCAAAAATGCCAGTAAAGGGTCCGATCTGTCCGCTGCAATGTCGCAGTCCCGCAAAAAAATCGCAGATTGGCGCCATTACTAGTTAAAGAAAAAAACAATAAAAATCTTTCCCATAGTTAGTAAACGCAATAACTTTTGCGCAAACCAATCAAAATACGCTTATTGCGATTTTTTTTTACCAAAAATATGTAGCAGAAAACAAATTGGCCTAAAATGTTAAAAAATTTTGATTTTTACATTTTTTTTTGAGAATTTCATATAAAAAAATGTGAAAAATATTGTTATTTTTTTTTTAAATTGTCACTCTTTTTTGTTTATAGCGCAAAAAATAAAAATCGCACAGGTGATCAAATACCACCAAAAGAAAGCTCTGTTTGTGGGAAAAAAGGACGTCAATTTAATTTAGGTACAGCATTTCCCTTAAATTCACGCAGTGCCGAATCGCAAAATAGTGCCTGGTCTTTGAGCAGCCAAATCCTGCGGGGCTTAAGTGGTTAAGAGAATGCTTTGCATTCTCTGATTGGACAAGGTAGAAAGTGTGATGCCACTTCTTCCAATCTCCTTGCATTCATTGAGAAAATGCAAAGCGATAGCTGATGACGTCTCACAGGTGGAAACACATTGGATGGAGCTTGGTGTACTGATTTCACATACCGTTGGTTGGATTGATCCGATAGCTTCCTATGTAGGTTTTAGATGTTTTTTTATGGATGATTTTATTGTTTTAAGAAAAGGGTAATATATTATTGGAGCTTCCTTTCCTTTTATTCTCTGCTGTGACTTGGAATGTTTCTTCCAGCTGCCCTTGCAGTTTGATGCAAAATTAAACCCAAATGTTTTTATTTTAATTGGATCCCAGGAGTCATAATGTGTTAGTTTGCACAGTATATGATCACATTATAACATACGCATCTGACAAGCGATCCCGTCCAGATCTTCTGTTGGGCGCAGGCACTATCATCTTGTCCCGGTCTTCCTTCTGAGTTCCGAACCTTGGCCACTTTGTTGGCTGGGGTGCAATGACGTCAATCAAAGTGCACAAATAAACCAGTACAATTGAGAGGGGTTCATGACAGAAGAGACCAATAGGGCAAAAGATGAGCGGGTGATGAGATAGTGTCTTAAAACAACACCTCGCCTCACCGGTTCCCAGCACAGTCTCTTGATAGTTCTTTTTGCAGGCCCTAGACTTAGATAGACGCACAATAAATTTTCTTGAATTGGCCTAATATACTATGGTCATCCAGATGCAGTTAACAAACATGTCCTTGTTCACTCGGACCCATGTAATTGCATTTTCTTCATATGCATTTTATCACACTCAGCATCATATGGAGGCAAGATGACTTTCCTTAACTTATTTACTGAACAATTTTAAAAACATGATAAAAAACTTAGTGCACGATTGCATATTGATAATATAGTTCTTGTCCAATCTTATAGTAGAATCAGTCCCAAAGAAGTGGATATGGTCCATAATTATGGAAAACTCACATTCCGCTAAGTAAAATAGTATGTTTATTAAACATGTATTGGTTTGCGGTATGCAAAAATTATAATACAAACATAATAACACAATAGGTGCCAATGGGCTATAGACCCATGTGAAGAAGTGAAAAATGGAACGAAAGGTGACAAAGTGAAAATGGTGACTTTTGAAACTCTGTCTTTTTGGGCTCAGGAGTGTGAGCTTGTTGAGAGAGAGTGTCTTGTCGAACTTCCGACGCGTTTCGGCATATTAGTATATTGCCTTTATCAAGGAAGCGGTGGAGAGTTCACCATATCTCGAAAATATATAGTAAGTACTATACTATATATATACTTACTATATATTTTCCAGATATGGTGAACTCTCCACCGCTTCCTTGATAAAGGCAATATACTAATATGCCGAAACGCGTCGGAAGTTCGACAAGACACTCTCTCTCAACAAGCTCACACTCCTGAGCCCAAAAAGACAGAGTTTCAAAAGTCACCATTTTCACTTTGTCACCTTTCGTTCCATTTTTCACTTCTTCACATGGGTCTATAGCCCATTGGCACCTATTGTGTTATTATGTTTGTATTATAATTTTTGCATACCGCAAACCAATACATGTTTAATAAACATACTATTTTACTGAGCCCTTAAAGTCCCATTTCCTTTGACCTGAGGCACCAAAAACTCTTCCAAATGTTTCCCCGGGACGTTGGCCACACCTACTAATCAGGTATCAGGGATCAAACTCCTTTTCTTTTAACTCACATTCCGCAACCTGTCCATGGGTGTTAATAGAGAGAATCCATTGCTCAAATCCCTTAATATTTCAAAAGGTGTGGTTTCCTTTTTCAGCACCTTTTGTGCTGGATCTCATTTACATAAATGAGAGGGGAGGTGACATTGATAAGTTTATTTTACAGAATAAAACAAGAAACATACAAACATTGAATTCCATCAAGTAATCTGGATTAAATGAAACATTAAAGAAGAATTCCAGGTATGGATATTTTACATAGATACAATTCACTGATCCGGCTTGAACCAATATAACTATACATATACTTTACCTGTGGGATTCCTCTAAAAGCTGGAAATCACTGTTGTATGCGCCGCTACTCCACTGCTCTCCACTAACTTCCAGGTCCCGTGCTGAGCTGCTGCTACATGGTGAACACAGGAGGTTGTCTGCTTGGCATGGGCACCATTTAGAGAATGCTTTCCATTCACTCAATGAATGCAAGCATTTTCACAGTGGACAACTGCAAAGCGTGACGCCATCTCTTCCAGTCAGTGGGCGCTTTGCATTTATTGAGAAAAAATAAAGTGATGATGATGTTCCATAGGACAAGACGTATTGGATGGAGCTCGGTGTACTGATGTCACATCCTGTTGGTTGGATTGATCCAATAGCCTCCTAAGTAAAATCTATCCTTTTTTTTACAGGTGATTTTATTGTTTTAAGAAAAGGGTAATACAGCATTATATTGGAGCTTTGTTTCCTTTTAGTCTCGGATGTGACTGGGAGTGTTTCCACTAGGTCTACGGATGGAGGAGGTTATAATAATCACCTAATACCTTCATACTCCAACAAACTACATATTTTCTGAATGCGTTTTGATCTCTTTTATGCAGGGAAGCCCTGCATGCCGGTGAGTTTTCACTTTGGGTTTTGGTGGCGGTGGTATTTCTACTCCACATGCATTTTCCAAGTTGCTGTCACAAATGCAATAAGATTGGAGGTTCCTTCCCATTTTCCTTTTAACCTCTCTGGCGGTATGATTGTTTTGGATTCTAGGTGCTGAAAGCGGTACAATTATTTTGCATGTAATTCTAAATGACGAGCAGCCCAAACCAACTATTTACATATGATTTTTTTTTTTACTGTGCGTTCTTCTTTATAACATCTCGGGTATGATAAAGTTTAAAACACAAAATCACAAATTATAATATAATAAATGACCATAAATAAGTTAAAGTATATATATATATATATATATATATATATATATATATATATATATATATATACTGTGTCTATATATATATACTGTGTCTATATATATATATATATATATATATATATATATACTGTGTATATATATATATACATATACTGTATATATATATACACACACACATATATATATATTACAGTAAAACTGCAGGAAAGGGCATTGGGGGGCAAACTAATGTCAATTTATTTCATTTTGTATTGTAATCAGTGTGTTTGTGTGTATACGTTTTTGAATTTGCCGCCGGTTCCACCCCCGTGCGAGTGTCACGTCGTAGGAGACGGAAGCCGCAGCACAGAGCATCGGGCTGAAGATCCGGACGCCGCACACAGCCGGGATACATCGCTGGATCCCGATGACAAAGTAAGTAACCCCTCTTTCAGGATCCAGCGATGCTCCTGGCGGTACCCCGAGTGTGGCTCGGAGTTACCGCTAATTGCACTGAAATTTAACCCTGAGCCACCTCGGGAATACCGCTAAGGAGGTTAAAAAGTGCACAGTGGAGATTGCAGTTTCACTTTTGGTGCTGCACTTAACACTTTTGGGGGTGATCCAGTAATGTATGACATCTTTAGGACCTTTACAGCATTCTCAGTGGGGATAATCTGGCAGATACACCACCTTCTCTTCCTCCTCTCTACAATTTGGAATGTGGATGATTAGTTCCATATTTGTAGTAATAACATTTGAATGTGTTTTAAATATGTTTCTGTAGATATCTATGGATAGTAAGTAAGTCTCCTGTATGTGTACTCTGCCTAGAGCAAAGATCCTCAAACTACGGCCCTCCAGCTGTTGCGGAACTACACATCCCATGAGGCATTAGAAAACTCTGACATTCACAGACATGACTAGGCATGATGGGAATTGTAGTTCCTGAACAACTAGAGGACCATAGTTTGAAGACCCCTGGCCTAGAATATATTTTTTTATTGGAATACAATATAGGTTGACAAGCCTAAGAGGCCCTAAAAATGAAACACCACAGAGCCGGTTCTGGCTAGGCCAAGATTGCGACAACATGGTCCGGATCCACCCACAATCCTGGACCAGCGCCTGGCACAGCCTCTTAGCTAGCCAGTGAGAGCCTGCTGCTCCCACCAACTCCACAGCACAGTGCTCCAGTCAGCAGGGGGGGCCAGAACAAAGAGCCGGTGACTGACAGCTCTCGCAGCTCTAAAAACCTAGAGATTGCAGTCTTTGATCGCTCGCTTCTCAGTCCTGGAGCCTGCAGAGGACAGATGCAACATCAGACCGATGCAGCATCCACCTAGGTAAGTACGATTCTTAAAAAAAAATGCAGAGCATCTTTTTTAACCAACAGCCAGAGCCCTGGCACATGCTTTCGAGGACAGTAAATAATGAACAGGCATTCATTTCTAAAATAAGTAGGCTAAAGTCTAAGTAAACTCAAACTACTTCCGTCCCAAGTAAAGGTTGGGCAGAGTTTCCACGTGTCCATTGAGGAAGCTAATAGAGCAAAACCAGTTTCATCACTGCTCTAAGTTCTAAACAAAAAGAATGTTAGGGAATCCAACTGTATCCTATCGTAGGGCACAGGTCCTAAAACAAGGAACACCAAAATAGACAGTAAAAAAGGAAAAAAAGAAGAACAAGAAGAGAGAGAGAAGAGAGAAACCCAAAGAGATAGGAACTAAGTGAGGCTCCCAGGGGGTAAACTTAATATGGTCAGACTCCCTAGAGAATCATGGGAATTGTAGTTCCAAAACATCTGGGGTGCCAAGGTTCACCATCACTGCCCTAGAGCTTCACATGTACAAAATCAGTCCAAAGGTAGCTTCAAAACGTTTAGTAGTGTCATTTACCACACTAGTAATTTGTTCATTGAGCATAATCCAGGAAACCTTTCATCTTTACAGTGATATTCACAGAGAGGTTGCTTGGTTTGAGGCGAGTTCATTACTGGTTCATTTAGTAAAGCAATATGGGATTGCTGGGGAACTGGGATCTCAAAAATGTTTTGTAGTAGACTGAAAACCTTATTCCAGAAACCCCACAACCTCGGGCACTCCCACCATATAGGATACATAGGGGTTGATTTACTAAAGACAAATCACTGTGCACTTCAAGTGCACTGCATGTGCACTTGGAAGTGCAGTCGCTGTAGATCTGAGGGGGACATGCAAGGAAAATAAAAAACAGCATTTTTGCTTGCACATGATTGGATGATTAAAATCAACAGAGCTTCCCCTCATTTCAGATCTTCACCTCAAATCTACAGAAACTGCACTTCCAAGTGCACTTGAAATGCACAGCAATTTGCCTTTAGTAAATCAACCCCATAGTGCCAAGTGAATAGCATCCTCTAAAACACAGGGGCGGGGAAGACAGATAAAGCTTCAACAGGTGCAAGAGGACCTGATAAAGGGCCATGCCTGAAATGCATTGTCATGACTACAGCCTGCAGACAGCCTTCCATCTGCTCTACTTCCACATCTGTGTTCCATCCCAAGCCTCCTTGATGACGTCACATCCACCGTGCCGCCCGACTACACCTGCTGCACCATCCGGCGGTTTGAAGTCCTCTGCCCGGTCCATTGGGGCCACTCCACATCACTGACCCTTACAGGTTCAACCAGTGATCTGTCATCCCTTCCATTAAGTTGATGCCCATGCGTCTTCTGGTGCCTACATACCTTTTGTTTGCCCCCAGCACCGGCCTTGATATGCCTGTCGAGGTTTGGGTGAGATCGAGGTTCATAATCAAGCACGATGTTTAACATTGATTGTCTGTCAGCCATATTTTAACACTTTTTCATTCCTGTAATATTTTGACTTTGATTTCACATCAAATCTTTTAATCTCAAACCCTGTCATTGACATTTTTATGACTTTTCTGAGATATGCCTCAAGTGGTTTGTAACCATCACCCCCCCCCCAACATTGCTGGATTAAGAGGAATCTTATTTTGTTTACACCATCTGATCAATACCTTTACATTGACCTCCACTAGGGAAATATTTAGTATCCCTTTATAAGCTAGATGGAAGGAAGAATGCCAATGTTCCACATCATTTTCAGAGGTTAAATCCAAATCCCACGCCCACATGGAGGGTAATTTGTCAGGTGAGGCAAGCAGCAGCCTATAAATGATAGATAACCCCCTTTATGCCCAGCCTCCTTGGTACACCGTGTCTCATAGGGAGTGACTTTAGGATCTTTAGTCACTGATGGGCCTAAAAAATGTAGGAAATGGGAAATTTGATTAATCTGAAAATTTCTGAGGGAGGCATTTTCAGCTAGACCGACAATGTGGTTGGCTCACATTTAATGACTTTACGCACATTGTAAACTAAGAAACTTCATGTTTTCCCCCTGCTGTCCACCTCCAGACTAAGAGAGCTTTGGTTATTGGTTTACAACATCCATATAGTACTTGGCCCTAAAATACAAATGTAAGTACAAAAGTGAAAATGAAGTGAAAGATATAACACCAACATGTCAGAAAATAATAATAATAATAAAAAAACAGAATCACTGAGTTGGAAAAAGGATCACCCCCTTGTGTCAGGATTTTGTTGAGCCACCCTTTTCTTTAATTACAGCCTTTAGTCTGTGGGGATATGTCTCTACTAACTTTACAAATCTAGACTTTGCAATATTTGCCCACTCTTTGCAGAACTGCTCAAGTTCAGTTAAATTTGATGGTGACCATTTGTGGACCTTAAGTCAATCCACGGATTTTCAATGGGGTTTAAATCTGGGCTCTGACTAGGCCATGCACAGGCTAGGCATGTACCTCCCAAGTGCAACATACAATAAGTCAGGGGTACCCAACATTTTGAAGAGTGAGGGCCACTTAAAGCGGAGTTCAGGCCACAAAATCGACATAATCGATTTTGGGCCATCCACTTGCTTTTGGTCACCTATAAAGAGAAATGGATAGTTCCGATTTTTTTTATTGTTTACTTACCTTGTTATTAAAGAAAAATATACTCACCTTTCTTCCACTTCCTTCCTCTGCGGCCCGCGGTGTCACTTCCTCTTTGCATTGATTCCTGGGAGCTGAACGTCATCGCTCCCAGGAATCAATGTGCCTGCACGGTTCCGCTCGTCACTTCCGGTGCGGGCGCTCATTTCCTGCTAAACAGCTTCTGGGCATGCCCAGAAGCTGTGGAGGGATGACGCGCCCGCACCGGAAGTGACGAACGGGGCCGGTGCATGCACATTCTGGGAGAAGAGGACACGGAAGAGGACGCGCTGGCTTCAGCTGCCCAAATCCAAGATGGCAGCGCTGGAGAAGAAATGTTCAAGGTAAGTATTTCTTCTAAAAGGTAAGTGCGACCCGGGACAGTACAGAGGCTATCCATTGTGGAATGTACTAGCCCTGACTGTTTATTGAAAAAAAAATTTAGTGGCCGGAACTCGCTTTAAGTGACTTGGTATCTGGTCGCTGGCCACAATGATCAGAGCAGGCGGATTACAGGTCCATGCCCACTCTGAATATGCAGAGCGGACTAGGACACAGTCCACTCTATGGGCCCTCCAATCCCCCCAGATTCAATTTTTTTTTTAGTGGATCGGATTGGAGGTAGGCGGGTGTAAATAGACACAAGTCCATTTACATCTGCTGCTCCATAGAAGTGAATGGAGGGTCCAATTGGGCCATATTGATCATGTGAAAGGGGCCTGAGGCTGCTTGCAAACTGATGAGCTGCGGTGCACAGTGCACCTGTGGCTTTCCTGTGGGTTAGCTGCAATTTCCCAAGCGGCCCAGCACTGCAGAACAGCAATACCCATATACTGTATACACTGGGATTTTAGTAATAAACTTACCTTTAATAACAGTCTTCAATTCAGGTATCCCTGGCTGTTCTGTTCCAGGCAGAGAGCATTTGGTATCACTCTGCCTGTAACCGGAGCTGGCGCTCTACAGGAAGCATCAGCTTTTGCTGCTCTGCTTTATCTACTGCTGGCTTCATTCACAGCACTGATGCTCTGGGATGGCAGGTCGGTAACTGCAATCTGGGCTTGCCACTCAGCCATCCCAGAGCAGGAGGTCACCGCAGTGTTAATTTCGTCAACTAAAACCGACTAAAACCTTTTTGTCGACTAACATAATTCAGATGACTAAAATACGACTAAAACTAAAATGGCATTTTAGTCTTAAGACTAAAATACGACTAAAACTAAAAGGGCATTTTAGTCTTAAGACTAAAATACGACTAAAACTAAAATGGCATTTTAGTCAAAAGACTATTAACTAAAACTAAATGTAAATTTGCTGCCAAAATTAACACTGGTGCATGCTCAAAGCTTAGTACCATAAATAACATATTAGATTTTTCACTCCAGGACCAGCAGTAGTATATTATGAGTTTGGAAATTGTAGAGAAATGCTTAAATAATGCATTACAAATTATAATTGAACTACACCCATTCGATTATAGATGACTAAAATGAGTTTTAGTCGACTAAATTGTAGGACATTTAGTCGACTAAAATATACTGGAGTTTTAGTCGACTAAATACGACTAAAACTAAAACACTTGCAGAAGACTAAAATGGGACTAAAACTAAAATGCCATTTTAGTCCTAAGACTAAGACTAAAACTAAATTGAAATTTGCTGCCAAAATTAACACTGGGTCACAGGCCACATCAGAGGGTTCTGCAGGCCACTGGTTGGGTCCCCCTGTTATAAGTTAAAGTGTGTACTGATATTGGATGGTACTTTACAGTGGAGCTCTGTACATACATTGCTGCACACATCTCTAATCTGGTGAACCACCATAATGTTGGATTTTTTCATGAACCTAGTCCCCACCTGGTCCCGGGCATTGACAAGCAAGGTACCCCCATGTGCAGGGCGAGTGGCCTAGCCCACTTCTGGTACGCCCAAAGCCCTTCAAATAGCCATCAAAAATAATATGGAAACAAAATCCATAAAAGAGCATTTACCATAAAAGTGGTAAACCCTTCTCCCTTTATAATGGTTTACATGGCAGAGTTCCATCCTTACTGAATATCTGGATTCCTCTGCACACATGGAAACTCCGTCATCCACGACTCTGAATATCATCAGCACTGAATTAATCATCTCCCCAGACATTTTCATAGCACTTTCATTACTTCATTCCTCGTTCCGGCAATAGGAACCTGACTAGCGAGAAGGTTCAGAGGTGTGGAGGTATTATCCGAGACGCAACATGTCTTGTCGAACGTCGGAGTATAGAATCCACGCCTGACTTTATTGACTGGCTTTGCGGTCCCAGTGAAAATGTCGCATGTAATTAATTATTCTGAGTGGTTGTGTGAGAATGCTAAATAAATGCAGAGTTCTTGGAAGAGCAACTCAGGGCAGCAATCAGGCGCATTTCAAAAGCACACATTCCTTCAACCTATTTATAATTTCCCCATCCTTGATGGACATTACACAACCATAAAACAAGTTAAAGCAGAATTCTAGGCAGATATAATAGAAGCTATTAATGCAGCCCTGTAATCAACCCTGTAATACATAGTTAAATGTATATTTGAAATGTAAGTGTAGCACCCTCCTAGATAGGTGCTAGGCAGGAAGAAACGTTTGCTCTGCCTGCTTAACAGGGAAGTAGAAGGTAAATCATAGTCTGCTCCCATCTGCTTATCAGGGGAGCCTGATCAGTAGTTAGGCCTGTTGCAATGTGTCCATGTGTGATTCATCTTTGCTGAGGGAGTGTCCCCACTGTATCCAATAGGGGAGCCTGTTGGACAGTGGAGTTAACCCAGCCATTGACACGCAAGCTTTTATGACTATCCCAGTGGGTTGGCACAAACAGTGTTGCATCCTGGGATATGTTATCAAAGCCAAGAGCACATGTGACAGGGTGTCTTTGGGTGGGAAGCCAGGTCCCAGGAGGAGGGTGACGGCTGTCTCTCCTCCTATCTGTTATGGAAAGTGGTCACAGGTGGGTGGCCCAGTGAGCCAAGAGTGTGGTGCTGAGCCAGGAGGTCCAGGAAGCTGACAAGTGGAGTTGGAGGCAGAGCGACCTTGGGAAAAACAGTGTCCGTGAGTACCGGGAAGCTTGCCAGGGGTCTGCCCAGGAAGGGGACCATTCCAGTGGAGAGTCAGTGGACAGGTGTCAGTGCACACAGCAAGTGAGAAAGGGGGTGCCAAGTTAGAACCCTGAAGAATAACTCAAATAGGATCACATTATCTATCTTCACTTCTGTGGCAAGGTGAAGCAGCGGCCTTGCCGCACACTACAGTTAGTTGTCCTCAAGATTGTGCCTAATTCATAGTTGGAGAATCCCACTCATCCCTTCTCCCATCCCAGTTCTAAATAAAACACAAAAAAAAACAACATCCCTGGATTGATTATTGACTGAGCCAAGGACTTTCAATGGTATTTGTCTGCTATCAGTTGCTAGGGGTAACCTAGGGGAATCCAGAAGGTGCAATTCTCAGCAGTCCTCTAGGGGGCAGTGCTACATAAGTAGTATAAGTACTTAAATGTGACCTGGTATCAGCTTCTTAAAGTCCATATACAGCAGTGCTGGAGAGTGAGAGGAAGAAGCAGAACAAGACACCAATCAGTTTATTTGCTGACAAGAGGCATGCTAATAGGATGAGAGAGCAGAGTGACAGAAAGCTGATCTCATTACTGGATTGAATCCCCTTTCACTGTCCATTGAACTGAGGACATCTAGTGGGGGAGCCAACCCAATACTGAACCCTACGGACTAAGACTGGGATGCCATTAAAGTTCATGTACGTATAAAGGCAGGCATCCTAATACTTTTGACAATATAGAGTAGCTCTTTCCTCCCCAACCTTACCATCCTTGGCCACTCCTCTCATTCATTGGATTTTGGTTCTTTCAATCACGGAGGCTCAGCATCACATCTGGGCATTACCTTGCAGCAAACACCTGTTGTGGAAATTTTATTAGGACTTGTGTGGACATTTTTCGGGATGTGTTTTATTTAGACTGTCATTATGGCTCCTGTTGTCGATTTGCTTGCAATACGCTCATTAGAGCGTGTATGGGCGAACCAACATTGAGAAAAAGACTACTGGCAGTGAAAACCTTCCCTTAAATGTGTAAACGCTTTCGCTCTATATAGGCATCTCCGCTGGTGAACTCTCCAAGTGCGGGTCTATTTGCCGGTATAGATCTATGTGTTTTGAGGTGCGGAATCAATATCGTACTGCTCCTAAAATTTTGGTGCAAGGGTGCCTCCGGATGAAGGGCCACTGTATTAAAAGCCAATTTGAGTCGTTATGGGCAATGGGCTGTCCATGTTAGGGAGGGAAAAAGAGGCCCCTCCCCCCCGCCAAACAGCCTTGCAGTACATGAGGTCTGAGTTTGGGGCTCGGGCCATGGGACCACGTAAAGAGTGGCACAAAAGGTACCTTTGATATCTGGAGATGGGAGAAACTTCTCTGGTTTAAAACCAGGCTCCAGGCAACAAAGACATTGGATATAGAGCAATTGTTGTTTCAAAGGTCCATAATGGTAAATTGACAAGGTGTACAGAAGGCGGTTTCAATCCGGAAGAATCGTATTATGTATACTTGGCCAGAAGGGATTGCCGAGTCTGGTGATCCGGTAAGGGAAGCAGACGAAGCTCTCTCTGGGCTAACTCTGCTGAGACAAGCTGGATCAGCTAATACTGTAACTACCACTGTGTCTCCTGAATCTCCTATTATAGATGATTCCACTATCGCCAGGGGCGTAACTACAGGGGTTGCAGGGGTTGCAATTGAAACTGGGCCCCATGCTCCAGGGGGCCCTTGGCAGCTCCCCTGTACACCCGGATAGGAGGGGCGGCGGGGGCTGCATGTAGAGAAATCACTGTCCTCCTTTTTCCTCCAGGAGGAAAATGGAGGAGATTGGTTCCTCTGTATGTTACCCCCACCACTCTTCCTATCCACTTCACTTGTATTCTGCTGTCTCTGGATCCCTGTGTGCTCCCCTGCCCCCCACTGTGCTCCCTCCCCTCTCCTGCTGGCTGCTGCGGGGGATGTGTCACAATAGAGAACCAGGAAGGGGGTCGGTAAATGTGTCATTTACCAGCTCCTTCCTTTTCTGAATGGACAGAGTCATAGTCAGTGACATTGTAAAAAAAATAAAATAAAATGATAAAAAATAATACAACCAAAAAATAAAAACTACTGACACCAGTGGGTGAACTTCCAGGATCACAAAGGTCGCACTTGCGACCGGGCCCTGGCATTCCACCACTGTGGGGGGGGCAAGATGGCAGGAAGCGGGCCCACTGCAGAACTTTTGAAAGGGTCAGGCTGCGGAACCATAATAAAGGGCCCCTCAATGAGAGTAAAGGGCCCCAGGATCAGTGGGAAGAGCCCAAATCTTGAAGGGAAGGGCCCCGGCCAGGGGTCCGGGGGGGGTCCCTCCATGATTTCTTGCACCGGGGCCCTGAAGGTTCTAGTTACGCCTCTGACTATCGCTACTCCTCTTTCTCCAGCTTCTTCATCTAACAGCACACACATTGATTCTACTAATAATTCAGCTCTCTCCCTCAGTGAATATTCAGCTAAATCAAGAAAGGCCTCAGTTTATGGAGCAACTGAAAGAGCTAAAAATGGAGGTGGCTTCATTTATGCAAAGATACCACTCTTTTGTTAATATCCCTTACCGGGTTGAATGCGTGTTTTTCCAGAAAACGTGTTTGTCTAGTTCATATTCTTTATGGCATGAATTAAGATTTAGCCACTGCTCTCAGAAATTTGGGACACTATGGAGGACCTTGATGTATTTTTGTGTTTTCAAGGATTAGCCATTATGATTTAGCACATTTTTAAGTCAGGTGGAAAATGAATTCCAAATTCTTTTGGTAGTGTGTGTATAGTGTTAGCCCACCTGAGAAAGAGCGTTGCTGGGTAAAGCCTAATCTAGCAACTGAAACTATTTTTGTTTTTACTTAGAGTTGCCATTGACATGATAATGTCAAGGAAGGGAAATTGCTAGCAGTCGCACCCCTAGGTGTAAAGAAAAAAAGGAACCTGTTTATCATCATTGTGAGTGTGGTTCAAGCAATGTTTTGGGTTTCTCTTAGACCCCGTTCACACAGGGGCGACGCTACTTGCTGGGGCGACCTGTGAAGTCGCGGTGCACAGCGTGCGATATGGCGCGACACCTTGGCGCGACATGCACAGACTTCATATCATTGAAGTCAATGCAGGTCGCCTCTAGGTCGCCCCAAAGTAGTACAGGACCCTTTTTCTAAGTCGGAGCGACTTGTGTCGCTCCTTTTAGAACGGGTCCTGTGCTAATCTATGGCAGGTGACCCACCGCGACTTGTCAGGCGACCAAGTCGCCTGACAAGTCGCGCTAGTGTGAATGGGGACTTATGGTTTTTTCTTTTTGTATTTTTATTATCAGGTCAAATTGGCAACATATTTAATTGATTAAACAGACTGCATGCTCCTTGCTTTTCCTAATTAAGGTAGAGGAAAAAAGTAGAAGAGTGAAAGCAGCCTTCAGTCTGGTTTTTGTTTTTTAGTAAGTAACATAACATTTTAGAAGGATCTTTGCCTAAATAAATAAGTGTTTTTGAAACATGTTGCCAGTGGCTAAAAAGACAGCTAAAGGCCAGGAAACAACATACCGATTGGTACATGATTTAAGGGCTCTGAACAAGATCCTTACAATTCTGCAAGGAGAAGGTTACATAGCACATCACAGGGTACCTTACATCTATCCACCCAGAGAGTAGAGACCTTGAAAGACATCCAGAGACCTCGGAACAACCGGCAATTGAGAGCCGTTCTTGGACTTGTCAATTACTGCAGAGATTGGGTCCCAAGCATAACATCCAAACTGGGACCCTTTTACGAATTAACATCACAAACACCTTTTAAATTGTCTGATGACAACTGGTCAATCCTACAAGGTTTGACCCAGGAGCTCTCCAAACCACCTGCTTTAGGTCTGCCTAACTATGACCTCCTCTTTTATCTTTTTTTCCATGAAAACAAGGGCCTTGAAAGTGGAGCATTGACCCAACTACACGGGTCCAGGTACCGACCCATCATGTTCCTGTCAACTGCCCTAGATCCAATCATTCGAGGCTCACCGGGATGTGTACGAGCTGTGGCAGCCTGCGCTGTATTGTTACAGAAAGTAGGTGTTATCGTTTTGGACTCCCCATTGATCCTCTATACTCCCCATTCAGTGCAGGAGATCCTAAATCAAGCCCAGACAAAACACCTTTCTGCTGCCAGATTGACTAAGTATGAAGTGGCTCTCGTACACACCTACTAACCTGACTCTAAGACGATGCACCATTTTGAACCCGGCATCTTTGTAATTGAGGATGAAGAAAGGGGGGTAGATAATGGTGTGAAAAATGACAATTTTCAAAACTTTCAAACAATACTAATCTCTCGACCTCTAACCAATTTTCCAACATAGTAGGACAACACATTGAGGAACAACATAACTGCCTTTCCTTGATGGAATGGGAATCAGCGGCTGTTAGCATCTGGGATGGGAGTCTCCTTCACTGGACTAAGAACCTTTTTGCCAATGGTTACAGGTATTTCACTCCGGATAGTAAGCCACACACGGGTTTGCAGTGACTACAACCAGTGAAGTTGTGGAGAAGGGTTCATTGAGTCCCCAGATGTATTGCCACCGGCCTCCTACCATCTTCAGGGAAACTGACAGGAGAGCCACCTGCCTGTGTAAACAAAGCAGGCGGCTCTACTGTCAGACAGGCACAGTGAGATTGTGTGTCTCAGCTAAGCTGAAACACCGATCTCTGCGTGCCTTTCACAGAGCCCCCCCCACGGTTAGTAAGCAAAATTAGGCTCACACTTAACCCCTTGATCACCTCCAGTATTAACCTCTATCCTAGCCAGTGACATTTATACAGTAACAGTGCATATTATTTAGCACTGATCACTGTATTGGTGTCACTGGTCCCCAAACAGTGTCACTGAGTGTCACATTTGTCCGCCGCAATGTCGCAGTCCCGCTATAAACCGCTGATCGCCACCATTACTAAAACAAAACAAAAAAAAAGTACAAAACTCTATCCCATGGTTTGTAAACGCTATAACTTTTGCGCAAACCATTTAACCACTTTACCACCGGAGGATTTTCCTGCTTTACGTCCAGGCCACTTTTTGCAATTTGGCACTGCGCGATTTTAATTGACAATTGCGCGGTCATGCAACCCTATACCCAAACGAAATTTAAGCCCTTTTTTCCCCACAAACAGAGCTTCCTTTTGGTGGTATTTGATCACCTCTGCACTTTTCATTTTTTGCGATATTAATAAACAAAGTGTAAATTTTGCGAAAAAATTGACATTTTCTACTTTGACAGTTAAAAAATATTCAATATATTCAATTTTTGTCATATATTTAGGCCAAAATGTATTTAGCTACATGTCTTTGACAAAAAAATCCTCAATGAGCGTATTTTTAACCGATTTAAGACCGGAAGATTTTACCCCATTCCTGACCAGTCTACATTTTGCGTTTCGGCACTGCGTTACTTTAACGGACAATTGCGCGGTCATGCAACACTGTACCCAAATACAATTGATGTCCACAAAAAATGGCCTGGTCGTTAAGGGGGTAAAACCTTCCGGAGCTGAAGTGGTTAAACACAGCTCAGTAGTTATCCAGGGGACAGAGCTCCTAGTAACACAGTCTTGAAGCACTCATACAGTAGTCACACAGCCTTTGCACTGGTATGTTAATACGCTCTCTCCTTTTAAGTATTCTCCACTCACATTGGGTGAAACAGGATTGTGCAGGGTGTCGCAATTTAATTAATGCTTCTGTATATAGGAACCTGATCTACAGAAATAGAAACATGCACATCCAGAAATATTATAGGGCGGATTGTTTTACCCATCGGGAAAAAAATGGTACGAGTTATAAACATAATAATCACATTACATAAAAGCGTAAAAACAAACAGATAAATATAAAAGGATATTGATTACTGTTGGAACATGTTAAAGAAAACAACATACTCACAAGTGACTTTATTGAAACGTGTATGTGTATGCATCAGTATGAGGAAGCTGCACAGTGAGTACGTGCATTTCCAGGAACTTCCACTCCCTATAAATAATTTATGAGATCCAAATCTTTACATCTGAGTGTAAATGTTTCTCTGGAAATAACCTGACTATGATTATCCTACACCAATCTACTCTAGTTAAAAAAAAAAAAAAAGTATGTATCCAACCATTTATTACATTCTTATTATCAATAAAAGATATAAAAATACAGTAAAACCTTGGTTTGAGAGTAACTTGGTTTAAGAGCGCTTTGCAAGACAAGCAAAATTTTCAAATAAATTTTGCCTTGATATACAAGCGATGTCTTGATATACAAGTAGCCTCAAGTCACAGCTGAGTATAAAAGAGAAGAGAGGCGCCTCTAAGTGTAGCAATATGGTTACATTTAATGAAGGTACAACATTTAGCAACTCACATGGTTGATGATTGGAACAGGCACATCTAAGTATGCAGGCATTCGGGGTAAAGCTGTCCACATAGGACCATCCTCCGCACCGCCATCTACGTCATCCCTTCCATGCTGCCCCTCGCTTTCAGATCGCTTTACTCAAGGGTGGTCTTCCCGGTCAGGATTACAGACTGGCAGCCGGCTGTGCAGAAGATGGTCTATGTGGACAGCTTTACCCCTGATGCCTGCATACTTAGATGTGCCTGTTTTATTCATCAACCATGTGAGTTGCTAAATGTTGTACCTTCATTAAATGGAACCATATTGCTACACTTAGAGGTGCCTCTCTGCTCTTTGATACCCTGAGCTCCTGCTGGATTTTGATTCCAATCCCCTTGTGGAAGCGGCTATTTGTGGATGGACATTTTATGGTTACACAACCTATCGCAATGCTATAATCTTTTTATATGGACTATAAACTGAAGGATTTATGAATAATGGTTGTGGAACGAATCATCTGAGTTTCCATTATTTCTTATGGGGAAATTCGCTTTGATATAAGAGTGCTTTGGATTACAAGCATGATTCCGGTACGAATTATGCTCGCAATCCAAGGTTTTACTGTACTTAAAATCCTTCTTTCCTCAGCATGTTATTCATTAGTATTCTTTTACAGTAATCAGTGCTTTTTATAATTAATTGATAATGTCTATGCTGGGAGCAGAAGGGTTTTAGGTGTTAAAAAAAAAAATTATATATATATATATTTATTGTATACATACAGTTGTGTGTAGAGTATGTTACTTTGTTTTTTCCCCCTGTTCCTACAGTAATCAATATCCTTTTATATTTGCTTTCATGTAATGGAATTTATTAAGCCAACAACTCGTACTACTCATAACTTTTTCCCAATAGGTAAAACAATACCAGTCTATTTTATTCCTGGATGTATATGTTTATATTTCTATAGATCAGGTTCGTATATACAGATGTGAAATTTGAAAACCATATTGTGGCACTCAGTCACGTTCCATCCAATTTTAGTGGCGAACTAGAGTGGCCTGAATCAAGAGAGCGTATTAACATACCAAGGGAGTAAGGTCACATCACAAAGGCTGTGTAACCCTGAGCAATCTAAGACCTAGCCAGTATACTGTGTGTGTGTGTGTATATATATATATATATATATATATATATATATATATACACACACACACATACAGTGCCTTGAAAAAGTATTCATACCCCTTGAAGTTTTCCATATTTTGTCATGTTACAACCAAAAACATAAATGTATTTTGTTGGGATTTTATGTGATAGACCAACACAAAGTGGCCCATAATTGTGAAGTGGAAGGAAAATGATAAATGGTTTTTAAAAATGTTTACAAATAAATATTTGAAAAGTGTGGTGTGCATTTGTATTCAGCCCCCTTTTGGCCCCGTTTCCAGTAGTGCGACTTGTTGTGCGACTTGACACATGTCAAGTCGCATGACAAGTCAAAACCTATTCATTTCAGTTAGGACCGCTCTAACTGCTGCGACTCAAGACGCAGCAACTTGAGAAAAGGTTTTTGCACTACTTTTGGACAGCTTCAGTGCGACTTGTCCCTCATAGAAGGTAGTCACACTGAAGTTCCCAGAAGTAGTCGCAAACAAGTCGCACTTGAAATTGCGCATTAGTGGAAACGTAGCCTTACTCTGATATCCCAAAGGCCCCTTTCACACATACGGTCCGTTCAGTTCATCAGTTCAGTCACATCAAAATGTATCAGTTTTTCCATCCGTTTTTCATCCATTTTTCATCCGTTTTTTGTCAGTTGTTATCCGTTTTTCATCCGTTTTTCATCAGTTGTCATCCGTTTTTCATCAGTTGTTATCCGTTTTTCATCCGTTTTTCGTCAGTTATCTGGTTTTCTTCCGTTGTCATCCGTTTTTCATCCGTTGTCATCAGTTTTTCGTCCGATCCGTTTTTTTGACAGATGAAAAATAGGACATTCATACGTTCAAAAAAACGGACATTGACAGAAGCGGATGAAAATGGATGTTAACTGATGATCATCCGTTGTCATCCGTTTTTACATAGAGAAACATTGATGTCCGTTTTTCATCCGTCAACGGATGGATGAAAAACGGACAAGCGGACAGCATGTGTGAAAGGGGCCAAACTAAAATCGAGTGGAACCAATTGCTTTCAAAAGTCACCTAATTAGTTATTATCCACCTGTGTGTAATTTATTCCCAGTATAAATACAGCCGTTCTGTGAAGCCGTCAGAGGTTTGTTAGAGAACCTTAGTGAATAAAGAGCGTCACGATCGCCAAGGAACACACCAGACAGGTCAGGGATAAAGATGTGGAGAAGTTTAAAGCAGGGTTAGGTTATAAAAAAAAATATCCCAAGCTTTGAACATCTCACGGAGCACTGTTCAAGCCATTATTGGAAAATAGAAAGAGTATGGCACAACTGCAAACCTACCAAGACTTGGCCGTCCATCTAAACCGACAGGTCGGGCAAGGAGAGCATTAATCAGAGAAGCAGCCAAGAGGACAGTGGCGGCCCCTCCATTGGGGACGCAGGGGCGCCGCCCCCCCTATCCATGCGTTTGGCCCCCTAATCTACATGCAGGGAGCCGGGGGCATGGATTCAAGTGTTTTTTTTTTTTTTTGAGAAGCACGTGATTAGAGCCAGAGGCTCTAATAGGCTTCAAAAAAGGGTGAGCTCTGGGCGCAGAGCACTGCGCCCTGAGCCCACCCAGTTGTGTGACAATAATGAATGAATATTCGCTATTGTCACATGGATCTTCCTCCTGGCCAATCAGGATGCAGGTCCTGAGACCCGTTTCCCGATTGGCCAAAAAGAGAAGCCATGCCATTGGCCAAGGAGGAGGAGGAGGGAG